>NC_142027.1:92268109-92570224 GCF_982192425.1 Myodes glareolus | reverse complement strand
TCAAATAAAATGCATGGTAGAGCACTGGGCATCAGGGCCTCAGTGCATGGATGCTGTGGGATATGGGCACTTCCCCCATAGCCTGGTACTGAGTCTTTCTCCAGGTACTTGTGTGAAATAGAACAAATGTGGGAGCCATGTGTGCAGTTCCCGTTGGTGTTTATTCAAGTGATAGGGTGTAGGTGGATACAGTGGTGGGTGGGTTTGTGTTTGTGATGACCATAGGCAGATAGGTAGGAGATTGCATCTATCCACATGTCCCCAATCCTGCTTTGGAATGTGAACCCTTTCCTAGAATTTGGATGCCTGTGTCTGTAGAGGTTAGGAGCTACCTACCTCATCCATGAAGTTTAGAAGGTCCCTGTTGTACCTATACCTTAGGCCCTTGTAGTTGGTGAGGGAGAAGGGGTCCAGCACAGGCTTATGGAAGACATGAACCAAGGGCATCTAGGTGCTGACATCTCCATATCTTCCTTGGAAACAGGCATACGAGCGCGGCATATCACTGTTCAAATGGCCCAACGTGTCAGACATCTGGAGCACCTACCTGACCAAATTCATTGCCCGCTACGGGGGCCGCAAACTGGAACGCGCACGGGACCTCTTCGAGCAGGCACTAGATGGCTGCCCGCCCAAATATGCCAAGAGTGAGAAATCTGGGCTGTCACGGGACATTGGGATGGGCGGCGTGGGCTGAGCTTTGAACTGCTAACTGGACCCTCTTGTCCCATGCAGCGCTATACCTGCTCTATGCACAGCTGGAGGAGGAGTGGGGCCTTGCCCGTCATGCCATGGCTGTGTATGATCGTGCTACCAGGGCAGTGGAGCCAGCCCAGCAGTATGATATGTTCAACATCTACATCAAGCGGGCTGCTGAGATCTATGGTGTCACCCACACTCGTGGCATCTACCAGAAGGCCATTGAGGTACCTACCACTAGTATATGGGGTTCAGGCAGACAGGAGGATCGCAGAAAGCCTGCCTGTGTAGAGAGTGGCAAAAGGCCTTTCTGAAGCCAGGTACTGACCGCCCCCCCTCTAACCACACTGTGCCAGGTGCTGTCTGACGAGCATGCCCGGGAGATGTGCCTGCGGTTTGCAGACATGGAGTGCAAGCTTGGTGAAATAGACCGCGCCCGGGCCATCTACAGTTTCTGCTCCCAGATCTGTGATCCCAGGGTAGGGCTGGGTCTGGGTTCGGGGAGGTACGGGTGGACAATGGGGATCTGCACCAAGCACCTGGATCACCCACATGCCTGCACCCCACCACAGACAACTGGGGCATTCTGGCAAACATGGAAGGACTTTGAGGTTCGGCACGGCAATGAGGACACCATCAGGGAAATGCTGAGGATACGTCGGAGTGTGCAGGCCACATACAATACTCAGGTCAACTTCATGGCCTCACAGATGCTCAAGGTGTCCGGCAGTGCCACAGGCACCGGTGAGCTGCTTAACCTCCCTTTCCTAATCATGACCAGGCCACAAGGGGCAGTGTCTTCCCCATCCCAGAGTCTAGGCTGCCTAGGACTGGCAGCCCCTGGATCAGCCTGAACTGGTCTGATGTACCCGCAGTGTCTGACCTGGCTCCTGGGCAGAGCGGCATGGATGACATGAAGTTGCTAGAACAGCGGGCAGAGCAGCTAGCAGCTGAGGCAGAGCGAGACCAGCCCCCTAGGGCCCAGAGCAAGATCTTCTTTGTAAGGTGAGGGCAGGGGGGTGCATGGTCCAGTCCTTCTTAGGGAACGGGCTTTCGGGGAGGCTGCAGAGGAGGGAGTACCACTGAGACCACCTTCCCTCCCCAACTCTAGGAGTGATGCATCCAGGGAGGAGCTGGCAGAGCTGGCTCAGCAGGCCAATCCCGAGGAGATCCAGCTGGGCGAGGAAGAGGACGAGGATGAGATGGACCTGGAGCCCAATGGTCAGTGGCCGGCCTGCCCAGGGGTCAAGGTCAAGGGTATCCTACCCCCAGAGGAGTAACCACCTCAACCCTACCTTCCCCCACAGAAGTCCGACTGGAACAGCAGAGCGTGCCAGCTGCTGTATTTGGGAGCCTGAAGGAAGACTGACACCCTCCACACTATTTTTTCTCTCCGTCGCCCCTCCCCCATAACCACCTCTGTAATACAGCCCCTCTTTGTACATCACTGTCTCAGCCTCCTTCCTGCTGCCCAGGTGCCTCAGGGCATGCTACCTCAGAGCTGCCTGGCTCTGAGCCCTGATTGGCTGGGATGGGAGGTGGGGTAGTCAGGAGCCCTGGCAAGTGGACAGTCTGCCCTCACCCTGTAGAGCCAGTTCTGGACGCTGCAGGGCCAGTTCCCCTGCCCCACCCCAGGCTTCTTGTCAGGCTTGCCCAGTAAGACGGCTCCTTGAGGCTCAAGCTGAGGGGCACCTGGCCCCACTTGTGTGGGTGTCATAGCTCCAGGACTTGACAAACCCACGAGCCCCATGTAGTCAGCAGGCCCTGTGAACCTACCAGTAAGGCACTTGAATCACTGGCTAGAGGCCAGGAACCAGGCCCTGTGCACAGGCCACATTCTGGGTGGAGGCCTTACTGCTTAAGCTCTGGGAAGCCATTAGTTGCCTCTAAACCATTAAGGAGCTTTTGGCATCAGGGGACATAATCAGATTTGTGTTCTGAGCAGGTCACGCAGGCTGCCATGTGAGCAGGGGGCAGTTGGAGACAGCTGTTGGTTTGGATCACGGGATAGTCATAGAGGGGTGGCTTTAGGAGGTGAGTTGTTGTGGCTTCGGCAGTGTCTGGGAAGCCAGGCTGTAGTGAGCCTTACACCTGAGTCCTGCACCTACAGTGGCAACTGGATCCTTAGATATGGGACCCCGAAGAGGAACACAGAATCCTAAGCTCGGAGACTGTAACTGAGCCCTGAAATGAAGGCAGGCTGGCAAGAAGAAAGGAAGATCGAGTTAGAAGTTGGCTGCACACCAAATGCCAGGAAAGATGAATAACAGCCACATGGAGGAGGAAAATTAGCAGGTGGGGGTGGGGAAGGCCCTGGAGAGGATAGCTGGTCTGGAACCTCCTGCCAGGTCAGTTCAGAGGTGGCTGAGAACGTCTCAGGGGAGGGAGTGTTAACAGGAAGGTCACCACAGACCTTGGCAGAAGTTACCTCAGGCCCAGCAAGAGGCAATGAGATGGGCTGAAGCTGGTGAGAGAGAACACGAGACGTGAACTCAGTCCAGCTCAGGGAGGAGACACCATGTCTCAGCTTCTCTTTTCAATTATTTTATTCAAGAAAGTGGAGGACAGACAAGGGGACTGAACTGAGCCCTGAGTCCCTGAAGCTCCCAGCTCAGCCCCCCACAGCATAACCAGACAGGATCCAGGAATAACCAATGCACTGTCCTCCAAGAGCGCAGTGGCCCAAACACAACAGACCCAGCCTGTGCATTGACCAAGGTGGGCGCTATTTGGGGGTGCCGCCACCCTTCTTGGGCGTGGTAGGCTTCTTGCTTTGCCAAAGGTGTCCCTGGATAGTGAAGGCATCCACACTCATAGACATGGTCTTGGCAGGGATCTGGGTAAAGCGTTTGCGGTCTGAGTTGTACTTATAGATGCCCTCGACCATGGCTGGGGTGACAGTACGAGGCCCATAGCCTGCCAGCCTCGACAGCTCCTCCGTCTCCCCAGAAAGAGTGTAGAGTGCCCGAAACTGGCAGCTTGAGTCCCGGAAGAGAATCAGGAAGTGGTTGGCCTTGCTTTTCTCGATTTCCTGAGGGATGGTGTTAAGAAGCCGGTCAGCTGGTCAGGCTGGACCACTGACCCACCCGCCAGCCCCACGTATCCAGGCAGGTGCAGGGCTCACCTCGAGAATTCGGTTCTTCTGGGGCTCGTTCACCTTGCCTGCCAGGCAGCAGTGTGACAAGGCATTGTGGATGATAAACTTGTTAGACTTGGCGCTGGGCTCTTTGTACAGCCGGGGACCTAGACAGCAGTCAGTCAGCAGGGATGGGACAGGTAGAGAACCTGCGGCTGCTCACATTATCCAAAGCCTCACTTACCTGTGTACTCAGGCACTGATGCTGGCGAAGAAGCATTGCTTCCATTCTCCCAGTCACGCTCTCGACTGCCAGGCAGGCGGCTTGGAGACATGAGGCCTGATGGAGAGGGGGCCCTATGGAGGAGGGCAAGGATGGAGGTGGGGTCAGTGTGTGAAGCCCCCCAATGTACAGTCAGATCAGTATGCTGCAGAGGAGAGGTACGTGTATGTTGCATACTCCTACAAGTCCACGCAATACCTTTCCATACGCTCAGCCCTTCTGATACACCTACATTGCATGGGGGCGTGTTCTCCATTCCCCTCCATCAGGTCCCAAATCCTATCTGCATATACATGCGCTTCCTTCCATCTATACAATCCATCCAGATCCCACTCTTGATTCCAGAGATGTCTATAGATGATGATGGGCTCTGAGAGAGCCCTGCCTACCCGGACTCACCGAGATGTGGGTCTCTTCACACCAAGATTATTGGTAGCCTCATTGGCCACAGTAGACAGGGACAATGTGGATTGGGAATAGATCTTGCTGAGTCGTGAGCCTAGGATGAGACAGGACCAGTCAGCCCTACCTAAGGCCCCTTTACCTCCATTAATGCCCAAGGGTCCAGGGTCTGACCTTCCCAAAACCCTTTCAGCCTTTTGCAGCCCAACTCCATTTTTGTGTTTGCTTCATTGGCTTTTTGTCTTTTTTAAAAACAGGGTCTTCTGTAGCCCTGGCTGGCCTCAGACTCCCTATTTGCTAGGGATGACCTTGAATTACTGATTGTCCTGTCTACTTCCTGAGTGCTGAGTTAGGCCTACACCCCTATACCTGGTTTATGCTAGGGATAGAAGAAACAAGAGCTTCCTGTATGCTAGGCAAGCACTCTACCAAGTGGGCCACTACCATTACTCTGAACTTTTCCTTCACATACGCACGTGCGTATGTGTAGCCTAAGTTGGCCGGGAACCTGCTCAGTAGTCCAGATTGGGATCAAAATCAAAATGCTCCTGCTTCAGCCTCCTGAGGCCCCCTCCCCACAGTGGAAATTCTGTTCACCCTAAATACCTGCCCCATACTGCACCACTGCAGATGCTCCCTTTTCTCCACAACCGTGGAGTCGCTCCCAGACACAAGGTAGGCCCTTCCCACAGGGTCCTCACCCAGCAGGCCGCGGGCTGGGCTTCTTGCCAGGGCCGAGTCATCACAGCAACCAGAGCGTGGCCGGGTGGCCCTGCGCCCGCCCCGCCCTGGTCCCCCGGTCCCTGAGGCCCGGGGCCGTAGCACCTTATCAAGGTCATCCATCAGCTTCAGTTGTGCCCGGCGCTCATACTCAAGCCTGGTGAAGTCCCCTCTTCGGGGGCCCACCTCCTCCTCAGCTGGGACTGCAGCTCTGGTAGCAGGGGCTGCAGGGGCTGCAGGGGCTGCAGGGGCCAAGCCTAGGACCTCCTCCTGAGCCAGCCTGCATATTAAACAGACGGGGAGCAAGCAGAATAGAATATGGGGACACTGAGGCAGCAATATCAAAAGCCAGGGTCCCCTCATTGCAGCTCTAGCCTCACCTTGCCGCCTCCTCCCGTTTCTGTTCCTTCTCAGCCTCCTGCCACTGTTTGCGCCGCCGGGCCTCCTCTGCCCGCCTCTGCTGTCTCTCAAGCAGGCTGGCTCGCTTTTGAGCCATCTCATCCTCAGGTTTGTCTTCGTCCTGTAGGATGACATCAGAATCCAGGTGACTGTCATTCCCTGCTATAGCTGGAGTCTGATTTTTTTCCACTGACCCAACCTGTGGCTCACCTGACCTCTCTAAAAGTCTTCTGAGTATTTAACTGGTGCCTACTTTACGCATGGACTTACAGACCAGGGAGCTGCATACATAAAGCACTTGACCCAAAGGGGAAGAGAATTAAGTGATAATACAGACCTTTAATGCTCTAACTATGCTTGGAGTGCTGCCAGACTGGACTAAAGTCTATACTGTTCTGGGGGCACCAAGCAAGCCTTCCCAGAAGTACCCCTGAGGCATAATGAAAGGGACTTACTTAACTAGGGAGGAGTGAGGGGAACTTTCCAGACAGATGGGATAGAAAGTTCAAAGGGAGGCCGTGAGGCCAGAACGAACCAGTATGTCTGGAACATGAGCTGGGGAGAATGATAGAAGTTATAGGCAGAAGGAGGCAGAGCCCAAAGAGTAGACAGGACTTTTGTCCTCAGGGAAAAGGGGGTTTAGACCAGCAGGAACTGAGTATGCCTTCTTCAGCTATGTACAGTTAGACACTATGGTGGCCCCGGCTTCAGGTAGCTTGAAGATGGAGGATAACTAAACAGGGCAGGGCAGGAAAGAGGAACTCTAGGATCACCCTAGCCCTGTTTGTCCATCTGTCTCACACTCACCCAGTCCATCTGCTCAGCAGCTATCTGTCTACCAATCAACCTTCCCTCTGTCTGCTTACCCACCTACCCACATATCAATTCACCTTCTATCCATCTACCTAACCACCCACCCTCCCTCCTCTAACCTATACCATCCACCCTCCCTCTAACCTATCCATCTACCTAACCACCCACCCTCCCTCTAACCTATCCATCTACCTAACCATCCACCCTCCCTCTAACCTATCCATCTACATAACCACCCTCCCTCCTCTAACCTATCCCCTATCCACCCACCCTCCCTCTAATCTATCTACCTACCTATCGACCCTCCCTCTAACCTATCCACTACCTATCCACCCTCCCTCTAACCTATCCACTACCTTCCATGCCCCTTACTAGTCTCCTAGGACACCTCCACTTCCCACCCAACATCTATCCACTACCTCCCACCCTCCTTACTAGCCCCCCCTCCCAGGACATTCCCACTTCCATCCATTCGCATATCCACCTATTAGCTCACCTTTTCCCTTTCTCACCTGCCCAGGTGACTCACCTTATAAAAGAATCCAAGCCCAGACCGGGGCTCTCCCTCTGAAGATGCCTCTTCCTCTAAGGAATCCTCAGCCCCAGGGGGACTCCCATCTCCCTCCTCATCAGCAGTAGGCTCTCCCAGGCTGGCTAGGGGGATCTCAATGAGGGCAGGCTTGGTGGCAGACTCCTCAGGAGGCGTCCCCTCCGACAGGAGGATAGAAGAGCGAGTCTGTACAGGCACCTGGCTGGGTGAGAACTTGCGTAGGTGAGGGAGGCTGTCTACATCATGGGGTGGTGTGAGCACCCTTGTTAGGGGTGCAAGCTTCAGCTCTGCCGGCCTTGCATGTTTTGGACTACGGGGTGTTGGGTTGGGGCCTGGCCCTGGGCTGCGCCTGGCAGCTGGGGCTCGACGGGCAGGACTAGGGGATGCTGCTTTAGGCCCAGTGGTGGGTCCAGGGATGACCCAGGCTGCAGGTGGTGGGGCAGGTCCAGGGGCCTCTGGAGGGGCCAGAAGCCGCTGTTGCTGGTCTGTGAGCCTCTGCATGTCCCGTTGCAGAGAGCTCAGAGCGGCACTCAGCTTACTGACTGCTCGATTGTAATCCCCCAGTCCCTCTGGGGGCACTGGGCCCAGATCTGGAGAGAAGGTAACTGACTTAGGCCGTGAGGATGGCTCACCCTGGCCCTCACCTGCTGGTCGTTCCCCACCAGGAACTGAGCCCAGCTCAGCCTCCTCCTCAGCCTCCCCTGCAGCCTCCCGAGGCTGAACCTGCAGGAAAGCACTCTTGCCCAATCTCTGCCTGTGCTTGGCAAAGATGGCCTCAATGCGTCGCTTCTGAGCCTCTATGGCTCGGCGCTTTTCTTCCAGTCGGGCTCCCAGCTCGCTCATCTCTGAGCTCAAGGCCTCAGGTGCTGCAGGAGTAGATGTTGGAGACCCCATTCCTGATTCGGCCTCAGCCTTCACCAGCTGTTTCTTGCGTTCAGCAAAGCTGGTCATCTTCACTTCTGAGTTGTTGGCTGCTGGGGATGAAGCCACAGCTTTTGGGGACCCCTCAGATGGGGGCGGTGGTTTCAATACCTCCCCTGTTGGGCAGGGAGATGGTTTTGAAGGGGTCTCAGGGTGGGATATATAGATGGGCGCTTTGTTGAGCCCATCAGACAGTGGCTTTGAGGCTCCTTCGGGAGGATAAGGAGAGGCCAGCGGTGGTTTGGAGAGGCCCTCAGGAGAATGGAGGTAGAAGCTGCCGTCAGCAGCCCCATCAGG
This sequence comes from Myodes glareolus, assembly GCF_982192425.1. Classification (NCBI taxonomy): domain Eukaryota; kingdom Metazoa; phylum Chordata; class Mammalia; order Rodentia; family Cricetidae; genus Myodes; species Myodes glareolus. Next base: position 92,562,064 of record NC_142027.1, on the reverse strand, counting down.
GAGCAGCCGGGGCTCAGCACTGTGGATGATCTGCAGGGCCTCTTCAATTGTGGGTAGGTCTCCAGATTCTGGGGTTGGCTGAGCAGGATTCCGGGATGATGACGACACAGGACGTGGGGGACCCAGACTGTCTGAGCTGACGGAGCGGAGCAGGACAGGATCTCCCATGACCACGTCTACATCGCTGTCCAGGCCAAAGGGAGTGCTGAACGATACAGCCTGGGAGAGGGGACGGCTGGGTGGCCAGAGGGTGGGGTCAGCCCTTGGGACAGGCCTCTGCCCTGCCCCCGATTAGCCCAATCCCTTCTCCAAGGCTACGGGGCCCCTTAAGATGCACTCACCTAAGCTGGCGGTTCCAGGCCTTGCCAAGAGCCTCCATGTGAGACATGGACGGAGATGACTTCAGGGAGCCTGGGGAGGGAGAGTGAATGGTCACTGTGGAGGGGGTGGTCACTCATGTAGGGGTTGGCTAGTGTATGAGGCAACCTCTGCAGTATCACCAAGTGGGTCACTGATGGGTCATTATGTGTCTGGTTGTGCTACGTTTCCAAAAGTGGCTGGCTGGAACATCTGGCATGGCTCAATGATACAGTAGTTGCCTAGCACGTGTAAGGCCTTGGATACAATCACTATATTATATATATAATCCCTAGTACTGCAAAGTCCATTTAGCAGTTTCTTTTGGGCTGATGAGATGGCTCAGCAGATAAGAACACTTGCCTCCAAGCATGATGAACTAAGTTCAATAATGGGGACCTACAACTTCGGCAAGTTGTCCTCTCTGAACCTCGACACATGTATTGAGGCACCTGTTCACACATATACGAATGATAAATACAATTTAAAAATTAAAATGAAACAACCAAACTCAGACACAGTTGGGGCTATCTGGGGTCATGCAAGGAGTCTTCTCTGTTTTGTTGAGATGGGATCTCACTGTGTAATCTTGGCTGGACTGGAACACTCTATGTAGACCAGACTGGCTGCCAACTCACAGAGGTTCACCTATCTCTACCTCCTCAGTGCTGGGATTAAAGATATGAGCCACCACACTCGGCTGATGCAAAGGGTCTTGAAACTAGCCACAAAGGAAGCCAGAAAGACCCAACGAGGGCCGTTGGAGGACTCAACATGAAGTCAGCTGGGGGATTCTTGTGGTTGAAGTTTCCTAGTAATAGAAGCCATATTCTCTCTTCACCTGTGGATCCTCGGAGTGGGGACTGGGGGCCACCAGGTGACAGTAGCGGGTGACGGAAGTTGAACACAGGAGAACTGCCAAACAGATACACATCATCCTTCAGTCACCTCTCACAGGTGTCCCCAGTCTTGCCCCAGCATCCAGGTGGGCAGGAAGAACCCCCATGAAAGAGAAAGTCCATCCCAATGAGGATCCATACCTGCTCCCGCTGTTGTTCTGAGATGGTAAAGTCTCAGTACCCCGGGGGGAGACAGCTATTGGATGCACAAAGAAAGAGGTCAGGCAGGGCAGGGCTCCTTTACCCTCTTCCAGACCCCAAGACAAACCCAAGACCCCAGGGCTCACCGTGTCCATCAGGCAAGTCTTTTGCCTGCACAAAATCAGGCTTCAGAACCTCAAAGCACATATACATCTCAGCCAACAGCACCACCAGGTTGACCTGCAGGCCAGAGGAAGATCAGCTGACTGGTGGAAGAGGCCTGGATGTGGACCTCAGGCCCTAAGCCTCACTCCCACACTCCCAAGATGACCTTACCTTGAGGGGTGGTGGGACATACAACAAGTCCTCAAGGGACAGGGGGCAGCCACGAGGAAGATGGGAGGCACAGAAGTCTTGCACCAGCTGGAGGTTGTACAGGCTGTCTGCCACAGACATGGGGTCCTTGAGGCACACCTCTGTGGGGATAGTATGTCTGGGTCTCCAACTCAATGAGAAGGAAGACGGGAGCCCCAGGGAAGCCCTCCTATGAGACAGGTCTTAGACCTTCTGCAAAATGCACACTATAAAGTGCTGACCCCCAAAAATTAACTCAAGGCCTCTTTTTTCTTGTCCTCTGTATGTGTGTGCACACTTGTGTACAAGTCTACAGGCTAGAAGTTAACAGTGTGATCTTCCCTTCACACGCGCTCTATTTGAAGATTCTAAAACAGGAACTTGCTGCTTGAACTAGTTGGCCAGTGAGTCCCAGAATCCTCCTATCTCCACCTCTCTGGCACTGGACTATAGGTACTCACTGCCACACAGAGATGCTTACGTGGGTGCTGAGAACCCAAACCCAGGTCTTCATGTTTTTGCAGCTCATCAACTGAGCCATCTCCCATCCTTCCTCAAAATATGTGTTCTGGAGAAATGGCTTGCAGGTAAGAACTTGTACTGCTCTTGCAGAGGACCTGACTTTAGTTCCCAACACCTCATCAGAAGGGTGTAGCTACAGGAGATCCAACACCCTTTTCTAGACTCCAGGGCGACCTGCATTCACATGTGCACAGACCCACAAACATATACATATAATTTAAAACCAAAATAAATCTTAAAAAACAAAAAAACCAGCTTCCTAAGGGCTGGGAATACAGGACAGTTAGAAAAGTGCTTGCTTTGAATATACAAAGCCTGGCTTCCACCCCCAGCATCCCATAAATTTGGCCTGGGGAATACATGTCTGCAATCCTAATACTTGGAAGGTAGAGGCAGGGGTATCAAGGGTTCAGGGCTATCCTTGGCTATTTAGTGAGCTATAAGTGACTCTTGTTTCAATAAAAACAAAGCAAATCACTTTTTCCCAGGGAGATGTAGTAGCACATACCTGTAATCCCAGCACATGGGAGGCCTCAGGCAGGAAGAGAGGAAGCTTGAGGCCAGCCTGGGTTACAGAGAGATCTCTGTCTCCAAACAGTAACAAGTTTCTTTTTCTTAGCCAAGCATTGCCCTTTAGGCACCACATTTGACCCAAAAGATACTTCTAGATGACTTTATTATCTCTGTTCCCCAATCAATGTCCAGGAAGTCAAGAGTGTGCCTCTGTTTGGGGGTACCTAAAGTGGGGTCTGGAACATGGCCTTCAGCAAGCATGAACTCCTTAAAGCCTGAGAAGTTTAGACTCTTGTATGGGGTCATGGAGCTAAGGGAAGAGAGAGATGCCAACCTGATTCTAGAAGCAGACTTTAGGGTCTGGGGATGTGGCTGAGCTGGTACAGTGCTTGCCTAGTGTGCATGAAGCACTGGATTCCATCCCCAGCACTGCATGAACCGGGCATGGTGGTGCATGTCATCCCAGAAGTCAGGAGGTGAAGGCAGGAAGATGAGAAGTTCAAAGCGAGGTCAAGACTAGCCTAGGCTGTGTGAGACTTTGGCTCAGTGCTGAATCATACTGGTCTTGCAGACTCGAGAAGCCTTCCCAGGATCGGGGCTGCCTTATCTACTACTCACCCTCAAGCCGCAGTAGCTGGGGGCAATAGCAGTGGATGGTGGCTGCCAGTGCTGCCCCACTGGCCAGGTCTTGAAGGGTGGTCACATTTGGAAAGCAGGGGGCCCGTCGGGCAATGGCACGGTCCTTGCGGTATCGAATCTGTAGACAGGAGCAGAGTGAGGTTAGCAATCAGTCTGGTCCTCCCCAGGTTGGCAGTCATGCAGGCTGGAACAGGGAAGATGGGGATTTCTGCCATGAAGGGGTGGGAAGCTCGGGATCCCCAGAGCCAGAATGGGAGGGGAAGGAGGGCCAGCCTGGAGCAAGGGAAGGACAGCAGCGAGAGGCAGAAGTCTTGTCTGCGAGCAGCCAGGCCAGCAGCAGGGGCTAGGGACAGGGCCTCCTGAGTCCCCGGGGAAGGGGGATACATTACCATAGGGGGTTTGTTCCCCGACTCCTTCAAACAGAAGGCAATTGCGTGCTGGGGGGGCAAGGAGCGGCCGTCAGCAAGGCCTGCTGGGCCCCCAAAGCCTCCTCTGGGGAAAGGAGGAGTGCTGACCCCTGTCCTGAGCCTTGGCCATCTAACTCCCTAATCATACTCTGGCCAGCTTCGGGGACCCCAGCTCCTCCCAGCCCTGAGGAACCCCACAAAAGCAGCCTCCCAAGACAAGCCCAGGCCCCGGCTTAGGAAGAAGATGCAGAGGAAGCAGGTAGGCAGAAGAAATAATCAACCCCCCAACCCAGACCCCAGGGTAGGGAGAAGCAGTGAGCAAAGGTGGGGACCCCATCCAGCCTTCACTTTCCTGTTATTTATATACTGCAATAAATTATACGAAGCAAGGGGAGGTTTAGAGCATTGTGCGAGATCACACAGCTAAGTAGTGGGAGAGAGAGAACTTAAAATCTTCTAAACCTCAGCTCCCCCCAGGAAAGCTGGAGATCTTTCTCTTGGCTAGGAAGATTCCCTCCACATCTATCTGCAATTTGTGGTCAGTGTCTATGTATCTGGTAGGCAAAGGGGCCCTGCTCCTCAAGCTAAGGACAGGCGCAGGGAGTTTTGCATTCTTAGTTAATGGAATGCTTGTCCACTTGGGTTTTTTTCTTTTCTTTTGTTTTAGATTTATTTTTATTTATGTGTGTATATAGGTGTCTGTGTACTGGTATGTGCATGTGTATGTAGTGCACAAGGAAGTCAGAAGAGGGTGTTGGATTCCCAGGAGTTGGAGTTACATGCATCTCTCCAGCTTCAACCTCTGCCTGTCTGTCTGAAGTTTTTTCTTTTTTTCTTTCTTTTTTTTGGTTTTTTTGTTGTTGTTGTTGTTTGTTTGTTTTTGTTTCTCGAGACAGGGTTTCTCTATGTAGGCCTAGCTGTCCTGGAACTAGCTTTGTAGACCAGAATAGCCTTGAACTCACAGAGACCCACCTGCCTCTGGCTTTCAAGTCCTGGGATTAAAGGTGTACCACCACCGACAGGGCTGTTTGTGTATTTTTTAAAGACATGGTCTCCAGATATACCCTAGGCTGGCCTAAAATTTGTAGTACTCCTGCCTCAGTTTCCCAGAGGCTGGGATTATAAACCTACAAAAGCATGCCCACCTCTACCTTTACTAATGACAGAGATTCCCCCCAGTCTTGGGTTCCAAAGAGTTCTCCCAGTCCCCAGGGCCAGGGTGCTACCTCCATTGCTCACAGCTGGGGGTGGGGGAGGATGCAAGCCATCAGGCAGAAACAGACACAGACAAGACAGAAACAGGCAGGACAGGCAGACAAGACCGACAGACAGCCCCACTTACAGGAACCAGCTTCCAGTACCAGCGTGTGGGGCACTATTGCCAGAGGGACAGAGAAGGGGACAGCAGGGGCCGGCGCAAGAAGTGCAGAGAGAAAGAGGAAAAGGGAGTCACCTCCAGGCCCACCCCAACCTCAGCAACGGCCAGAAGGTGCAGCCCATCCCTTCCCACCCAGCCTCACAATCATCCATCCACCCATCCATCCACCCATTCATATACTCATCCATCCATGCATCCATCCATCGCCCTAGCCTCACCGAGGGCTGGGTAGGAGCAGCCCCGTCCAAAGGAGCTGCAGGAGATGCGCGCTGGGATGCTTCTTGTTCTGTCTTTTCCTGTAGCCGCCGAACGGTCTAGGGGTCAGAGAGAAGTCAGTGCCTGACCACTTGGCCAATGCTAACTAGCTCCATTCCTGGCCTGGCCTGACCCTACTTACTGTGTCTACCCAGAAAAGGAGTTTGTGCTCCAAGCTGCTCAGAGCCAAGGGACCAGGCAGTGTCTTTGTCCACTCAAAGGAGAAGGCAACCATGAGGGCGTCGATGACAGCTAGGTGGGCTCCCTGTAGGGGCAAAGTCTGGAAGATGAGGCCAGAAGGCAGGGCAAGGGGCTACCTTTCCGCTTCTAGTTCCAAAGAAGAGGAAAAACCTGAAAGTAGGGTTGGTGATGGGGCTAGGGGTAGGCAGGAGGAACCTTGAGGGCTAAGTCATGGAAGAGGCACACAAGGTGGGCTAGGCTTTGAAGCTAGACACCAGGATTTACAATAGAGTGGCCCATGGAGGGAAAGCAAGGGTAGAACCAGCCTGGGTTGGAGGAGATTGAAGAGTTTCGGAAGGCTATAGGAACTTGAGGGAGGAGCCATGCATGAAAGGCAGATCTGAGTGTGATGCCTTTAGCTTGTCTTGGAAAAAGGAGATAGGTTTGACAGGAGCTAAGTTTCTGGGAGAAGCAACATCTAATGGGTTGAGCATGGGGGTGTGGCTAGAGAAGAAAAAGTCTGGTAGAAGAAACCAGGATTAGTGGGTGGAAATTGAAAGGAGGTTCAGGAAAGACACTGGAAACTTGGGAGGAAGGTGAACTCGGGACTGTTAAGGTGGCTAAGGGGAGGAGCCAAGCCTGGTAGGCGGGGCCTCACAGGCCAGGAGCAGAGCCTACCATGAGAATCGGCTGGTGTCTGAGGTCAGCCTCGCGCACCGGGTGCTCTGGCAGGGAGGGCACAGTGCCCCTCCTCGCCAGCAAGGCCAGCAGCGCGGAGGGGCTGGGGGGTGGCTCAAGCTGTGGTAGTGCCTGGTGCCAGGCCCGGCAGTAGAGCTCCGCAGAGAGCAGCAGGCGCGTCACCGGGGGCTTCACGTGCTCCTGTGCGTACTGGTCGGTGTAGAAAGGTTCCCACAGCTCCGGGGGCACGTGCTCTGCAGTGGGGAGGGGCACGGCAGGTCAGATCAACACATAACCCACCTACTCACCCCCTTTCAAAGACATGATCCCCAGGAAGGGAGGGCCGACTGACTGACTATAGGGCCAGACACACAGGTACAAGTCATTTGCCAGGGCAACCACAGGGAGTTCCAGGCCACCTGAGCTGGGAAGCGAGTGAGAATTCTGAGTGTTGAGGGTGGTGTCAGTCAGACCCTCAGAAGCTAGTTACGGATAGTCGTGAACCACCAGACATGGAAGCTGGGGAATGAACTAGGGTTAGCATCCTCTAGGACAGCAGAAAGAACTCTTGACAGCTGAGTTTATCTCCAGCCTTGAAAGAGCCTCTCCTTGAACCCAGAGTCTCCCTGAACCCGGGTCTGGCCATTCCAGCTGAACTAGTTGGCCAGTGAGCCCTCCACGACCCATGGTCTCCATCTCCCCAGAGCTGAGGTTACAGTCTGTTCAGCTCTTTTTCCTCTGACTGCTGGGGATCTGAACTCAAGTTCCCAGCAAGACACTTTCCCCACTAATCCATCTCCTCAGTCCTTATTTGTCTAGATTTTAGAGGTTGAGTCTCATGTACTCCACGCTGGCTTTAAAACTGCCATGTGGCGAAGAATGACTTGAACTTCTGATCTTCCCATCTTCTCTCCCAAAGTCCTATGATTACAGGCATGCGCCACCACATCCAGTCTATGCCCTGCTGGGGACAGAACGAAGGGTTTCCCACATGCCCCTCAAGCACTCTACCCAGCAAGTAGCCCTGCAAACTTCCATACACAGCCCTGGACACTTCATAGATGGCAACAGCTTTACAGAGAAGGCTCGGAGAAGGAAAGTGACTGGCCTCAGGCTACATGGGTCTCCAGTGCCAGGACTGAGACTTAAACTCAGGCCTTAAGCAAACCTTATACCCTACGCCATCTTGGTGGCTGGGGTGGTTGTAAGGCTGCCTACAGGAGATACATGCCAAAGGCAAGCAGAGAGCAGGTTCCTTGAGGAAACAGCGGGCATTAAATTGGGTAACTAAAGAGGAGAGAGGGGAAGATGACCAGGGCTCCATGGGACAGGTGAGACAACAGGCAAGGGTAAAAGCTGGGTACGTCAGGCCTTGGGGATACTGAAAAGCAGAGGGCATAAAGAGTGGAAATTTAGGGTACAGTGTGCACAGCTCTACCACTAGCCTTGGGAAACTGAGAAAGGCTATGAAGTAGTAACAAGCCAGTTTGTGCCATGACACCCTGCCTCCAAGAGCCCACCACGTATGGTGCCCCACGTCTGTAACTGCAGCACTTGAGAGACCAGCAGATTGAGATCAAGGCCAATTGGAGCCAAAGTGAGACTCTGTCTTTTTTTTTTTTTTTTAAAGTGGTCAGTAACATTGCCACAAAGCCTGGTCACCTAAGTTCCATCCACAAGACCCACATGGTGGAAGGAGAGAACCAACTCCCACAAGTTACCCTCTGACCTTCATGTATACTCCACAGCATGGACACCTACTCCCACACACATACCCACATAAATGAAAAATCATAAGGAAGGGCAAAGGTGCTTGCTGATAAAGTAACAACCGTAAGGTCACTCTCCAGATCCCGCATGAGGGTGGAGAGAACCAGCTCTTCAGTGTTATCTTCTGACCTCCACGCAGGGGCCACAGCCATCAACACCCCTCTTCCCCCAACACACACACTGTGATAAAATTAAGGCAGGAAAACCAGTGAGGTGTGGCAGGTCACACCTCTAATCTCAGCACTCAAGAGGCTGAGGCAGGAAAACTGCTACAAGCTCTAGGCCAATACTGGGTACTTAACTTCCAGGCCAACCTGGACAACAAAGAGAGGCCCTATCTTAACAACAACAATAAAAATCAAACAGGGAGAGTCAGGGAGGGGAGTTGACAGTGGATAGGATAAAAATACACTGTATACATATGTATGTCTTTGAAACTATCAAAGAACAAAGTATATTTTAAAAAGAGGAGAGCAGGGCAGTGGTGGCACACGCTTTAATCCCAGTACTCGGAAGGCAGAGGTAGGTGGATCTCTGTGAGTTCGAGGTCAGCCTGGTCTACAGAGTGAGGTCCAGGACAGCCAGGGATACACAGAGAAACTCTGTCTCCAAAAACCAATAACAACAAAAGCAAAAATAAAATAAAAGAAAAGAAAAGAAAAAGAAAGAAAGAAAGAAAGAAAGAAAGAAAGAAAGAAAGAAAGAAAGAAAGAAAAAGGAAAAGAAATAGGTAAGGGATATGCTGCCTAGAAACCCCAGTGAGTGAGAGCCTGGGAATGTGGCTCAGGGGTACAGCCCTGCCTAGAATCCCCCAGTGAGGGGCTGGGGTGGGGGGTGTGGCTCAACATCCAGAAGGGGAGAAAAGCTTATTTAAAGAAATTGTGAGCCTTTTGTACTTCACAACAAGTGAACGATGTGAACGAGATACAGCAGACCAGATTCATTCTCCAAAGCCAGGCTCCCACGAGACCACTCGACATAAGGACCTGGCATCATTGACAGAAACCCCGTCTTGCCACATCTCCTTCCACACCCCCTAAAACCACACTTGACCTTCCCAGTGAGGGTTGTACTCCTATGGAGAGTCAAGCACACCTCCCTGTCCTTAGCTTTGCTCCTTGAAAGATGAGGGATTTCAGGTTGGCTAGATGGCCCAGCAGGTAGGGGTCCAGACTCAAAACCTGAGTCTCATGCCCAGGAGTACGTAATGAAAGGGGAGAACCAACTTCCAAAAGTTGTCCACTAACCTTCACGTGTGTGCCACAAGAAAGGCACATTCATACACATTTTTTAAAATGTAATTTCTAAACTTTTAACAAAAGATGAAGAATTTGAAGGCTCAATGCCTGCCCCTGCCCCTACTGCTTTATCACTGGCCTTGCCTCAACCTCCCTGTCCTGGCTTCCATCCTAGACCCAGCTTCTGTTCTCCTGTTCCTGGTCTCCCCAAGGCCAACAGCAGACAGCCAAACACACACCCACAGGCCCATAATGCACCCAGGCTCTGTGCCCAGTACCTCCTTCCGGAACCCTTCCTCCTGCTATCTTACTCCAGAGGGACAAGCCCCACCCCATCTTGTGTAGGCTTGTGTGGCCATCTGATTGCCACCTGCTGCAGACCAGGATGTGTCTCTACCCTGGCATCTCCCACCCCACCCCCCCCAGGCTACCCAGTGATAAATCACCACCCTGTCTTTACCTGCCCATGCTGCATCCAACCTCCTGACATCACACAAATCCTGACCCCCTCATCTCCCCCCCAAATCCTGACCCCCTCATCTCCCCCCCTCCCCCCCGGCTGAGCATTTCCTGTTCCCAAGAGCAAAATGTAAAGGCTTTCCCTGAGGAAGAAAAGTAGCCTATCACTGCCTCTTGCTTCATTTTGTTTTGAGACAGAGTCTCAAGGAGTTCAGGCCAGTCAGAAATTTGCTATGTCGCCAAGGACGAACTCTGCTTCCAATCTTCCTGCCTCCAGGAGTGCAACTATTCAAGTGCCACCACGCCTACTTTATGCCTTGCTGGGGACTGAACTCAGGACCCTGAGCATGCTAGGCAAGCACTTTATCTACTAGACTACACCGACAGCCTTCGTCTCGGATGTATTATCAAGCACTCATTCTACACTAGTGTCCTTCCACTTGACTGCCATTTGGGGTAAGGGGATGCACGGTAGTATTGTATAAGGTTTAGCAAAATCCCTGGTCAATATTCATGACTGTACCATTGTCCTCCAATGTAGAGCTAGCCGGCAGGGCATGGTGCCACACTTGGGAAGCAGAAACAAGAGGGTCATGAGTTCAAGGCCACCCTGGACTATATAGCAAAACTGTTTCAAAAAGACAAAACCGCCAGACGTTTTGTTACCACTCAAACCTGCAACCCCAACACTTGGAAAGGTTGAGGCAGGAGGATGAGTTCAAGACCGAGTGGGGCTGCACAGTGCCTGAAATATAGAGTATAACACTATCTGAACAAAACAAAACAAAAAGGACCAGCAAGGTGGCTCAGAGAGTAAAGGTACTTGCCGCTAAACCTAACAACTGGAGTTTAATCTCTGGTTTCCACATGGTGGAAGCAGAGAACTGACAACTTCCCCCAAAGTAGTTGTTCCCTGACTCTGCAACACACACCACGGCAGGTACATGGCATGCACGCATCCTACACACACACTAAATAAACGTGACTAAAAATTCTAGTTAAAAAATTAAATAGTGAGAAAATATTAAAAATAGAAAGTTAAAAAGTAGAAACAAAAACCATTAATCTGGTGTCAGCCCAATACCCTTTCAAACACCACTTCAATACATATTATCAAAACATTAACAGGATATTTGATTTTTGGTTTTGAGATAGGGTCTTTGTAGCCTAGGTTGACCTTAAACTCAGCTGAAGATGACCTTGAAATTATGACACCCCCCCCCAGCCTCTACCTCCCCAATGCTGGGATGACAGGCATGCCCCACCACGCCCAGTTTGTGCAGATTTGAGCACAGAACTCTGGGTTTCCTGCGTGCTATCAGCTAAGCCACATCCCCACATTCTGGGTTTTGTTTTTGTTGCTGTTGTTGTTGGCTTTTTGTTTTGTTTTGTTTGTTTTTTCAAGAAAAGGATTCACTGTATAGCACTAGCTGTCCTGGAACTCGCTCTGTAGACCAGGCTGGCCGCAAACTCACGAACTCACAGAGACTGGAAAGCCTCTCTGCCGGGATTAAAGGGGTGTGCCACCACATCTAGATTACGCTAGCCACATTTCAGGTGCTCAATAACCACACGGGGCTAGTTCCAACCCTACTGGGCAGAACATTTCTGTAACATAACAAGTATTATCCATTCCATGACCTTTTGTGTGTTTAATCCTAAAACACACTTTTGTTGCTGTCTTGGCGAATAAGGTCTTGTTTTGTGTATGATTGAGCTCCATTCCTAGCCCCTATTACCATATACAGATAAGAAAACCAGGGTTCAGAGAACTAAGCTAACTTGCCCAAGATCACACAGTCAGTAAACAGGAGAGCCCAGATGAAAGCAGTTTCCTTCACAGACCTCTCTCATACTCTCAAAGCCTCAGGAATGGCATTCGGAGTTTCTCACACTTACATGGAACCTTTTACCTCCAAGTTTGTCTCCTCTGAGCCCACCAGCCTGCATACCTCACAACCATGCCTTGGAAGCCACCAGAACTACTCCTCCCCAAGCCTTAGTTCACTGCCTGTCTGATCTTGTTGGTCCTCAGGCACCTTCTCTGATTCCCCAGTGCCTTCAGATCTTGGTCTGAGAGGCCTTCCTTCTGGAGCACACACTATCTTTCTGCCCTGACCTCCAGCCACCACAAAGAGCTTCCCATTCTCCTCTAAGAAGTTCTTTGCATACACAGGGTCCTGCCCTTGGTGGCCTTCAAGACTGCTTCTCAGAGGAGCACCCCTTCACCTGTCTCTCTGAAAGATCTTGGAAATTTTCTCCTGCAGGCCCAGCTGCTTGGCCCACACCAGGTCTTACCACTATTGATATCCGGGATCTAATTTGGTGTCTATCCCCAGTGTCCTGGATCTCTCTCAGCATCTCCTCCACACCCTAAGCACCCAACAATGGCCTGCCTCTTGAAAGGCATTTGTAAAGAATCCCAAGTTTGTAGAGTCTGGTGGCATAAGCCTACTATCCTAGCAAACCAGGAGGCTGAGGCAGGAGGATCAAAGCTGGGGTCCAGTGAGATGGCTCAGCAGGTAAAGGTGCTTAACATTGCAAGCCTGCCTGGTGGCCCTAGTTCTATGCCCAGAAGCCACACAAAGATGGAAGGAGAGAATCAACTTCTGAGAGCTGTCCTCTGACCTCCATGTGCCTTCTGTAGTGTACATGTATACATACACAAGAATAAATAATTTCTTTTATCAGAATAGAAAGTCCAAAGCCTGCCTGGGCTACAGAGTGAGAGAGTATAGGTCAACCTGGGCAACTTAGTGAGACCCTATCTCAAAAGAAGTAGAAAGAGGCCTGAGACTGTGGTTTAGCAGAAAACACAAGCCCAGAGGTCATCAGGGAGGAGCTCGAAGTGTGGCTCAGAGGTACAGGGCCTCCGCAGAATCCCCCAGTGAGGGGCTGGGGTCATAGTTCAGCTAGAGAGCCCTTGCTAGCATACTGGTCCTAGGCTTCAACCCAAGTGCTGGTAATTAAAAAAAAAAAAAATCAAACCAAAACACCAGGAAGAGAGAGAGAGTTCGGCTGGTAAAGGCGCTTGTCTGACAGTCTGAGTTCAATCCCTGACATCTACACCCCCAAATCGTCTTCTGACCTTCATATACATCCTGTGGCACCCAACAAACAAACAAATAAACAAATGAAATATTTTCAAAAATTGATATTCATCATTTCCTCCAGTCCCACCCCACCACCACCACCTTGTTTGGGAGACAGGTAGATGACAACTTGAATTTGATCCCCAGGGCAGCTGCAGCCACGGAAGGGGCTGGATCAATAGGAAGAGGAATGGTTAATCTGAGCTTGAAGGGTTCCCTCAAGGGGCTTTCCTTCCCTTGCGTAAAATGATACAGTGATTTCTGCACCATCCTCTGGCTAAGGGACAGTGAGTGGCATTAGTAAAGTACTCTCACCAGTCACAGCCGCAGCCACTGGGAGCACCCATCAAGCTGGGTGTCACATAAAACAACGAATTCATTCTCAGCAAACTGGCCCCAAAAGTATTGGGAGTCTTAAGCTAGCAAGATGGCTCAGCACATAAAGGTTCTCGCCATCAAGTCTGATGATCTGGATTTGATACCCCAGGACCCATGTTGTTCTCTGATCTCCATATATGTGCCCCCCCACACACAAATAATAAATGTCATTTTTAAAAAAAGGACTGGGGTCGATGGGCTGTGGTGGTGCACGCTTTTAAACCCAGCACTAGGGAGGTAGAGGCAGGAGGATCTCTGTGAGCTCAAGGCCAGTTTGTTCTACAGAGTGAGCTCCAGGACAGCCAGGACTACACAAAGAAACCCTGTCTTGAGAAGAAAGAAAAAAGTACAGCATGCCTTACACGGAAGCAGCTTCTATGTGCTTTCAGGCATGGATACATAAGTGAACAAACACCCCCCCCTTTTTTTTTAAATACAAAGAAAAAACCCAAAGTTCAAAGAATCTCAATTATTTCTCCACATTGTGGAAGGGCTGGGACTCAAACTCAATTGTGACTTTAGCCAAGTTGTGCTCTTGGGCTGGCAAGACGGCTCACGGGTAGAGGTGCACAGTGCCAAAGCCAGCCGACCTCAGTCAGGTGTCCAGAACCACACGCTGGGGTGCACACCCACACTTCTATACACACATGGTATAAAATTAAGACGAAAAGCGTACAAAGCGAGTCTTTCTAATCTAATTATTTCAGCATGCGAGGGACTGGGACATAGATCCCAACTCCCAAATCTTTCCTTTATCTAGCAAATCCCTGGGGGTGGGCAGGTGTCGGAGTTAGCTGGCCACACAGGGAAGGGTGCAGAAAGAGAGACTAAGGGAAAGTGGGAAAGACAGGATTGGGCAGAAGCAACTGACTGACAACTGCCACAGGAGACCCACACCCAGAACAGGTTGATCTGGGAAGGCAACAGAGTCGGGGGAGGGGCTGCACCCAGTTAGTGCCAAAATCAGTAGGAGGGCAGGGCATCACCCACCACACACACACACACACAGTTGTTGCTGCTCCCAGGAAGGCCTAGACCTTAATTAACCCCTGTTTTTCCTAAGAGCAGGCTTGGCCTCCCAGCTCTGGCCTGCGGTGGCTGAAGCTGCCCAAAGCCAGGACTTGGAGTGCCTTCCCAGGTCTAATAATCCACCCTCATTCTCCCCAGTAGGATGCCCTAGTCCCTCAGGCCTGTGAGCATGGAGAAGAGGGCAGAGAAGGGTCAGCTTCAATAAGAGAAGGCCTGCCAGCCGGGGCTGCCACCCCAGGACACCTGGTGGGTAAGCCATTTATGCCCGCCTGAATCCTCAGGAAAATGGGGCCATAAGTCACAGCTGCCATCCTGTGGCAAGAGTCATGGAGACGAAAGGGGGGGATTTCCCAGAGTCCCCCAACACTGGCCACCCGCAACGCAGACAGAGCCAATGCAGGGTGTGTGTCCCAGTCACAGAGCTGTAGATCTGTAGATCTGAGCTCTTAAAACGCTTCTTGAGGCGTCCAAACCACGGTGTGTGTTGTGGGGTGGGTATTAGGGTGGGGTAGGGGGAATCCTTATAGGTTTCTGATGTGTGTAAAAGGGGAGTTGGCCATGCAGTCAGGCCCTGGGGTCTGAGAAGTGGGGTGGAGGCGGGAAGCAGAGGACTGTAGCAGGAGCCCCTTCCCCCACACACCCAAAATTTGTCTGCAGACCCCGCCCCTGCTCACCTGGGGGCTCTAATCCCAGGCTCCCCCGGCGCACAGCTGCTTGGCGGGCCCCACCCCCCACTGCGTTCCAGCGACCCGGGCGGGCAAAGTCCAAGGGCCCGGGCCGAGCAGGAAGCTTGGAGGCCCAGCTTAGCAGAGACCGAGAGCTCGGGGGACCCTGGGCAGCCCCGATGCTATTGTTCCCACGGCCCCGGCTTGGCGCCCCGCCCCCCGCACCTGCCGCGCCCCAGCCTGGCGCCCCTGTCCCTTCCCCAAAGGCCTTTGGGTTACCTGCTCCCCCGAATGCGGCCCGCAGCACCCACGCCAGACTCGCCGCCGCCTTGGCCCGAGAGAAATCGTACTGGTCCAATGACTTGATCTCGGGGACCAGGAAAGTCCTCCGCAGTGGCCCGGACCCCGCGGGCGCCGCTTCCACCATGGCGACGCCGGGGCTACAGCCGCCCGGGTCGGCGCGCTCTGATGGGCTGGGCTGCGCTGCTGCGGGGCCGCCGCCACCACGGTCCCCGCTGCCGCGGCGGCTGCTGCTGCTGTTGCTGCTAATGCTGCTGAGGCGCCGCTGAACCAGGTGCGGCCGATCGCGCTGGCGACGCTGCGTCGACCCCGCCCCTGGGCGGAGCCCAGGTGCACCCCGCCTCCTGGGTTGGACTCAGTCCTCTTGGGTCCCCTAGGTCCCCACGGGTCCCCACGGACACCACCAACGCTTCTGTGCGTCGTTCTGCTGCAAAGGGCTGCGGTGATGGCGGAGGAGGGAAGGATTGCAGAGGAACGCATGTGCGTGTGTGTGTGTGTGTGTGTGTGTGTGTGTGTGTGTGTGTGTTTTGCTCACGCCTGGACCCTGGAGGGCTTAGGTAGCCTTTATCGTGGATGCTCTTACAGTCTTGTGTCCACATTCAGGTCGCTGAGTGAGCACCTGTGTGGGCTGATACTGCTTGGCCCAGTCAGGAGCCGAGTATGTGTATGCACCTGTTCTGTTTCTAATTATGTGGGTATAGGAATGGTGATTGGAAGTGGTGAAGGCATGGATCAGTAGGTAAATAAACTTGCTGACAAGTCTGAAGACTTGAATTCAATCCCTGGTGCCCTCGTGGTGGAACACAAAAACCGGCTCCAACAAGTTGTCCTATGACCTCCACACCACCTCTTCCATTAATAATGATTTTTAAATGAAATAAAATTTGATATTAAAGACTGTATAAGAAAAATAATGGTGCCACGTGTCGTTGATCCCTCACATAAGCAGGTGGATCTCTATGAGTTTCAGCCTTCCCTGGTCTATACAGTGAGCTATAGGCCAACCAGGGCTACAGAGCAAGACCCTGTCTTGGTTTAAAAAGAAAAAGAATGTGTTTGTATCCATGTGTCTGAGAGCACCTGTGAATGGATTCAAGCGACAATCTCCGTTCATGGGTATCTAGCTATGTGATGTCATCTGTGTGTAAAGGTGTCTGTTTCACATATGTTGTATATACAAGATTTGTAATACAGGCTGCGTCTATACGCCAGTGCTTGCCTAGCATGCATACACAAAGCCCTGGGTTCATCCCCAGCAACACATAAACTAGGTGTGATAGTCACAGCACTGGGGACGGGGAGAGAAGGGAATTTTTGTGAGTTCAAGGCCAGTCTGGGCTGTATGCAATCAGTAAATGAGTAATATCAAAGATTCACATTATAGAAGTTTCTGTTTCCAAAGATTGAAATTGGTGTGTGTGTGTGTGTGTGTGTGAGAGAGAGAGAGAGAGAGAGAGAGAGAGAGAGATTCCAAACATGTTTGTCTATCATATAATATAAGGGTGTGATTATTGATTCTGTCAAGGCAGGAAGATGGTGGAGATAGTGAGTGGGTGTGTTTAGGCAGGAGAAAGGCTGTGTGTGTAAGAGTGGTTCTGTGTTTGTTACTAGGTGTTTTTGCAATGTCCTCATGTATACTTTTGGTATCTGCAGTATTTGTTGAGGGAGGGCTCTAGTGGATGTAGGTAAGGATCGGCGGGGTCTGAGTGGGTTCCTATGTGAGTCTGTGGGTGTGGCTGTATACATGGGGCTTTGTACATATGAGTAATGATTCCTCGGTGTATAATTTTTGCACACACAGACTGTCTTTTGTGCTTTCAGTTTCAGCAGCTATGGTTGCGATTAATTGCAGATTGGAAATAACTGGTCATATTGCTGAGGATACGTGACTGTTAGGTGCTCAGCCCTAAGTAATAGACCATCTATCTGTGTCACACACACACACACATACACACGCACCAAAATTTGGGGACCATCATGGAATAAGAGACGAAAAGACCGTAAGAGCTGGAGGGTGGGGAGGAGCGCCATGAAAACAGTCTCGGGACAGGACATGGTTGGTGGACTCAGGAACTCACGGCAGCTGTGGTTACTTGCATTAGACCTGCGCAAGACCAAGCCAGCACGATCAGCGCTAATTAGACTCAGTGGGCTACAAAAAAAAAAAAATGTGGTACGAAGATGAAAGGGGGATGTGTTTTTGGGGAGTGCCAGGTGAATGGTGAAGGCATTGGAAGAGACATGATCAAACACATTTCATGTATGTATGAACTTGTCAAAGAATAAATGATTCAAAAGAAAGAAAAAAAGATCAAGTATTTAGAAAAATCGTGGAGTCCAGCTGTGTATGGTGGCTTCCTTCTATCATTTCAGCACTCAGGAGGCTGAGGCAGAAGTGTAGTCCATGAGTTCAAGACCAGCCTTGAATATAGCTGGGTCTCTGTCTCAAAAATGAAGCAGCAGATGGGTGTGGTCATGTATGCCTTGAATCCCAGCGCTCTGGAGGTAGAGGCAGGTGAGTTCTAAGCCAGCCAGTGCTATACAGTGAAACTGTCTCAAAATAACAACAAAAGACCAACAAACCAACAAAAAAACAAAACAGATGTTGTCTAAAACCCAGGTGTTGTGTCACACCCTGTCATCACTCAGGAGTGGAGTCAGGAGGATCAGAAATTTAAGATTACAAAAGGCTTTTTGGTTTTGTTTTGGGGTTTTTTTTTGTTTATTTGTTTTCTTTTCTTTTTCTTTTTCTTTTTTGGTTTTTTTGAGACAGGGTTTCTCTGTAGCTTTGGAGCCTGTCCTGGAACTTGCTCTGCAGACCAGGCTGGCCTCAAACTCACAGAGATCCACCTGCCTCTGTCCCCCGAGTGCTGGGATCAAAGGCATGTGCCACCACTGCCCAGCATACAAAAGTATTTTTTAACAATTTATTTTGTGTGTGTGTTTGAGTTTGAATGTGTGTGTACACATGTGTGCATGTGCACAGGGAAGACAGAAGAGGGCATCAAGTCCTCTGGATCTAGAATCTCTGGTGTTTGCGAGCCTCTCAATATGAACGATGGGAATTGAATTCCAGTCCTCTGCAAGGGCAGCACAAACTCTTCTGAGTTATCTCTCAAGCTCTCAGATTTGAGTCTTAACTAAACAATAAATATAAACTTTAAAAAATTATTCTCCAAGTAATACAATATGCTTGGTGGTGCAAGCGTTTAATGCCAGCACTCAAAAGGGAAGAGGCAGGCAGATCTCTGTAAGTTCCAGGCCAGCCTGATCTACATATCAATTTCTAGGCCAGTCTGGGTGACACAGTGAGATCCTATCTCAAAATAAATAAAGTAACAAATAAATAAGCAAAACAAACAATAACATGACACTATGCATAGCATATATATATAGTGAGTATGAATCATGTCCTGTAGAGATAATTGGAAGTATGTAAGGGCTAGGGTTGTAGCTCTGTTGACTCCGTACCATGTACGGAGACGTGAGTTTGATCCTTAGCATCATACATGCTGGTACACACTTCTAATCCCAGTACTTAGGAGGCGGGGATAGGAGGAGCCAGCCTGAGAGCTACGTGAAACTCATCTGAAGGAAGAGTCCGTACCCACACTTGGCACTTGGGTACGCCTTCCTTTCTGCAACTCTTCAAAAAGTCCACACCCATGCCCTCGTGTGTGTCTTCTGAACTCCTCTCTTTCTCTTGACTCTCTGCTTAAGCCTATACTAAAACATCCTTATTAAACACCAACTCTGCTTCATTGAAAAAAGAGACAGTACATGTAGACTTGAAATCCTCATACTCAGAAATCTGAAACAGGAAAAATGCTGCGAGTTTAAGGCAAAGCCTATTTGGACTTCATGATGGAACCCTTTCTATATCTCTGTGTCTCTGTCTGTCTCTGAAGAGATGGTTCAGTAGGATAAAAACATTTGCTGTGGGCTGGAGAGATGGCTTAGCCATTAAAGGCTAGGCTCACAACCAAAAATATAAGAGTTTGGTTCCCAGCACCCACGGCTGTCTCTCCAGCCACAAAAAAAAAAAAAAATTGCTGTGCATGCAGGAAGATCTGAGTTCAAATCCCCAGAACCCTCCTGAAAAGACGGGTATGACTTTGTGTACCTATAATCCTGGCATCAAGAGTCAGAGCCAGGCAGATCCAGGAGCTCCCCTAACTGTACAGCCTAGCTGAAATAGTGAGCTTTCCATTTACCCAAGAGATCATGTCTTAAGGGAACAAGACAAAGACATCCTTGGTGGGAAAAGACATCCAACATCTTCCAAAGGCTAGAACACACGCATATCCATGTGCATGCACCACACACTCGTGTACACACGTGCATACAATACAGTTTGTGAAAATATTGCGTAAGTTTAATACAAATATTATGCCATTTTCTTTATTTTAAGACAATTTATTTGTCTGTTTGTTTTGGTTTTTGGTTTTTCGAGACAGTGTTTCTCTGTATAACAGCTCTGGCTGTCCTGGAACTCACTCTGTAGACTAGGCTGGCCTCGAACTCAGAACTCTGCCTCCCAAGTGCTGGAATTAAAGGCATATGCTATTATTGCCCAGTTAGATTTATTTATTTTTATTTGCATGTGTATGAGTGTTTTAACTGCATGTATGTGTGTGCACCATGTTCTTGCCTGGAGCCAGTGGAAACTGGAAAAGGGCATTGGATCTGGAATATTCTTATTATTCTTATTCTTATATACAGGTCCTCAAGCTCCCCAACCCCAGGGCCGACTCTGTTAAAAGTTCAATGTCCTGATGCTCATCACACACACCTATTTAGGCACAGGTCTCACGGTGGAGAGCAGAGCATGTGACTGGGCAGGGGGATGGGTGTGCCCGAGGGAGGGGAGCTGGGGCGTGTGTCCTCCTGTCTGGATGTGCCTAAGCAGGAGTGGGTGTGGGTGCACAAAGCGGCCAGTGTGCGTAGTGTGTTGGCCCACACGTGCACCTTTGCATCACTACGTCTTCTGCCTTGGCTCCTGGCCCAGGCTCTTAGAGCGTGCATACCAGGTGACTTCTGCACTGAGCCTTGGTTTCCTTATCTGCTGTGTTCGCCGGGTTGGGAACACTGGAAGAGACTCTCTGGCAAGGAAGGGTGTTCCCTTTACTACTCTACACTACTATGAGCCTGGTATGTTCTACCCACTTGTTTGCTTTCCCTGAGAAGGTTCTCATGACCTCTGTGTACCTCCAAGGACAAGCTCAGGTGAGCCATAGAACCTGCAGCTTGCTGCAAACACTCAAGAGACAACGAGTGAACGTGTAGGCACTTGTTCTCCATTCCAGGTGAGGGCTGCACGTTCTCCTTCACACTGGTCTGGAAGGGCAGGGGGCAGCTAAAAATGTCCTAGCAGAAGCCAGGCTAAATGCCCTAACCCCAGGGCTTTCGGGGCCCACATGGGGCCCAGCCCCCACACCTGGCAGACCTGTAAGCCTGGCTGGGCTAGACTGCCCCACCCACACACTGGCCAGGCAGGCTGGAATGGAGGGCCCACCTGCCCCTGGGGGCCTGTTCCTGCAGCCACAGCAGCCTCAGACACACTGGTTCTTCTGTGTACACAGGCAGCCCCCAACCTGCAGCCTCCCTCCTGCTCCCAGCAAATTCCTGCCTCCTTCCTCCTCCCTCACCTGGATCCTTATTCTCTCTCACGCCTCCTGTCTCATGAGACAGAAAGGCCCTGGTTATTAAGCTTGGGGGTGGAGATGACTTAGAAGGTTTATAGGTCAGGGGTGTTCAGGATTAAGTTTGGGGGTGCCAGTGAATTCCCATAAAAGTCATCTGCAAGATTTTTGCTTGAGTGTGACTTTTTTTCTCATTTAATCCTCCCTTAAAATCTTAGTATAATATTTTAACCCTTGAATCAAGCTACTGGGATGGTTTTCCCGCTTGAGACGCAGGGTCTCTGGCCGGGGACTAGAGCTCAGTGGGTGGAGTGCTTGCCTGGCATGCAGGATGTCCTGCTTTCTCTCCTCAACACCCCATAAACTGGGCATGATAGGGCTCACCTGTCATCCCAGATCTCGGGAGGTAGAGGCAGGAGGGTCACAAGTTCAAGGTCATCTTTGGCTATATAAATGTGTGGGGAGTTGGAGAGATGGCTCAGCAGTTGAGAGCATTGGCTGTTCTTACAAAAGGACCTGATTCAATTCCCAGCACCCTTGAGGCCGTTCACAATTGTCTGTAATTACAGTTCCAGGGGATCTGACACCCTTACACGGTCGTACATGCCGTAGAACACCAAAGTATTAAATTTTTTTTTTAAATGTG
Organism: Myodes glareolus; assembly: GCF_982192425.1. Lineage (NCBI taxonomy): Eukaryota > Metazoa > Chordata > Mammalia > Rodentia > Cricetidae > Myodes > Myodes glareolus. The sequence continues at coordinate 92,540,522 of NC_142027.1, read as the reverse complement.
GCCAGCTTGGACTCTGTGAAACCCTGCCTCACAAACGAAACCATGCCGGGTGGTGGTGCATACCTTTAATCCCAGCACTCAGGCTCTGCAGGCAAAGGCAGAGAGATTTCTGTGAGTTCCAGGCTAGCCTGGTCAACACAGAGAGTTCCAGACCAGCCAACGCTGCATAACAAGACCCCATCTCCAAATCAAAACTAAACTAAACTAAACATGGAGCTGCTAAGGTGACCCAGTGCCTAGAATGAGGTTGTCACCAAGTCTGACAGCTTGTGCTTGGTACCCAGAACCCACATAATAAAGCTGTCTTCTGATCTCCACACATGAAATGGCACAAGTGTGTAACACAAGTACACACACACACAATCAATAGACAAAATGTAGTTTAAAACATGTTTTGTTTTCTTTATTTTTAAATATGTGTATTGCACACATGCAGGTGCCCACAGGACTCAAACCCCGGTCCTCTGCAAGGAAGCATATATACTGACTGGAGAAGGTTACCTCTGCTGGGACACTGTCAGGGGAAGGCTTCCTGGAGGAATGGGGGTAGAGTCGATGCTGGAATGATGGATGGTAGGAGACATCTTCACAAAGAACATTCCAAACAGAGGGACCTATAAGGGCCAAGCCCCAGGGCAGGAATGAGCAGGGCTGCACGTGCCCTGTGAAATAAGGAATTTGAAAGGAGCTCCAGCACCAGGTGCATGCCTTTAATCCCAGTGCTTGGGAGGCAGAGGTAGGTGGATCTCTGAGTCTGAGACTAGCCTGGTCTACAGAGTGAGTTCCAGGACAGCCAGGGGCTATGCAGAAAAAGCCCGATTCAAACTCCTCCCTCCCCAAACAGGGGCTCCCGCATTTGCTTGCTCTCTCTCTCTCTCTCTCTCTCTCTCTCTCTCTCTCTCTCTCTCTCTCTCTCTCTCTGATAATCTCACTGTCTCAGTGCCTGGCTCGGTTTCTCTCCAACCCATAAAACGACTGCCAGGTACAGTAGGGGATCACTTGAGGCAAGAGTTCCAGACAAGCTTGGGCAACATAATGACACCTGTCTGTAAAAAAAAAGAAAAAAAAAGAAAAAATCTAGGTGACTACGTGTGGTATACACCAGTTATCCCAACCTAGGGTAGTTAGGAAACTAGTCTGAGGTGCATACTGATACTCTGTCTCAAGAAAAAGAGAGAAGTGGGGAGAAAGAGAGAGATGAAAAGGATGATATATATGGAAGAAAGAGGAAGAGGAGAGAGAATTTGCCTGCTATTAGGGAATCCCTGGATCCCAGCCCAGCCACCACCAAACCTGGGGTATGGTGGTGGAATAGAGGCAGGAAGGTCTGAAGTTCAAAGTCATCCTTGGTACATAGTAGACTGGAGGGAAACTTTTGAGAAATGGTATGCTGTCAAGAGGAAGTAGGAAGAGGAAGAAGACCAGGAGAGAGAGAGAGAGAGAGAGAGAGAGAGAGAGAGAGAGACGACAGAAGGGTTCTGCAACACACCCTAGCCTTTCTCCAATCCGCCGCTGAGAGCACCAGACACAAGGAGTGTCTGAGAAACTGTCCCCGTCAAAAAGAACCGGAGGAAACTTGATAACTACGTGACATGTGGGCCTGTGAGTGTGGCTCAGAGAACTGGCCTGGCATGTTGTGGCCCTGGGTTTCACCCAAGCAACACAATAATCAGCGTCATCCAAGGTGGGCCCTGAAGTGGGAAAGGGGCATTTGGGGAAAATTGAGGCGATTAAAGCAATGAGTGGACTTGAGTTAGAAATTAAAATTAAAATGCTTCCTTAATTTTTCAAATGTATGTTTTTATTTGTTCTTGAAGAAGTCAGTTCTCTCCTTCCCACATGTGGCTTCTGGGATCAAACAAAAGTCATCAGGACTGGGGACGAGCCCTGCAAGCGGTCCTCTTACTTCCTCTGACCTACACACCTATGTGGCAGCTTACACACCCACCTGCACTCATGAATACAAGCACTCTAACAATAAATAAAAATCTTTTAAAAAAAAGTAGTCTATAGTGCAAGGGGTCACACCAGTCAGTGAGGAACTGGGGTGGGGTTCAGAACCCCAGTGAGATACCGGGGAGGGGGGCTCAGCGGTGGGAAGCTGGCCTAGCATGTCGAAGCCCTTGGTTCAATCATTTGGTACAAGGGAGGAGGACAGGAACGGGAGGGGGGTTGACGAAGCATGTATGCAGGTAACAGAGCCTAACTGAACATCTGGTCCCGGAGTGCTCATACACATATGTGAGCTTCAAATTGGCCCCGAGGGACCCACCATCTCTAAGACATTCCTACTGGTACCCAGTGGACCACACAAGCTCCGTTAAGGAGGCCAACCTTAGGGTGTGGTTCAGGGCCGCGAAGAATGTAGGGACTCAGAACATGTTTTGAAGATAGAATTGACAGAACTTGCCAAGGAATCCTACACAGGAGGGTAGGAGTGGAAAGGTAGGGGTGGGGCTTTGAAAATGCTCAGATCTCTCTGCCTTTCTCAGCCTGGAAGCTGATGCCCCCAGGTACAACGATGGGGACATTTGATGAGGGACTGGGTGAGAATGGCTAGTGTTGCTTTGCGTGGATTCAGTTTCAGGTCCCCAAGGGATATCAGGGAGGCCAGAATTTTGTAACATACAGATACAGTGACTGGTAAACCACCAGAAACTGGGTCTTGTTTGGAGTTTTTGGTTGCTGTTATTTGTTTGTTTGTGTTTTAAAGACAGGGTCCCCCTACATAGCCATGACTGTCTTGGCACTCTCTGTAGATCAGGCTGGCCTCAAACCCAGAGATCTGCCTGCCTCTGCCTCCAGAGTGCTGAGATTAAAGGCATGTACTACCACTCAACTCATTTATATATTTTTGAGACACGGTCTTACATTGTAGCACTTGCTGGCCTAGAACTCACTGTGTAGATCAGGCTGGCCTCAGATGTTTTGAGATACACTTGCTTCTGCTGTCCCAGCAAAATTTATTATAATTTTTTAGGTGTATGAGTGTTTTGTCTGTGTGTCTGTATACCACTTGCATGCAGTGCCTATAGAGGCCAGAAGATGGTGTTGGATCCCCTGGATCTAGAGATACACATGCATGATTATAAGCTTCCCTTTGGGTTCTGGGAACCAAACCCTAGTCTTCTGAAGAGCAGCCAATGCTCTTAATAGTTGAACCATCTCTCCAGCCCCCTCTTCTCTCTCGCTGTTTGTCTTAAGATTTCTGTTGCTGCAATGAGACACCCCAACCAAAAAGCAAGTTGGGAACGAAAGGGTTTATCTGCCTTACACTTCCATATTTTAGTCCATCAGTGAAGGAAGCCAGGACAGGAACACAAACAGGGCAGGGACCTGGAGGTCGAATGCAGAGGCCATGGAAGGATGCTGCTTACTCTCGATGATTTCTTTCTTTGGACAGGGTTTCTCTGTGTAGCCCTGTCTGTCCTGAAATTCTGTAGACCAGGCTGGCCTTGAACTCACAGAGATCCACCAGCCTCTGCCTTCCAAGTGCTAGGATTAAAGGCATGGGCCACCACTGCCTGACTGTAGATGATTTCTTAATGGAATGCAAATGGATGTTCAACTGTATTTGGAAAGGAGTGATAACAAGGGAGAAAAATCTGCACATGCTCAGACAGCACCAGTGGAATCCATGGCCACAGGGGTCATCCATAAAGGTGAAGAAGGCAATAGGAAGGGCTGCTTTCTCTGGTTGGGATGAGTCCAGCTGGCAGACTCCTTGTCCCGCATGCCCCAAAGAATCGGATTCTGTGCCTAACACCATATAACATAGGCATGGTGGTTGCATGTGTGTCATCCTAAAACTCAATAAGTGGAGGCAGAAGAATTAGGAGTTCAAAGTCATGCTCAGATACACAGGAAATTCTAGGACAGCCTGGGCTATGAGAGACTCTATTTCAACAAAATAAGAGAGCTGGAGAGATGGCTTTGTTGAAAAAGTGCTTGCTATAGAAGCATGAGGACCTCAGTTCGAGTCCCAGAGCCCACGTGAAGAAGGCACGTGTGTTGACCTGTGCTTCTAACCTCAGTATTCGGAGACAGAAACAAGCAGATGGCTTGTTGGCCAGCCAGTGTAACCTAACTGGCAGGTTCCAGGCCAGTAAGAGAGCATCTCAAAACACAAAACAGGGCAGGCAACGTGGCTCAGGGGTAAAAGTGCTTGCCACCAAGACTGCCGATCTGAGTTTGATCCCAGGACTCACATGATAGAAGAAGAAAACCGACCTCTGCAACTTGTGGTCTAACCTCCAGACATGCACACATATAAATAAATAAACTGTAATACAAAGATTAAAAACAACGAAGATGGAGTGCTGAGCACCTGAAGTTGCCTTCATCCATGTGTATATGCACATACACACACACTTGCACACACAAATACACAAAATAAGCATGCATGTAGTGGGCATACTACTGAAATACTATCTAGCAACACATCCTTATTTATCAATATGCCCAATAATTTCATTTGGTTTTTTTCTGGGCATAAATACCTATGTGCCCCCGGGCACACACATATGCTTGCACACACCCACACCCACACACATGTATACTGTACGTCATACGTCATCCTCATATAAACTGTCAATATTGGAGCAGCTCAGAGTACAGCGCTCCCCTGGTGTGTCCTTGGTCCTTTGTATGTCCTTGATGAGAAGAAACATTTTGTCCTTTCCATCGCTTTCTTCAGTTCCATTCCTCTGGTGGGAGGAGATACCTGGGCAGACCAAAGCAAGCAGTGATTTAGCAACTATGAAAAGCAAGGTCAAGGGCTGTGGATGCAGCTCAGTTAGAGGAGCACTGTCTAGCCCCATACGAAGCCCTGGGTTCCATCATCAGAGCTACATACAAAGTTCCATCACCAGCTGTGGTGGTGTGCGCCTGTCACCAGGAACACTAGAAATCCAAGGTCACCTTCCAGTGCCTAGCAAGTTCGAGGTCAGCCTGGGGTTCACGAGCCCCTGCTAGGGAGAGCGTAAAGTTCCCCTGAAGCCCCCCCATCTTCTCCCCAATGCAATAGCTCACTACTTTTCTTCACTCATCTGTTTTCTCCAGCAGCTTCGTCTTTTGACATTTTACATCCCCCTTCTTTCCCCGAACCGAATCTCCTCTGGGTAATGTTTAAAAATATATTTACTTTACATGTATGTGTATGTGCCTAAGTGTATATGTGTGCATGCTGCATGTGTGTGGGAGCCTATGGGGGTGAGAAGAGTCACGGAATCCCCTGGAACTGGAGGTGCAGACAGTTGTAAGCAGCCATGTAGGTGCTCTGGAGGAGCAGCTGGTGCCCCTAACTACTAAACTGCCTCTCCAGCCCTCTGCTGGAATTGAATATCCTTAAGAAAAAATGAAGCTTCAACACCAGAGAGTCCAAAGCCTTACCCGGAGCTCAGAGCCTGGTCTGTCTTTGGTTTCTTCCATGAACAGGAAGCTCACTACTCAGAGACACAGTCTGTTCGGAGTCTGTCAGTTACAAAGTTCTATCTTTAGCAAAATTATGAGTAGAATGACTGACATTTGTGGAGTCTGTTTCCTAACTGTGGTGGATGGCTTTATCTGTCAGTTTGGCACAATCTAGAGTCACCTGATGTACTGGTTGTGACGTCTCCCCAACTCCTCCTCCAGCAATGTGAAAAGCTAGAGTTATCTCAGAGGATTTTCTCATAATTGAGAAAATTCTTGCGTAAGAGTGGCCTGTAGGCAAGCCTGTGGGCACATAGATCACATAATGATCTATGTGAGTGTACTCAGCACACAGACATATGTGTGTGAGTGTGTGTGTGTGTGTGTGATGTGGTCCTGAGCTGTATAAGAACATAGGTTGAGCAAGCCATGAGGAACAAGTCAGTAAGCTGCACTCCTCCATGACTTCTGCTTCAGTTCCTGACTCCAGGTTCCTGCCTTGAGCTGCTGCCCTGACTTCCTTCGGTGATGAACTGTGATGTAGAAATTTAAGAAGAAATACATTCTTTGCTCCCTATGACATTGCTTTTGGTCATGGTGTTTTATCACAGCAATAGAAACACTAACTAAGACACCTGGGCATAGTCCCAGAAAGAGGTTATCTAGATTAGGTAGGCCTGCCATCACGTCAATGAGGGACTATTTTGACTTCATTAATTCATGTAGAAAACCTGTCCTTTGTAGGTGACACCATTTCTTGAGGTTCTAGAAAAGTCCTTTCTCCCCTAGATTGCTTTTTTGTCAGTTTTTTCCTTTAATATATTTATTTTTATGTCTATTGTGTGTGTATGTGCCTGTGTGTGTAATTATGTGTTCACATACGTGCTAGTGTTCGTGGAAGACAGAAGAGGGTACCAGATCCCCTGGAAATAGAGTTACAGGCAGTATAGTGGGCTGCAGTGTGGGAGCTGGGAAGTGAATCTGGGTCCTCTGAAGAGTAGAAAACACTCCTAATGACTCTCTAGTCCTGTCAGTATTTGATCATAGAAACAGAAATAAAAAACAAGACTACCAGCTTTCCCAGGGATTTCTGGTCTCCCATTATCCCAGCTTCATTGCCCTATCCTCACTTCTCAGTGTCTTGATTAAGTGCTGTTGACCTAAGCCTGAATACAATGAACACAGCATGGAATAAACTGAAAACCATAGGCTTGATCTGTAGAGATGGTCCAATAGGTAAAGTGTCCCACGCATAGACATGATAACCTGAGTTCTGTATCCTGTCTTAATATTGCTGTGATAAAACACCATGACCGGAGCAACTTGGGGAAGAAAGGGTTTATTTGGCTTACATTTCCACATCTCTGTTTGTCACTGAAAAAAGTTTTTATAGAAACTCATGTAGGACAGGAACCTGAAGGCAGGAGCTGATGAAAAAGAGACCATGAAGGAGTGTTCATTACTGACTTGCTCCTCCTGGCTACTTGTTCCTCCTAGCTTGCTCAGACTTTTTTCTCTCTTTCTCTCTCTCAACTAGCTCAGTTAGTAGAACATGGTACTCTTAATCCTAGGTTGTGGGTTCAAGCCCCACACTGGGCACCATTTGTAGGCAGAGACTGCGCTTTTGTTTCCCAGCCACCCAGACCCGAATAATCACACAGAAACTATAGTAATTACAACACTGTTTGGCCAATGACTCAGGTGTATTCCTAGCTAGCTCCTACATCTTAAGTTAACCCATTTTTATTAGTCTATGTTTTGTCACGTGGCTGTGGCATATCCTCATTTTGTACATTTTTTTTTTGTTTCCTTGGTGGCTGACTGGCATTTGCTTAACTCTACCTTCTCTCTCTCTCTCTCTCTCTCTCTCTCTCTCTCTCTCTCTCTCTCTCTCTCTTTCTCTCTCTCTCTCTCTCTCTTCAGATTTCCCACCTGGCTTTACTCTGCTAAGCCACTGGCCAAGACAGCTTTATTCATCAACCAATAAAAGCAGCACATATACAGAAGGACATCCCACATGACTCTTTCCCTCTCTTGTTCATTCTTCCTTCTTTTCTTTCTTTTTTTGTTTCTGTTTGTTGTTGTGGTTGTTTTGTTTTTTGAGACAGGGTTTCACTGTGTAACCCTGGCTGTCCTGATACCCACACTGTAGAGCAGACTGAGCTCAAACTCAGAGATCCTCCTGGCTCTACCTCCTCAGTTCTGGGATTAAAGGTGTGTACACCACTGCCCACCTTCAGACTGCTTCTTTATAGAACCCAGGACTACCATCCCAGGGATGGCTCTGCATACAAGAATTGGGCCCTCCCCCATCAATAACCAATTATGAAAATGTCCTACAGGTTTTCCTCCAGCCAGATCTTATGGAGACAATTTCTCAGTTGAGGTTCTCCTCTGACTCTAGCTTGTGTCAAGTTGACGTAGAACTAGCCAGCATAGATTCCTAGCACCCCCATAAAAACTGGGCTCAGTCATGGGCATCTGGGATCTCAACAGTATAAGGTAAGAAGAAAGATGATTCCTAGGAGCTCATTGGTCAGCAAGTCTAGCCAAACTTCAGTCAAAGAATAAGGTAGAGTTGGGCTGGTGAGATGGCTTAGCATGTAAACATGCTTGTGAGTGAGGCTGAAGACCTGAGTCCAGTTTCCAGATCCCACGGCAGAGAGAACCAACCATAACAAGTGTGTGCCACATTCATATATCACATACACACAATAATAATAGATAAAATTATACTTTATTTGTATTTTTATTTTTCAAGACAGGACTTCTCTGTAGCTTTGGTTTCTGTCCTGGAACTAGTTCTTGTAGACCATGCTGGCCTCAAACTCACAGAGATCCTCCTGCCTCTGCCTCCCGAGTGCTGGGATTAAAGGCATGAGCCACCATCGCCCAGCTAAAATTACACTTTGAAAATAAATGGCGGGATTAGAGAAATGCTCAGTCTTTAAGAGCACACACGACTGTTGCAGAAATCACAAGTTCAGTTTCAAGCACACAGGCTCACAACCCTCCAACTACAGCTCTGACGGACACAAGCACACATACCCACATACTGACATACAATTAAAAATAAAAAATAAATAATCTTTAAAAATTAAATACAAGCTGGGCAGCGGTCTCTCTATGTAGACCTGGCTGTCCTAGAACTCTCGCTATAGACCAGACTGGCCTTGAACTCACAGAGATCCTCCTTTCTCTGCCTCCCAAATGCTGGGATTAAAGGCATGCACCCCTATGCCAGGCTCAGCTTCTACCTCTTACTTGCGCACATGCATATCACACACACACACACACACACACACACACACACATGCATATCACACACATACAGGCACACAAGACTTACAGATTTTAGGGCTGGAGATGTAGACTAATGGTTGAATAATAACTTAACATCTATGAAGTTCTTGGTTTCATTCAACATGCAAAAAAGTCGTTTCATTTTGGGTGGGTGTCATGGCTTGAATCTGACACATACTCACACCCTCAGATTGTGAATACTTGCTTCCCAAGTGATTAGCTATATTGTGAGAGGCTGGGGAACCTTTAAGAGATGTGACGTGGCTGGCAGAAGTAGGTCACTAGGAGTATTTTCTTGTTGTTGTTGTTTGTTTTGTTTTTGAGGTAGAGTCTTACAGTGTATCCTTAGCTGGCCTGGAGCTCACTGTGTAGATTAGGCTGCTTCAAACTCACAGAGATGAGTCTGACTCTGCGACTCTGCTTCCCAAGAGCTGAAATTAAAGGCACTACCATCTATGAGGGTTTTTGAAGGTGATACTCACCCTTTGGTCTACACTACTAATATGTGAAAAGTATCTACTTCCCACCATGAATCTGACTGCTGTACCATACCTCCCCCACCATGATGATCCAACACCCTTTGAAACCATGACCAAAATAAACTTTTCTTCCCTGTATTACTTAATTTCCCCTTCACTATTAAAAAATATGTGAAATTAAGATACCAGTGGGATGGTTCAGTGGGTAAAAGCACTTACCACAGGTCTAAGGATTTGAGTTCAATTCCCTGGATCCACATGGTAGAAAGAGAGAACCAACTCCTGTGAATTGTTCTCTGTCATGCACAAGTGTGCTGTCTCTTTCACACACACACACACACACACACAGGCACATACACACATACACAAACACAGACATACATCAACACATACACACAGGCACATATACACACACAGGCACATACACACATACACAAACACAGACATACATAAACACATACACACAGGCACATATATACACACACAGGCACATACACACACATATAAATACAGACATACATAAACACATACACACAGACACAAACACAGACATACATAAACACATACACACAGGCACATATACACACACAGGCACATACACACATATACAAACACAGACATACATAGACACACAGAGACATATCCTTAGATGTGACTGGGACACTTCACTGCGGTGTTCCTGACTACAGAAGGCAATATGAATGTTAGAGAGCTAATTAAACAGCTTAGTACATGCTTAGTACACTGTCTGGCACATTGCTAGCTTTTTTTTTCTTTTTACAGATTTAATAAATAAATTCCTTCACTCAGTCCACTTATAATATATGTATCCTATAGTAACAGTTTCTACATTTGGAGAAAGGAAGGAAGGGAAATGCTTCTATTTTTTTCCTCCAGAATGGAATAGGAAATTTCCTCTTGTCTTTAAATTGTGCTCAGATACAGAACACATACACAGACACAAACACACACAAATAGATACATACAGACGGACACACATATACACACAGAGAGACACATACAAGACACATACACGCTGACACATATATATACACACCGACATATATACACAGACACATACACACACAAACAGATACATACAGACACACACACACACACACTAAAACATAATGAATAATAATACTGAAATAAATATAATGAATAATAATAATAATAATTAAAAGTACCTGGCAAACAGCAGCTAAAGGAAGGGAAGATTTATTTGTATTCACAATTCAGGAGCACAGTCAATTGTTGGAGAGAAAGGGGATGACAGGAGTGTGAGGCGGCTGGTCGTATTCTACCCATGTTGGTGTTTAGCTCTATTTCTCCTTTTCCTTCAGCCAGGGACCCCAGCCCATGGGACGGTGCCATCCATATTCAGAGTGGGTCTTCACACCCCAGCTAACTCAGTCTAGAAACACCCTTACTGACATGCCCAGAGATCTTTATCTCCTAGCTGTTTCTCGACCCTGTCAAATGGACAGTGTTAACCATCACACTCCCTTCAGTTGTTTCTGCCCAGTATTTTGTCACAGTCACTGAAAGGAACTGTCGGTATTGTTTACTTCTGTGGAGGGGCAGGGGTATGATACAGAGCGTGTGTGAGGCGCTGAGCTTAGGCTGCAGACTCTACCTGCTGATCCAGCTCACCAACCCCACTGTGTGGAGTCGGAGAGCATGTCCAGTGTGCTGAGAGGTAAGGCTATCATCGTGGGACCTGGAGTCTGGGGACACAGTCACAGTCATTACAGTGTTAGGAAGAGAAGTGGACTTAAGAATGGCAGGTAGTCCATAAAACACAGAGCTCTCGAGCTGGGTATGGTAGTGCACAGCTGTAATCCCAGATGCTCGCACAGCTGGAGCAAGAGGATGGTGAATTTGGGGCCAGCCTGAACTGCATAGTGAGAGAGCCTGTCTCAGACGAACAAATAAGAAAATGCATCTTAAGCTGGCAAAGTCGCCCAATCAGTTAAGTGCCTGTTAAAGAAGTATTATAAACAAACTGGATCCTCAGCACCCATATAGAAACCTACTGCTAGCACTGTGGGCTTTGACCCCAGCATTTGGGAGACAGAGACAGGCAGATCACTGTGAGTTCAAGGCCAGCCTGGTTTACAGAGTGAGTTCCATACCAGCCAGAGAGAGGCACATAGTGAGACCCTGCCAAAAAAAAAAAAAAAAAAAAAGGAGTCAAATGGCTGAATGGGTCAAGGAGATATTTGCAGCTAAGGCTGGCAAGCTGAGTTCAATCCCTGGGATTCACAAGGTGGAAGGAAAGAACTGGTTCTTACAAGTTCTCTTTGGACCTCCACTGATGTGCAGTGCTATGTGCCATGTGTGCCCTCTCACAAAATAAGTAAATAAATATAATAAAAAAATAAAGGTTGGAGAGATGATAAAGTAGACAAGCACTCACTCATGGCTCACCACCGCCCAACATGGGACCGACCTCAGTCCTGCATGCGTCTATAAACAACAAACACAGGTTCAGTTCCCTGAACACATTGGGCAGCTCATAACCATCTGTAACTCCAGTTCCAGAGAATCCAACACCCTCTCTTGGTCTGCCCAGGTCTCTCTGTGTGTGGGCTGCTCATATACATAATGAGACCCATAAAGATGCATATAAAATAATTATTTTAAAAAATTGGGGGGTGGATGGTGGTGGTGCACACCTTTAATCCCAGCACTCAGGAGGCAGGCAGATCTCTGTGAGTTCAAGGGCAGCCTGATCTACAGAACAAGTTCCACAACAGCCAAAGCTACACAGAGAAGTCCTGTCTTGAAAAACTAAATAAAAGAAAAAAGAAAATTTAAGCAACAACAAGGGGGTGGCTCCTGAGGAACTATATCTAAGATTGATCTTGGGTCTCTACTCACACACACACACGCACACACACACACATACACGCACGCACACACATGCACACGCACACGCACTCAATACTCTCATTGTATGCAGGCAAATAAGCCAGTCACGCAAAATCACAACTTACAAATATGAACAAACATAAACTTATTGCATGGAGTATCACATGGTAGATTATTGCAGTAATGATGCCCAGTATGGCTGCATCTCTGAGTGTCCACACCTTTGAGGAGGATGTGCCCACCCCCCAACTCAGGGCCAATTACATAACTTGTTTGGATCAATGGAAAAAATTTACAGAAGCGGAGGCTTGGAAAGCATTTGCATACTGAAGTAAGACATTAAAGTGAAGTGGGGGTTGGAGGCTGCAGGATGACTCAGTCAGAGAAAACAAAACAAAACAAAAAAGACTGGCAACCAAGCCTGATAATCTGATAGCTTGATCCCTGGGATCCACATGGTAGAAGGAGAGAAATGGCTCCTGCGAGTTGTCCCTTGCACATATAGACACACGCACACAAACACGAACTAAATAAAGGTTGTGAAATAATACAAAAAACGAATTGCACTCATTAACTTTTTCTTTTGTTTTTTCCTGTGACAGGGTCTCTCACTTTTGTAGCCTGGCTGTCTTGGACCTTGCTATATAAACCAGGCTGGCCTTCAATTCATAGAGATCTACCTGCTTCGGCCTCGTAAAGTACTAATAATACAGTCTAAGGGCCTTTATCGGGTTCCTTTCCCTGCCAGTTAAAGAATTAAAAGACAGAGACAGAAAAATCTTTCGCACCACAGGTGGCAGTGGGGAAATCTCCAGCGCAGCAAACAGCAGCAGACAAAAATCAGCAGTGTGAACACAAGGAGAGAAAAGCGGAGAGACCCAGAAAGCCAGTCTCTTCCGGGAAGACTGGGATTAAAACTCTCTGAAGGGTCTTCCTCCCTACTTTAGGGTTGGACAGTTTGAAGAAAGACAGGAGGGCCGACTGGCCCACAACTGCTGTGTACCACCATTTCCTGAACAGGCCTTGAATTTTTTGACCCAGCCCAGCAGGAGCAGCAGCAGGGTCCTGTTGACCGGAGACAAAAGCCTGAAAGGCCTTTGTTTTAAGCCTCCAGGTTTTTGTCTCTGGTCAGTAGAGTGAGAAAGAAGCTTGCCACCCTCATTACGCTGCCCTGGCCCCTCTCTCTGTCTAACAGGGCATCTATCTAAAGCCTAGTCTTTCTCTAGGATTAAAAGGTTGGTTGAGCCACACTCACACCCAGACCCATTATTATTTTAAAATCAAAGAAAGATTTTTTTGGGGAGTGGGGTGGGGGTTTCAATACAGGGTTTCTCTGTGCATCCCTGGCTGTCCTGGAACTCACAGACTGGCCTCGAACTCACAGAGATCTACCTGCTTCTATCTCATAAATGCTGGGATTAAAGAGAATGCCACCATGTTTGGCAAGGGAATAGTTTTTATTTTAGTGTTTTCATGTGTGAATTCAGGCGTGCACATGCTATGGTCTCTCCCTCCCTCTCCCCGCCCCCCCACCCCCCCGTGTGTGTGTGTGTGTAGGTCAGATGATAATTTGTGGAGTCCATTCTCTCCTACTGTGGGTTCTAGAGATCTGAACTCAGGTCCTCGTGCTTAGGTGACAAGCGCTTTACCCACTGAACCATCTCTTCAGCCCTAATTTTTTGGGGGGTGGAGGGAAGGTGGGCAGGTACTCACATAGCCTAGGCTAGCCTCAAACTCACTAAGAGTGACCTTCAATTTCTCACCCTCCTGTTTCCACCGCCTGAGTGCTGTGCCACGTCACCAGGCTTATAGCATGTACTTGTCTGATGGGTGAGGGGCAAGGTGCTAGTGGTGGAAGCCAGCACCTCGCACATCCCAAACACGTTCTGTGCCTCCAGTAGCACTTCCAGCTCCTGTCTAATGGTTTCCAACTGCGCTGTGGGACGACCTTCCCCCACTGCTGGTGACGGTAAGCATTTTCCATCTTTTTCCAGAGCAGCTCAGCCAAGTTTCCCAACACTATCATGAAAGTCCTCAGCTGTGAGATGCTGTTGTCAAGCCCAGTGTTTATTTTTCCTAGGAATGTCCTTACTCAGGCACTGCGATAACATCTTGGAGATAAAGGGAAGCAATTACGGAGGGCTTGGGACTGTGGCTAAGTTGGCAGAGCGCTTACCCAAGGAGACTAAGGTTCCATCCCTAGTATTGGATAAACCAGGCATAATGGTGCTGTGATCCCAGCACTTAGGAGGTGGGATTCAGGTTCAGAAGCTGCAGGTTCAGAAGTTCAAGATCATCCTGAGCTAAATGAGACTTTCAAAGAGTGCTCACTGCATACAAGTCTGGTGCTCAGAACTGAGCCCTCGTGAACCATAGTTAAAAGGAAAGCAAACTCCTATGAATTGTTCTCTGACCTCCACACACTTGCTACTACACATGTATCCTCCAAATAAATCAATGTAAAGACAGTTTTTAAAAGGAAGTAGAAAGGAAGACAGGGAGGGAGGAGGAGAGAGAGGAAGGTAGAAAGAAAGAGAGGGAGGGAGGGAGGAAGGGAAGGAGGAAAGAAGGAAAGAAGGAAGGAAGGAAGGAAGGAAGGAAGGAAAACAAGTTGGTGGGTGTGGTGTACACCTATGAATCCAGAATACCAGAGGTTGAGGCAGGAGGATCTCAAATTCAAGGTCATCCTGGGCTACATATTAAAAACTCACCAGAGCCTGGAAGTGATGGCGCATGTCTTTAATCCCAGCACTAGGAAGCAGGGGCAGGAGGTTCTCTGAGTTTGAGGCCAGCCTGGTTCACAGATTGAGTTCCATGACTGCCAGAGCTACACAGAGAAATCCTATCTCAGAGGGGAAAAAAAAATCAAACAAACCCACAAAATCCTACCTGGAAAAGAGAGAAGAGGAGGAGAGGAAGGAGGAGGAAGTGAAATCTTCATCCCAATTTCACTTATGACAATGAAAAGCTTAAAAAGAAAAAACCCAAAACCAAAACAACAACAACAAAAAACCTGGTGGAGGAAGAAGTTTCACCTTCAATAACAAGACACCTCCTCCTGGAGCTCTATGAATTCTCCTAAATTGGGCAGCCTCGTTCTGAAAGAGGCCAAGAGGCCAAGAGTATGACAGCGAAATGTAGACCTTGCTCCCTTAGACGCCCCTCCCTCAGTTAGCACACCGGGCGGGGCGCAGGC
Source organism: Myodes glareolus (assembly GCF_982192425.1). Lineage (NCBI taxonomy): Eukaryota > Metazoa > Chordata > Mammalia > Rodentia > Cricetidae > Myodes > Myodes glareolus. The sequence goes on along the minus strand of NC_142027.1, from coordinate 92,525,258 downwards.
TAGCGGCTCTGCAGGCTCACTCCTGCTCGCACCTAGTTTACTGTGCTCGCCGGCGCTTCAATCCGCCTGTACCTGGTGTCCTGGCTTCCTTTCCCACAGAGCAATACTGAGGAATATTTCCATGTCAGTAAATACAGGTCCGCCCGGTTCTCCCCATACTCCTACACTGTCCGCACACTTCTACGTCGACAGCCACTGGAACTATTTTCCATTTCTCCTTTTACTAGCGATGGTGTCACTGCCCAAAAAAACGGTAGCGAAGAGCATACCGCCACAGGCACATGCGTTCCCAAACTGCCCAACAGTCAAATTTCATTCTCAAAGAAAAGGTCTTAGACTGGGAGGGTGACTGAGTTGGTGAACTGCGTGCCTAGTATACACAAAGCCCTGGTTTCCATGGCTAGACGAAGCAGCAAAAGCACGAGTTCAAGATTATCCTAGGCTATACAGACGTTTGAGGCCAGCCTAGGCAACCTGAGGCCCAGAAGAAAGAAAGAAAGAAAGGAAGAAAGGAAGAAAGGAAGAAAGAAAGAAAGGAAGGAAGGAGGGAAGGAGAGAGAGAGAGGAAGAGAGGAAGAGAGAATGGGAGAAGAGGATGGGAAACAGGAAAGGGGTTGATAGGACGGGGTAGAGATTAGGGAAAGGGACCTGGAGAGAGAGAGAGAAGTGAGAAACAAGAGTGTGTGGAGGGAAGGGATGGAATGGGAAATGAGAGAAGGGAAGGGAAGAAATGGTCTTCGTTGGCACTTTCAGGGGCTAGGGAGATGACTCCATTTGTTATGTGTTTGCCACACGAGTTCCAGTTCCCAGCATCTACTGAAAAATCTGGGCATGGTGACATGCAGTTGTAATCCCAGGCCAGGCCTGGGAAGGAGAGACAGGCATAGATCCCCATGGCTCCCTGGTCAGTCAGAGAAGCCTAACAAAGTGAGCCCTAGTTTCCAGTAAGAGACCTTGTTTCAGAAAAGTAAGGTGCTGGCTGGGGACTGAGGAGGTGGCTCGACTGGAAAAGTGTTTGCTCTGCAAGCATAAGGACCTGAGTTCAATCCCCAGTTATTCAATAAAATGTGAGGGCATGTGCTTGTAATCCTATCCTTTGGTGGTCAGTGGGGACAGAGAGGTGAGGATCCTGAGGTTCGCTGGCCTTAAATTTAGCAGAAAGGTGATCTCTAGGCTCATTGAGAGAGCTCATCTCAAGGAAATAAGGTGGGAGAGGCTGGAGAGATGGCTCATTGTTCAAGAACATTTACTGAACAAACCAGGCTTTGGTTCCTAGAACCCATTTGGAGGCTCACATCATCATCATCACCATTTATGCCCTGGCAATGCTTAAGCATTCATGGGCAGCCCGCTGATGGCAGTTCTCCAGTTGTTTCTATCCTGAGCAGTCCTGGATGCTTGTGTTATTGTGTTATTGTCATACCCAAGGTTCCACAGTCTTCCTTTATGCTGTCTATCCAGCGTTTTTTGGACTTTCCGCTTCGCCTTATTCCATATGCACTCCTCCGAGCAGTGCTGTCTTCGGGTATCTGCTGTCATTCATTCTTATAACGTGGCTGAAGTACCTCAAACACCATGTCCTGTGGTTTACTCCTTCTGTAGATGGAGAGGTTTTTTAATGTCATCTTTGCACAGCTTTTTTTTTTTTCGTGTGATGCCTAGAATCATCCTGAGATATGCCATCTCAAAGACCGCATTCGGCCGCAGTTCTGAGGAGCGTTTCATTGTCCAGGTTTCAGAGTTGTAAGGAAGGCAGCTCAAGACAGGTGTCTCACATACTTGTAATTCTGTTGTTATTATTGTTGTCCTTATGTCTCTTGCTGGCCAAACCTTTTCTAGTGCCTGGAATGCAGCCCTGGCTGGCTCTGTCCGCCTCTTGATGTCTGAAATAGTTCCCTCATTTGAAGTGAGGTTTCCTCCCAGATAGACAAAGTTGCCTGTTGACTTGTTGTTCTAATTCTTTGTTACAATGTTAAAATCCTTGTGCGCCCTTCCCATGTGTTGTATCTCAGTCTTCTCCATGCTTGCTTTCATACCAAGGTTTTCACTGACTTCCACCACTCTATTTACCATGGCCTGCAGCTCATTTGGACTTTCAGCAAGTAGTGTTGTAACATCAGTGAAATGCAAGTTATTGATTTGCACACCACTTATCTGCATGCCTATCTTGTCATCCTCCAGGGCTGTTGCTAGTATTAATTCCAGGAATATATTAAAGAATAGTGGTGAGAGGACACATCCCTGCACCACTCCTACGATCGTCTTAAACTGATCACTTCGTTCTCCACAGACTGTGACTGATGCAAAGGTGTCTTTATAGGCATTATTTAGTATTCTTATGATTTTCTCTGGGTACCTGTAGAACTCCATTGTTTCCCAAAGTCGTTTCCTCCAAATGCTATCGAATGCCTTCCTGAAGTCGAGGAATGGAAGCATTCAGTCATAATGCCCATTCACAAGGAGGACAAGCTGGACTGCTCAAATTACAGAGCCATTCGTTTGTTGTGCCTTAGCAGCAAGATCTACTCCTCCATTGTCCTGCAAAGGATCAAGGGCAGGACAGAAGAAGTCCTAGCAGAGGTCCAGCACGGATTCAGAGCTAACCGGAGCACAGTAGATCAGATCTTCACCTTGATGCAACTGACAGAAAAATACGAAGAATTTTTAAAAGACTTAAATGTCTGTTACATCGACTTCAGGAAGGCATCTGTCTTGGAGTCTCACAACTATCTGTAATTTCAGTTCCAGGGGCTCTGATGCCTCCTCTGGCTGTCACATGTCATGCATATACATGCATACAAACACTCATATACAAAATATTAAAACTATATATTATTTTATTTATATTTATACAATATGTTATAATAATGTAACAATAATACAAAACATAAAGTAGAGCTCAATTGAGGAAAAAGACACCTAACATTGACCTCTGACCTCCACATGCACTCATGCACACCTGCACACATGCACAGACACCTGCACACACACGTCAAGATAGATAACTCCTGAGTGAGGACACCCGAGGCTGACCTCTGGCCTCCGTACATACATATACCTGCTTCTACTTACATTCCCATATATTCACACCCACACATACCTACATGCACACACATACACACAGACCAGATTTAAAAATGATTGTCATTTTCTGACTCAATAGCTTTTCTAACCCAATTCTCAGTAAGATTGGATTTGTTACTATTTTTAGCCTTTTCCCGAATTAAGAAATAAGAATAAAACGTGTGAAGAGTGTTACTGAGATAGGACACTCGGTTATCTGTGAGTTGCTTTCAAGATTCTAGAAGCTGGGCTCATCCAAGCAATATTATTCAGTGCTAAAGTCAGTGATGGGGAGCATCAGGTGCTGGGGAGCACGCCTGACATCCAGGCACTCAGGGGCAGAGGAAGGAGGATGCAAATTCAAGGCCAGTCTCAGCTACTAATCGAGTTGGAGTTCAGCCTGACTATGTGTATTCCTATCTTATAAAAGAAGAGTTGGAGCCTGGTGGTGGTGGCACACACCTTTAATCCCAGCACTTGAGAGGCAGAGACAGGCAGAACTCTGTGAGTTTGAGGTCAGCCTGGTCTGCAGAGCGAGTTCCAGGGCAGTCGCCAAAGCTACGAAAAACCCGTCTCAAAAAAACCCCAAAAGAATAAAAGAAGAAAGAAAGAAAATGAAAAAGGAGAGTTGGATATGTAGCTCAGATGGCAGAGTTTGACTAGCATCCATGAAGAGCTGGCTGGTTTCAGTCCTCTACAATGTATACACTAGGTATGGTTGCACGGGACATGTGGAGATAGGAGGACCCGAGTTGGGTGCCTAGCACCCAGATGAAAAGCTGGAATGTGCTTGTAACCGCAGTGCTGGAGAGGCAGTGGTAAGGGGTATTCCCTGGGACTCACTGACCAACCAGCCTAGATTAATGGGGCCCCAATGTGAGACTCTGTCTTTAAAAAACATGCATGAGGGACAGACCTGGTGGCATGCACCTTTAGTCCCAGCATCCTGGAGGCAGAGACAGAGGATCTCTGTGAGTTCAAGGTTTACATAATGAGTTCCGGGATAGCCAGGTCTACACAGAGACCCTGTCTCAAACAACAAAAAACAGCAGGGCAGTGGCAGCGCATGCCTTTAATTCCAGCACTCGGGAGGGAAGAGCAGGTGAATCTCCATTGAGTTCGAGGCCAGCTCGTTTATTAGGATACACTCTAAAGCTACACAGAAAAACCCTGTATCAAAAACAAACAAACAAACAAAAAACAAACAAAAAGAACAGCAACAACAAAAAAATCCATGTGGAGAAGTAGTACCTGACATTAATTAATCTCTATCTGAGAACAAGAGAAGAGTTGGAGGGGACAGAGAAGGAAGAAGGAAATCATGGAATTGTATTTTAATTTAAAAAAATGAAATACTTTAAAAGCTGTAATGTTTTCAGCTCTGAGGTATGCCTCTAGGTGAGTCACTTGAGCCTCTGGACCTGTTTCTGTCTCTCAGTCTGAGTAAGAACAGCACCCATCACATGGGGTGAATGCCGAGACGTACAATCCACTGGACTCGAAACCTAATGGCACAGCCCAGGGCACAGCTTGATGGTATAGTGCTTGCCTGTTGTGTGTAAGCACTGGCTTCTATTCCCATACCTAAGTAAAGTAAAATGTTTCCAAACAGGACGACAAAATTAAAATGGTACAAATATCTCCTGACAGGCGGCCGTTTGTCTGTCTTCTTTCTCTGGCATGTTTTAGAATCCTACAGTCTTTCATCTCACAAGGTTGAGTTTCAGTAAAAGCAAAATCAGAATGTTTAAATCAAGGGGCCGGCCAGATGGGTCAGCTAGGAAAGGGGCTTGCTACCAATTTTGACAACCTGAGTTCAACCCATGGTACCTACATGTAAAAGGAGAGACTCGATCCTAGTAAATGGTTCTTTGACCTTAGAATGTAAGTCATGTGGTATGAGCATATCCACAATACACTAAATAATTTTTTTGAGATAGGGAATAAATAACTTTTTTTAAATAGGGAGTCTCTCTATGTATCCCTGGCAGTCCTGGAACTCTCTCTGTAGACAAGGCTGACCTCAAACTCACAGAGATCTACCTGCCTCTGCCTTCCAAGTGTTGGGATTAAAGGCACTATTACCAATAAATAAGATTTTTAAAGTATAAAAGAATGTTTAAATTGAGGGGAGAGCAAGATGATGAATAGGAAAAAAGAGAGAAACTGTTAGTAGAAGCTTTTATTTTGTTTTAGGAAAAAGTCTTAAGCTGGGCAGTGTGGCCCATGCTTTTAATCCTAGTCCTGGGAAGGTAGAGGCAGGTGGATCTCTGAGTTTGAGGCCAGCTTGATCTACAGGGAGAGTTCCATAATGGCCAGGACTACACAGAGAAACCCTGTCTTGAAAGAACAAAAAGAAAGGGGAGGGGCTTATATAGTCCAGGCTAGCCTTGAACTCCCTAAGCAGCTGAGGATGACCTGAACTTCTGATCTTTCTGTCTCTCCCTCCAGGTGCTGGAGTGACATTTGTGTACCACTGTTCTTGACTTATGCAGGGCTCGGATGGTGGATCCCAGGACTTCCTGCGTGCTAGGCGAGCTCTCTACCAGCGGGGCCTCATCCTCAGTTCTTTTTCTTTTTTTTCTTTCTTTCTTTCTAATTCTTGAGACAAGGTCTTATGCTATAACCCAGGGTGGCCTCAAACTCTCCCCTTCTTTTTTTTCTCTCTCTCTTTTGTTTGTTTGTTCTTTGAGACAGAGTCTCACTGTGTAGCCCTGGATGGCCTCCAAGTCACAGAGATCCAACTGTCTCTGCCTCCTGAGAACTGGAAGGGCCTCAAATCTTTCGCCACTCTTCCTCAGTCTCTTGGGTGCCTCACCTGGTCTTGTGTCTCCAAATGAGCACCCATGGCTGCTACTTTTGATTCACTTGTTTAGTAACCTTACTTTAGTTACACAGTAGTTTCATATTAACAGTTCTCCCGTCTCCTACCTCCAATAAAATAAAGGCAAGGAGACAGTCGACTGTTTAATACTAATTCTTACAATTTCCCTTTCCAGAACTCCCAGAAATCTACACTCTTCCCGCCAGGTTCCTGAATACCACAATGGGAGCCCCCTAGTGGCAGAAAATAAAGTTAAGCAGCAGCTCCTCCCACTGGGAAGCCTGCGATCCATCACAATGAGCAGCCTGGCAACAGTGATGCTCACTCTGGCCGATAAACAATGGCTGTCTAATTGAACTCAAGGGCTGCTCAACAGGGGGCAAAGCCTGTCTGGTACTGGTGTCCTAGCCACCTGCCTGAGGCTGGCGAGGTAAAGGAGAATCTACAACTGCCACTTTCCTGAAGCTGCATAATTCCTAATTGCGTTCTAAAAACACCCACAGACAAGTGTAGCTATCACCCCTCATCAGAGAAGCTTCTCTTCCCAGCAGATGGAGACTATCAGAGAAAATCACAGACAGAATGCAGAGATCAACCGATCACAGGTACCTTCTCCAATGGATACATCTACAACACAGCTCCTATACCTAGCTCTCAGGGAACACCATGGAAGAGAGAGCAGAAAGATTGTAAGAGCCAGAGGACCAGGACATGTGCTGTAAAGCGGTGTCTCCTAGAAAGGACAAGCAGCTTTAGCTATGATAGCTCAACAAGATGACTGTTGAAACAAGACATGGGCGGTGATAACACAAGCAGACATGTAACATGGAGGGAGGAAATCCCACCCCTCGACCAAGAACTGCAGGCAACTAAGGAACGCTGAGAGCAGGAGAATTCATTTTTCCAAAGGACAAACCCCTAGCTGATTGTCCAATACTAAGTGATCAATCCTGAAATCATATGACTGAGAAAGCCACATTTGCATATTTAAGTGTATGTACCTTTTCCCTTGCTCAAGTCTAAAAAGCACTTTCTTGTTTCTTGCAGTACTGGGGAATCAAAACCCAGTGTGTGGGCTGGAGAGATGGCTCAGCCGTTAGGAGCATTGCAGGATTTGGTACCTACCCACACGGCAGCTCACAATGGCCTGTAACTCCAGCTGCAGGGGCTCTGGTGTGCACTCTGAACACAGAGGGCACACGTACTACCAAGGGCACACATAAACACATCCATATACACATCATTTAAAAGCTTGACTTAGACATATAAAAAGTGTGCAGTCTGGTGGGTTTTAGTGTATTTATAGAGCTGTGACAGTGTGATAACCAACCTCAGGAATATTTCCTGGCTGGAGCTGTGGCTCAGTTGATTGTCCCATCACTTAAGAGTCAGAGGCAGGAGGACCAGGAATTCAAGGCCAGCCTCAGCTGCATAGGAAGTCATATTAGTCATATTAGAATATGACAACAATAATAATAACAATAATAAGAATTCAACCCAAAATCTTGGGTTCCATCCCCAATGTATGACCCAGGTGTGGTGGTGTATACCTGTCATTCCAGCACTCAGGACGTAGAGGCAGAAGGACCATCAATTCATGGTCATCTTTCAATGCATAACAAGTTCAAGGCCAACCTAAGCTATGTGAGGTCTTGTCTTTAAAAATAAGTATGAGAGCCAGGTGGTGATGGCCCATGCCTTTAATCCCAGTACTTGGGAGGCAGAGGTAGACAGATCTCTGGGAGTTTGTGGCCAGTCTGATCTACAAAGAGAGTTCCAGGACAGCTAGGGCCATTGCACAGAAAAACCCTGTCTCGGGAAAAAGCAAACAACAAAAACAACAACAACAACAAACAAAAACAACCAACTAATCCAAACAGAATAAGTATGAGAGCCAGGTGGTGGTGGCGCATGCCTTTAATCCCAGCTCTCAGGAAGCAAGGCAGGCAGATCTCTGAGTTTGAGGCCAGCCTGATCTACAGAGCGAGTTCCAGGACAGTCAAAGCTACATGGAAAAACCCTGTCTCATAAAAACAAAACAAAATAAGAAACAAGAGAGAGAGAGAGAGAGAGAGAGAATATTCTTTAAATTGTTCCTCTGAGACTTGTAAAGTGGCTGGTGGCATGACCCAGTGGGTAAATGAACTTTCTCTGCACCTGACACCCCGAGTTTATTACAAATAGTGGAAAGTGAGAACAAACTCCCTCAAACTCATGGAGATCATTTCTTCCTCTGTTTCTTGAGTGCTGGGTTTAAAGGCATGGATCACCACGGTTTGGCCCAAAAGTCTTGCTTTGACCTCCACACTTGTGTTCTTAAGTGTATGTATGTGAGCATACACACACTAAATAAACACTAAATATAAATGACCCACACATCAGCCAACTGTGAATAATGAACTTGCTTTAAGGCAAGGAAACAGGGCTGGCAAGGACAGGTAAGTTAATTTCAGACAGTGGCCTTGGGGACTAAAGAAGTGACAGTTGGTGACAGAGTTATTCAAATACATTAAGAACAAAGAGAGATTAGGGAATTAAAGCCCTGCTGGCGAAACTCCCAGAACTCAGGTAGTGAAGGCTGGAAGATTAAAAGTTCAAAACCAGGGCTGGAGAGATGACTCCGTGTTAAGAGCATTGGTTAATCGTCCAGAGGAACTGAATGTGATTCTGAGCACCCACATGGCAGCTCACAACCACCTGGAACTCCAGTTCCAGGGAACCTGATGCCCTCTCCTTGTCCCCAAAAGCACCAGGTATGTATGTTGTGTACAGAGATACATGCAGACAAAACACCCATAAACATGAAATAAAATTTAAAATACATAAAATAAAGTACAAAGAAAGGATGTCAATGGTATTGGAATAGCAAGAGAAAGGAGACAAGAGATGATTAGGATGGAGGCATTACCATGTGGCATAGCTTCAAATATTCATTTTTAAAAAATAATAGTTTATTTTGTGTGCCTGCATGTGAGTTTGTGCGCCGTGTGCATGCAGAAGCCAGCAGAGGCCAGAAGAGCATATCTGATCCCCTGAAACTGAAGTTAGAGACAGTTATTAGAACGTGCTGGGAATTGAACCCAGATTCTCTACAAGAGCAACAAGACTCTTAACCACTGAGCCAGCTCCCCAGTCTCTGAATTTTCATTTTAGTCTGCTTCCTTACCCTTGAAACTCAGGGATCTGGAGGGTGCAGACACATTGGGGGTTCAGCAGAGGGGATTCTAGTAGCACTTCAAACAGTACTCTTGCTGTCCACGATGCTAATGAGCCAGGACCCTATAGGAAGACCACTGGTCTGAAAGATTGTGTTGTTGTTTTGGGGGTGAGGGGTGATTGAGGGGTGGTTCAACACACACGACTCAGAGATCCTACCGCTAACTATGTCCCGAGAGGATTGTAGGCAGGGACAGAACAGACACATCCGCTCAGCGGCATTATTTACAACAGACAAAAAGTGGAAGTCATCCAAAGTCCTCCGGTGGGTGATGGATAAATAAGATATGGCCCAACAATATGATGGAATATCTCTCAGCTCTAAAAATGAAGGAGGGAGAACATGAACCAGGAAGTCAGGACTGCGAGGGGTGCGTCCACCCACTGAGACAGTGGAACTGATCTAATGGGAGCTCCCCAAGGCCAGCTGGACTGGGAGTGATGGAGCATGTGATCAAATCAGACTCTCTGAATGTGGCTGTCAATGAAGGCTGACTGAGAAACCAAGGACAATGGCACTGGGTTTTTATTCTACTGCATGGACTGACTTTGTGGGAGCCTGGTTTGTTTGGATGCTACCTTTATAGACCTGTATGGAGGGAGGGAACCCTGACTGCTCTTAGGACAGGAGAGGGAGGGGGAGGAGGGGAGGGGGAGGGAAACGGGAGGTGGGGAGGAAGTGGAAATTTTTAATAAATAAATAAATTTAAAAAAAATGAAGGAAAAGTGAAGCACCTTCCATTTTAAACAGACTCAAAACATGATGACTGGTGAATAAGCCAGACATGAAGGGACCACCCAGGAGGATCCTATGCTCAGAGTTGTCAGACCTACAGACAGGAAATACAGTACTGGGTACCAGGGGTCTGGGAAGGACATGGGAAGTTAGTGACTAATGGGAACGAGATTCAGCTTGGAAAGATGAGGTTTTGGAGATGGACCGTGGAGATGGTTGCACAACTCAAATGTAATAAACGGTGCTAAACTTTACATTTCTAAAATGGTTAGGAGACTGGAGGAATGGCTCAACAGTTAAAAACACTTGCTGCATGTGCTGGCTTGTTTTCGTCAGCCTAGGCACACCTGGAAAGAGGGACTCTCAGCTGAGGAATTGCTTCCATCGTGGGCTTTAGGGAAAGTCTATAGGGCATTTTCTTGGCTGTTAATTGATGTGGGAAGGCCTAATCCAGCCATGCCTCGCTTAGGCAGGTGGGCCTGGGTTAAAAACAAACTGAGCAGGCCATGGAGAACAGGCCTGTATAGTGTTCCTCCATGGCCTCTGCTTCAGTTCCTGCCTCAAGTTCCTGCCCTTACCTCCCTGGTGACAGATGTGATGTATGAAAGAAAGCCTTTCCCTCCTAAGCTGCATAGCCATGGTGTTTATCACAGCCACAACCTAGCTAGCACGCTGTTCTGCAGAAGACCCGAGTTCAGTTCCCAGCACCCATGTGGCTCCGTTTACAGCTGCCTGTAACTGCAGCTCAATGGGAGGATCTGACGCCCTTTGTTGGTCTCCGTGGGCACCTGAATGCTTGTGCACACACTCCCACACAGACATGTGCACATAAGTAAGAATACAAATACATCTCTTTTGAAAAGATTAGGATCGGGGCCAGCAGAACGACTCAGCAAGTGAACATCCCTGCAACCAAGCCTGATAGCCTGAGTTTGATCCCAGGTTCCACAGGTGGAAGGAAGAACTAACTCCTCAAGCACAAATCATGCACCCTCACCATAATAAATAAAAATGTAATAAATTAAAATTTTTTTATTGATTTTTATTTAGCTATACGTTTTTCTCCACTCCCCTCTTTCCCTCCCCCTCCCCTTCTACCCTCTCTTGTGATCCCCACACTCCTAATTTATTCAGGAGATCTTATCTCTTTGTCCTTCCTATGTAGATCCATGTATGCCTCTCTTAGGGTCCTCTGTGTTGTCTAGGTTCTCTGCGATTGTGAATTGTAGGTTGGTTTTTCTTTGCTTTATGTCTAAAAGCCACTTTATGAGTGAGTACATATTATATTGGTCTTTCTGGGTCTGGGTTACCTCACTCAATATGATGTTTTCTAGACCCATCATTTGCCCGCAAATTTCAAGATATCATTTCTTTTACCGCGGCGTAGCACTCCATTATGCATATGTACCACAAAAAATGTAACAAATTTTTTTAAAGAAATGATTAAGATGGTACATTTTAGGGCTGGAGAGATGATGGCTCAGCAGGTTAGGAGCATTGCTACGTTAGCCTATGATTTGAATCCAAATCCCCAGAAATCATGAAAGTGGGGAATGGGCAATAGAACACTTGTAACCCCAGTGCTATGGAAGGTGAGACTAGAGAATGGTTGGGGCTTACTGGTCACCAGCCTAGCTCCATGTTCCATGACAGATTCCGTCTCAAGGAAATAAGACAGAGAGTAATAAAGTAGGACACTGTATGTCCTCCTCTGGCCTCTGTATGTGCACAAGTGCCATGCGCACATACACAGACAGACAGACAGACACACACACACATACACTGGTTCATTTGATGCACTGTTTATTTCCCAAGGTCTCTTTCACCAGGCCCTAAAGCTTCTCAGACTTTCCACTCTCCCACCTGGTCCAGCCTGTGCTAAGGCCTTGACTGACGTGTCCCGGGATCTAGGCCCAGGCTGTGGCCCCACACAAGTAATATCTGATGATGCATGTGCCATAGCCATGTCCCTACTGTGATTTCAGTGTGAAATGTCCCCCCAGACCCACCTTTGAATAGCTTGATCTCCAGTGGGTGGAGCTGTTTAGCAAGATTGTGGAAGCTTTAGGAGGAAGTGCGCCCCAGGAGTGGACCTTGAGATTTTGTATCTCAACCCCCTTTCTACGTCTGGTCTGCAGATACAATGTGACCAGACAGCCACCATGCTTCCTATACCATTATGGACTATACTCTCTGAAATGTAAATCGCCCCCCAATCCTCCTTCCCTCCCTCAGGTGGCTTCTTGTCAGGTATCTCTTTACAACAGCAACGGGAACAACTAAGACCTCTAGAGATCTACAGTCACTTTCCGTTACCGGTTAGAGGTTAGATTGTGGACTCATTTTGCCTCCAAATCAGTCTGGCTCAATGGCCTAAGCTGGAACAGTAAGCAAGAATCTGAGACAAATCTCAAGGTCCAGGGGGAACAGGTTCATTTTGGGAAACTATTTCTGAGCACACAGTAGGAACAATGCTTAGAAGTCACATTTAAAAAATAATTTTTTTTCCCCACTGCTAGGGATAGAACTCAGGGCCTTGCATATGCTCATCACAGGGCAATGCCCTCAGACCCTCACTGGGTGCAGGGTGGTTCTAGGCAGGCTCTGTACTGTTCTGTGGACCTACCCTCTTTACTTTTTATGGCAATATAAGGTTTCAGTAAGTTGCCTAGGCTGACCTTGAACTCCCTCTGAAGCCTAGGCTGCTCTTGAACTTGGGACCTCCTGAATCGGCCTACTGAGTACCTTGGGATGACAGTCCTTCACCACCAAGCTGGGCTGAAAGGAGATTTCCAGAAAGCCCTGTCTATGCTCATGTCTTGAGCAGAAGTGGTGATCTATCCTGTAGGGCTGTTTGTAGTGTATACTGTCACACAGAGCCCCTGCACACAGTAGCACTAACTGAGGTGCATAGGCCGTGGGAACTTTTTATTGTTTTACTTTGCATAAGTATGTGTATGAGAGGCAGTATGTACACAAGAGTGCAGAAACAGTAGGGGGTCAGAAAAGGCCACCAGATCTCCTACAGCCAGTTGTGAGTCACTTGGAAGGGGTATTAGGAGTCCAACTCAGCTCCTCTGCAAAAGCAGGCCACTTTGTGCCCCTTCTTTAGCAGCTGTGGAAATTCAATAGGGAAACTAAGGGGTACCTGAGACACCCTGGGAGCATCCACAAGCCAGGCAAGAAGGGACTGTCTTGTCTGGAGCCAGCACGCCCATATGTGGGTTGCCACTGCAGTGGAAGAAGTTACAGGCGCCTTCAGATTCCACCCTGCATGCTGAACAATGTGAGGAGCCCCTGAAACCCAAAGAAAGGCCCCGGCTGCTTCCAAAGGAGTAATAGTTTATTGGGGGTTAGGTAAAGTAGTTGGTCAAAGGTCATCAGTGCAGTTCTGTCCTCCCTTCCGGGATGGCAAGTCAGTCCAGTGTGTGGGCCTTGGAGCCAAGGGGGAAGGGCCCAGGGAGTGTCACAGTATAGCAGCAGGAATAGGGGTGTGAGCTCCCCCTCAGGCCCACCCACATCCCAGTCCAGAAACAGGGGTCCCCTGTCAAGGTCCTCAGGCATCTGCCACTGAGCTGGGGGTCTCCTGAGGCAGGAAGCGTCGCTGCCGGAGCATGGACTTTTCCTCCTCCTGTAGGGACAGGCAACACATGTGTTATCCGGACCAGGTGAATGCCACCCACTTTGTGGCATCTACATGATCATCACAAACAAAACTGCCCAACCATCACCACTCAAAACCAGTTTCATCCCGGGTTTTGCTTGATAAATGTCACCTCGGAGACAACCAGTTTGTGCATCACGACACACTGCCTGTCCCAGGGACACTAACACATTCTGATGGTTAATTTTATTTGTCGACTTGACACAATCTGGAGTACCCTGGGAATGGAGAGTCTCAATAAGGAAGTGTCTAAACCAAGTTGTCGTGGGAAGAGGTGCCTACTGTGGGTGGCACCATTCCCTACTCAGGGCTATACAGTGGGGAGAGTGAGCAGAGTGTAAGCATGCATTCGCCTACTGCTGTCTTCTGACTGCAGACCTAATATCATCAGTTTGCCAAGCTCCTGCCTCCTCGTCTCCCCTGCAAAGACTGAATGTAACCTTGAATTGTGTGATAAGTAAACACTTTGGAGAGTATTTTGTCATAGCAACAGACCTGAAATCTATGTGGGTTTAGTCTGTCAGTCCCAAGGCATGAATCCCTGCATCTTCAAACTTGTGCTCTCATGCCACCCAGCACCACCCTCTGATGTGGGATTCCCCTCCGTATGAGGTGAATACCATTGGTTAATAAAGGAACTGCTTTGGGCCTACAGCAGAATTATAGGGAAACAGAGCTAGGTGGGGAAAACTAAACAGAATGTTGGGAGGAAGAAGGGCGGAGTCAGAGAGAAGCCATATAGCCTCTGCCTGAGACAGATGTGCTGAAACTTTACCCGGTAAGCCACAGCCACGTGGTGATACACAGATTAATGGAAATGGGTTAAATTAATATGTAAGAGTTAGCCAATAAGAAGCTAGAGCTAATGGGTCAAGCAGTGACTTAATTAATATAGTTTCTGTGTGATTATTTCGGGACTAAGGGGGCCAGGGACCAACAAGCGGCCTCCTTACTACAACCCTCCAAGACTTCCATCAGTACTCTCCAATCAGTGGCACATGCGATCTGCTGGGGACGTCAGGAGTCCTTGGACTTACCACCTCTGAGGCGGTGCTAGGGCTGGCACCCTCTGGGGAGCCTCCTTCATCCCTTGAGCACTCAGGTCCTGCATCTTCCTCATACTCGGTCAAGCAATCTGATTCCTCCCCTGGGATGGGAAATGCAGGGTACAGGTAAGGAGACATGGACTGCAGGCTGGTATTTCCGGTCATGCATGCTTCCCATCTCCAGGCCCAGCACCCTCAACTCTCAAGAGTTCCTTCAGCCCCTCACCATCAGCACAGCCGTCAGAGACGTAGCTTGTTGGAGGCTCAATCCGGGACACGATTTCAGCCAAGTCAGTGAAGCCAGAGCTTGGGAAGGCGAGTATCTGTGGGGTGGGGTGGGTGAGGCTTTGGAAGTGGGGGTGATCTAAGGGGTCTTAAGAGCTCAGAGGGGACCCGGAGGTAGTCCCTGAGACCAGAGGGGCTCAGTAAAACTCAGGGATGTACTGGATAGAGGAGCTTGGGGTTCTGGAATCTCTGAATAAGATTGGCCTCAGCAAAAGCATCGAAGGCTTACATCTGCACGGCGACTTTCATTAAGGTCTGTAGACCGCCGGTCTGTGAGCATTTTTTCAATGACTTCACCACGGGTCCAGCCTCCAAACACAGCCTTCCCATATTGGTAACCCACATCCTGTAAGACACAAGGAGACTGGAACTATATCTGATACCAGTCCCTGCCTCTGCATCTACACACAGCTTCCTTCAGTATGCCTTACGTGCTTGAGTTCTGGGAGAGCAGACATCTGGATTAAGTCTATTACACATGCCTGCCCATCGATTTCCAGTTGGTATCCCTGTCAGACATTACCAGCCAACCTCTTCACAGTCTTTCCCACTCAGCTCCATGCGGTATTTCAAGTATCAACTCACACCAGATGGCAATGTGCAAAATTATTTTCAAGGTCTGCAAATATGGAGTCTATTTGTGAATAGTGTCATGTCCCATGTCCACGGTAGACATTAGTCCATTACGGTACACCCTTCCAACGATCACAGAAGGGTATCAGACATTTTAACATGGGGCCTCTGGGGAGCAACTACTGATCAATTTCAAGTGACGCGAGCCAGGACATGTTTTGCAGGGTCAGTGGTATACAACATACTGCTACATACTACTCTCTCCAGACCCATGGCAGACATTACTAACCGATCATTGCTTTCATTCTCCACTCATTAGAAATGGCTTTAGAAACCACTCCACAGTGCTTCAGGGAGTGCAGCTGGCACATAACAAATTTAGTGCAAACGTAGACTACACACAGGCATATCCACATTGCATCTACTGCAGACATTACTGTTCAATCGCCGATCAGCTTCCCACAGCCCCCCTACTCACATAGATCTGGTCAAACTTTCCAAAGTCCATGGTCTTGAAGCAGTCGATGGACGGACGCAGGTACTCGCAATAGGAGCTGGACTTGACGACTTCCAGCTGCCGCACACACGACACGTATGCCAGGCGGGACTGGATCTCAGCCATGTCTGGAACCTTCACCTTCTCTGCCCAGGGGTTTAGCCGTTTCCACAGCAACCACCAGCCAGACAGGCTGTCCCCATAGGTGCTGAGATCTGTCTCATCCTGGCTTCCCACGTCGATGGCAATGACTGTTTTGGCCCCCATGCTGCGGGCGATGTCCGCTGTAGAGCCAAGAGGTCAGCAGCCACTCCCAACAGGGGCCCAGCAGGGCAGGGATGTCCAACCCAGTCCCCAGATACCACAATATAATATTAGGGTGGGGTGTGGGAGGGTGCATGCAAATGAGATGGTGCCATGCAAATGACACGGACATTTATGCAAATGAAGCCAAGGGGAGAAGATGGTTCGGTGAGTATAGCAGTTATGTCTGTGGCTGTCTATCTGCATGTCTGTGTATTCCAGAGACAGTCTTGTAGGCAATCTCAGCCCAAGGAAATTCCTAACTGTGTAGCTATCTTTGAGTTTGTTTCTGGGTATGCATGTCACCTGCACATGCCTGCGTCTCATGTCCCTCTAGCCTGAGTACTTATTGGAAGCAGTATGTCTGTCTATTGCCTGCATCTCTGGCTAGGCCTGTGTAAATGTGTGTCAGCAAATGTCCATCTGTGTGTGTGCTGTGTGCAGGCTGGAGGTCAACAATGAATGTCTTCCTCTTGGCACCTTAAAAATAAAAAAAGATTAGGCCAGGCAGTGGGGGTGCATGGCTTTAATCCCAGCACTTGGAAGGCAGAGACAGGTGGATCTCTGAGTTCAAGGCCAGCCTGGACTACAGAGTGAGTTCCAGGTCAGCCAGGGCTGTTACACAGAGAAACCCTGTCTCAAAAACAAACAAACAAAAAGTTAAAAAAGATTTATGTGTGGATGTGTGTGTGCCTGTGTGTGTTTATGTGTATTTTTGTACAGTGCCCCCAGAGGCCAGAGGAGGCATGGAAGTCCCTGGAGATGGACTTAGAGACAGTTATGAGGATGTGGGTGCTGGGAACAGAATTCAGGTCCTCGGCAGGAACAGTGCACGCTAACTGCCAAGCCATCTATCCAGACCTGTGTCTTCTTTTTTGAGTCAAGGTCTCCCACTGAACCTGGAACTCACTCATTTCACTAGACTGGCCAGAGAGCAAGTCCTAGGAAAGCCTCCTGTCTGCTTCCACCCCACAGTGCTTTTGTATGGGTACTGGGACGAAGTTCACGTAATTATGGTTGTATCATCAACAGTCATTTTTCCAGCCCATATATGTCTGCATATCTAAGTGTGCTGGTCTCCTGTAGGTCTGTTAACATGTGTTCCACGCAAGGGGTTGTGGCAGTGTTTGTGTGTCTAGCACACTTACAGCACTGGCCATTGTTAACACATACTCCATGTGAGGGTTGTGGCAGTGTTTATGTGTCTAGCACACTTACAGCACAGGACCATGAGAAAATGATTTCAGTCCTGCCCTGAGTTTTACCCTTGCACTATGACAGAAACTGCAGATAAGAGATAGATCAAGGGCCATGGCTCTCCCAATAAAACATTATTTTAAGTCAGGCTCCTACCTATAACCCTAGCACTTAGAAAGTGGATGTAGGAAGACTACAAGTTCAAGATCATTCTCAGTTATGCGGTAAGTTGGAGGGCAGTTTAGGTTTAACAACAACATCAACAAGCAGGCCCAGTGAAGTGGCTCAGCAGGTAGGGACATTTACTAAACCATGATGAGCGGAGTTCAACTCCCAGGACCCACATAATGGAATGAGAAAACTAACTTCTATAAGTTTGTTCTCTGACTACCACATGTGCTGTGGTATGTGTGTGCATGCTCACACACAAATAAATAATATGTAGTTTTAAAAAAATCTTTTATTCATAAAGCCAAGTGCGGGCCCAGAAGCATATTGTGTGCTGTAGCTGGCCATTTCCTGGTCTATGAGACTGGAGTGTACATTTGGAGAGTGATTTTATTTTTATTTCATTCATTCTTTTTTGTTTTTGTTTGTCGAGACAGAATTTCTCTGTATAGCCATGGCTGTCCTGGGAACTCAATCTGTAGACCAGGCTGCCCTCGAACTCAGAGATCTACTCAGACTTCTGAGTGCTGGGATCAAAGAGGTGTATAACCACCACCCAGCAAGAGAACGGGCTGTTTTTCAGAGATGCACACTCATTCACCTCCCATCTGTCCTTGTGAAGTCAGTGGGCATGCTGCGATGTAGCTTGGCTAGTACCGTGTCTGCACAGCACAA
The DNA here is from genome assembly GCF_982192425.1 of Myodes glareolus. Taxonomy (NCBI): domain Eukaryota; kingdom Metazoa; phylum Chordata; class Mammalia; order Rodentia; family Cricetidae; genus Myodes; species Myodes glareolus. The sequence goes on along the minus strand of NC_142027.1, from coordinate 92,507,012 downwards.
AGTAAGACCTGGGTTCCATCCCTAGCACCATGTAACATTTGGCATCCCAGCAGCCCAGAAGTAGAGGAAGGAAGATCAGAAGTTCAAGATCATCCTTGACTACCTATCAATTTTGAGGCCTGAAAAACTTTTGCTTGGTCACATAGCACCTTACTCTATCTGCGTGTCTATGCACACATATTCCATAGAGTGTGCAAGACAGGTGTGACTGAATATACTGGTCAGAGTGGATAAATTATATCTCAAGCATGTGTTTATTCATATATGTGCATGTGTCCTACCCATGTAAGCACCCGAGACAGCAGGCGTGTGTGGGAGCTGGTGTGCATTTGTAGAAGTGCATTCTATACATATTTTCATGTGTAACTGTGCACCACTCCTTGGTCCTCATGGGTGCACCTCTCGGTGTCCACTGTAATACCTGACAATGGAGAGGCACTTCATTTGTCTATTTACACACAGGCTTGTCTGGAACTTGCTTTGTAGGTGAAAATGACCTGATTCCTGACGCTCCTGAGTCCTGGAAAGACAGGTGTGCAGTATCACACCTGTTTGTGTGAGCAGGAGGTAGAATGTAGAGTTTCCTTACACTAGGCAAGTTCTCTGCCAACTGAGCTATAGCCCACTTTTAACAGTATGTGCATATATTGAGAGTGGGTCTCATGTAGCCCAGGATGGCCTCAGATTCACTATATAGCTAAGGATGGCCTTGAATTTCTTTCTTCTTCTTCTTCTTTTTTTTTTTTTTTGTTTTTGTTTTTGTTTTTTTTTGTTTTTCCAGACAGGGTTTTCCTGGAACTTGCTTTGTAGATCAGGCTAGCCTCAAACTCAGAGATTCACCTGCCTCTGCCTTCTTAGTGTGTAACCGTTGCTAGGTGGGCTTGAACGTCTTATCATCCTGCCTCCACCTTCCAGGTGCTGGGATCACAGCTGTGTTCTAACATGCCTGATGTGTGTACTTTTTAAATGTTCATGTTACTGCCCACATACACTCACATATCTGTTTGGATGTATGAGTATATGCACGCATGTGTGTTGGTCTGCATCTCTGTGCAGGCTGTGTGTGTCCTCCTGAGCTTGTCCATCCACACGTATCAGCCCCTTCAAGTCTGCATGTGCAGGAGTCAGCGTGGGCATGTGCCTGGTGACAAACGTCCATGCAGATGTGAGTGGGCAGCCACTTGCCTGGCAGGTTGTTGATGTAGCCACCGTCCATGAGCAGGTGCCCATCCTTCGGGTCGCACAGCGGGGGCAGGTAGCCTGAGAGCGTCATGCTGGCACGCACATACCGCCACAGGGAGCCTGCCCGGTGGGATACACAGACACAGACACGCACAGACACGCTCAGACACACTTGGAGGCCCGGCCAGCCCGTGGGCTCGCTGACCTGGAACGTTGTTAACGTAACACCCGTCCACCAGCAGGTGCCCATCCTTGGGGTCGCACAGCGGGGGCAGGTAGGGACAGTAGGAGGCACTGGCCCGGACGTAACGCCACACGCAGCCTGTGGGGGATGGCGGGAGGGGGTGAGGTGCCCGACAAACCTCCCAGCTCCCCACCCCTGGAAATGGACATACCTGGGGCCTTCGGGACATTAGTAGGTGATGGTTAGTGGTCGTGGACAGGCCCAGGTGGACGGTCACTTGTGTTAACAACGTCCCAGACGCTCAGCTGCCCCTCCCCTACAGCCCACCCACTCATAGCTGGCCAGCATGGTTGTAGCAGGGCCAGGCAGGATGGCACCCACCATCTTTGTGGACACGCATGGCCGAGGCAGTGATGTCTGTGGTCACATTGAAGTAAGGCAGCCACAGGTCCTAGGAAGGGGCAAAAACTGAGGTAGAAGCAGAAGAAAACCCATGGGAAGAGACACGCAGGGCCAGGTGTGGGGGATGGACCTACCTCAATCTGCTTATCCTGGAAAACACGGTGGATACTTCGATTAAACGCTGAGCCAGTAAACATGGAAGTGACAGGATATGTAAGGTCCAATACGGGCTCCAGGACAGAAGTCATGCTCTAGGGATCAAGAGGTCAGAACGACTTGCTTAGAATCACAGAGACATTATTGCTCCAGGAACTGTCAGGTACACACAGGGATTGAGTGTTACTTGGTACCGTGATGGCTCTACCTGGAGTATGGGGTTAGAGTCATTGGCTAAGAAGTCACAGAAGGGTCATCCGAGGTCCCAGTGATATTTCTGAAAGGATCTAGCCAGAATCTCCAGAGCACGGGAACCTGCCCACACTACCAGATCAGGCTATGGTATCATCACAGGTCTCCCTGCCCTTGGGGCACCGAAACCCCATCTCCTTATACCCATAAAACACACCTTGGCCCATTCCCGGGCTCGTTGTTTAGTACGGCTGGCACTGCGTTCCTCTGCATACAGGGCTCCGATGAATGAGCCGATAGATGTGCCACCCACAAGGTCGACTGGTACCCCTGCCTCCTCTAATGCCTTCAGCACCCCAATATGTGAGCAGCCTCTGCAGAATGGAGGGAACCCAGTGACAAACTGGGGAGCTGCTAGGACCTGTCCCGAGGAATTCTGCTCCCACTTCCCCTTCTGGCAAAGAAAACTATGACCAGGCTGGGCAGTGGTGGCGCACGCCTTTAATCCCAGCACTCGGGAGGCAGAAGCAGACGGATCTCTGTGAGTTCGAGGCCAGCCTGGTCTACAAGAGCTATTTTCAGGACAGGCTCCAAAGCTACAAAGAAACCCTGTCTCGAAAAAGAAAAAAAAAAAAAAAAGAAAAAAAAGAAAAGAAAACTATGACCAGCTACCAGGCTATGGGGGCTCTCCTAGGTAATAAGCTCTACCCATTTTAGGATTCCCCAATAAGGAAGCTGTGTTTTTGAATATGACCCTGTCCCTTACCTGGCTCCGCCTCCACCCAGCACCAGGGCAATAGTGTTTCCTGTGAGCACCCGTGCTAAGCGGGAGAAGTCGCTGTGGCGGTCTGCACGCCTGGAGAAAACCTTCTCATACAGTTCATGCTGGGATCCAAGAGAGAATAAAGATGCATTAGAGTTGGGTAATAGTGACCAGGTCTAGGGGATCACTCAGGCACATGCTGGTCTTTGCTATCTATCCCCCCGCTTGGTCCAGACTCTGTCTTAGCTCCCTAAGTCTTGCTTCTTCTAGACAGAGGAGGGTGTGCCTCCTAGGTCCCTTACTCTGCCAGAGCCCTGGTCAGTTATGAAGCACGCTGTACCCCTAAACTTCAACCTTAGGCAGATGAGATCTCCAAACTTCACCCATAAGCAGAAGAGGACATGACATCAAGTTAGTCCACAGGTGAAGGGCTGTGTCCACAAACCTCAACCCGAACCAGCAGAGGGCGCACCATTAAGGGCCCTCTCCACGCCATGCCCAAACCTCAACCCCAGATAGAAGAGCAGTTACTCAAGTTCTAGCCCCTCTGGAAAGGGAAGTAGCCCCCAAACTACACCTGCAAGAAAGTGTACCTCCTAAGGCTCTTATTCACACCACACCCAAGCCCCACCCCTTAGGTAAAAGATGGAGTCCTTTTTCAGGTTCCAGCCCTCACCAGTTTAGCTGGGCTTCGACGTGAGAAGAGGCGGCGGGGGCAGCGCAGGTGCAGGTGCCCTGAGCACCAGCTGCGCATGTTGAGCCACTCCACTGTGCGCGTGGGACCCGGGCCTTCCTCCCGGTGCAGCAAAACCAACTGCTTCAAGGCACGCACGGCAGTGTTCTCCAGCATCTGCTCCAGCTGTGGAAGACAGAGTCAAGTGGAGGTCACGGATTCCTTCTCTATCCTCTAACCTCAGTTCCATCACAGAACGACACTGTGAGAGTGTACACGGACTTAGACAGGCACAGAAGGGAAAGGGACGGGATCCTGAGGGAAGGACTGGAGGGGGGCGGGGAGTGTGTATTGCGATACATAGTTGCCAGACCTGACCAACGGTGGGTTCCTGGTCACCCAGGCCCACAATGAGGATGCAGTCGGCCTGGCGTAGGCAACGCACGGTCCAGGGAGTCAGTGATGTGTCAGTTTGGTAGAGCACAATGCGATGGGCATCTTCCTGCTGGGCCAGCCACCCAGACAGCCGGAATTCCTGAATGCTGGGATGAGATGAGTGAGTGTCATCTTGGACCTGGTCTGGGGACCCACAGCCTCTCCCAATGTTCCTACTACTCAATCCTACTGCTGGGAAGAGTTAGATAACCCAAGGTCCCAGCAATAAAAATTTATGCCAAAATGGGGGTGGGGGGGTTGTGTCAAAATCGGGACTCAGATGTTACAAGGGCATCCATATGTTTATTTTCACATATTTGATTTGCATTACTTTGCTATGTGACATCATCTACAAAAATGCCAATAACTATGTAATCAAGTTACAAATAATAATAATGATAATAATAAACCACTCATAATTAAGTATGCTTTGAGCCACACTATAGCTATGAGAACTGTATATGGCCCCTGGGTTTCTGGTTGGACACCCCTGCTATGAAGAGAGATTTGCCCACATTGTCTCCCTACTGATGCCACAGATGGGACACCTTGTTCATAAGCCTAGCATTCCAACCCAATCAGAAAGAATCGCCAATATATGCCTTCCACCCTTCCAGCCCCACTTCCCAGACCCCACACACCTATCCAGTGCTGAAGCTCCCAGGCGTGCCCGAATGATGTCGCTGTTAAGGAGGAGCGTGGGACCTAGTGGTAGTTGAGGAATGGAAATCAGGAACCTAGTTCACATTTGGGAGGCCTCTCCTAGAACAGATACTTGTCACCCATTGCTATGGCTTAGGATCTTCTTTCATCCCTCTTACCACCCACTCACCAACCAGGGTACATCACTTCCTAGGGATGACGGGTGTTTACACTGGACAGACTTCCCACTCACCAATAGCTTGCAAGGCATGCTGCAGTTCCAGAGTAAAGGCCATCATGGGCACCTCAGCACACACGGGGAGGATGGCTACAGTGGACAGATTGCTGGCTGGGTTGGTCAGTTCTGAGTGTTGTGGAACACTGAGCCCAGAGCCTGTTGAAACACCAATAGCAAACTGGCTGAGCAACTCTGTTTGAAGCAGTAGATGTCTCCCCCACCACCTTCTATCCCTTTTACCTATCTGCCTTCTCCATCTCCTTTTCTACCCCCCAGCTCCTCTACTTCCTCTTCATCCTCCACCCTCTCTTCTACCCCTCCTACCTTATCTTCCTTCTCCATCTCCTTTCCTTCCTCCCCTCCACCTCCTCTACTTCCTCCTCTATATCCAGTCTTTGTCCCCTATGTCCCTCACTGCTCTCAGCTATGATAACGCCATACTGAGGCCATGGCTGTAGTACCCAACATGCGATTCTATCCTTGGGTGTTTCTTGTTAGGATGTGGCCAGCACCCTTCACTTTTGATCTTAATCTCAGTGAGACTGTTATACAGTTCTGTTGTTGCTGTTATTTTTCTTTCTGAGACAGGGTCTCATGCAGCTGAGAATGACCCAGAAATCTGGCCTCCTGTATCCAACCCCAAGAGCTGGGATAACAGACATGTGCTACTATATCCAGCTACCCATTATGCAATGTTAGAACCATTCAGATTCATTCCATTCTGACTTGGGCTACTGTGTCCCAACATCAAGCTAGACGAGAATCTACTTCTGACTCAGTCACTTCCCAGCTTCTCAGCTAACAGCCTAGATGTAGACGTCCCTCTCAGCTCTCGCCCAGGCCCCGCTTCATACGTCACCTCCTGGTTGGTTCTTCTCTCCCATAGGACAAACTTAATGAGTTCAAATACTTCCCAAGGCCCTTTACTCCTGACCCCATCTTTCCCTCTCAAGTTATTCCTTGCAGTAGTTCAAAAGCAGCAACCCTGACCTGGGGCTATTGGTCAATTGGAGTGTTTGGCTTAGCATGCGCAACACTCTTGAGTTCCAGCCACATCACATAAACCAGATGTGGGAGCATATGTCTGTCATCTAAGCACTCAGGAGGTGGCGGCAAGAGCATCATAAATTCAAGGTCATCCTTGGCTATATAGTGAGTTCAAGCCCAGTCCAGGCAACATGAGACCCTGTCTCAAAACAGAACAAACAAACAAAACAAACAGGAACCCCAAACCACCAAACCTTGTGTGGAACTACCTCTTTCTCACATCTAGCTCTAGGTCAGCTGTCAAGGTTCAGCCCATAGGCCTCAGAAATCCCCCGTCCACCCTTCTTTCTCTCCCGCTTTCTGCCTGCAGCCCTGTTTCCTTCTCAGTACTTACCAGCTGCTGGCATTGGGATCTTTATGTGTGTTTTTTAAATTATGCCTTTCGTACCTACACGACCTTGTCCTTTGTTTCCTGAATGTCAATGTTCACGTAGGGGAAAGGTTAGCAAAAATGTAGACCCTCAGGCCCATTCAGTGGCATGGCTTAAACAGACTGCCCTGTGATCTACTCTGGCTCACAGAAACCACACTCCAGGACATAGAACCACACTTCCTAGCAGGTCAGTTTAACTTCAAAAGCCATTTATCAACGTGCCCTAGTGCCATGGGCCATAGGCTCTCTTGTTATTAAATTCTGATTCTTTCCCAAGATGCTCAGACTGCATTCTGTTGGGACCAGGAACCAACCTCCCTGCTGAAGACACCACTCCAAAGACCTAAGAGATGGCTAGCAGGTTGCCTCAAAGTCTGACTGCCTGAGGTGATTCCCTGGACCCATACAGTGGAAGGTAGAAAACTGATTCCTCTGACCCTCACACATGTTCACACACACACACACACACACACACACGAAAAATAAGTGTAATAAAAGTGTTGCCCTTATTCAAAAAAGAATCTGCCCACTAGCACACTTTAGGCCATTCAACAAGCTGCCTGGAAACAAGGGCTACATATAGATGCATGTGTGATAAAGGCAGCCCCCAATGGGACAACTACAGGTCTCAATCCTGCCTCCAGCAAGATCTACAGTCAAATGTGGTTTCCAATCATGCTGTTTGATAGAACGCTCTGGGCATAGCAGTCTAAATCCTCCACTATGCCCCGAGGCTGGCAAACTCACCTGGAAAGGGTCCTTGCAACTGCTGCAGATTGCCTAGAATTTTCTGGCTCAGCAGATGAATAAGGCGGGTCACAACCTGAGGCAGGGGGTTGGGGGAGGGTGAGAATTGTGTTCAGTGAGACAGAAGGACCCCACCTTAGCTTCCTTCACCTGGGAGGCTAGAAATCCTGTTACCAGGTCTGCACCCTGATTAGGGCAGCCTGGCACAGGGAGGCTCCGCTCCCTGTCCTCCACCTCCCCAACTAGATGTACCTGTGGGTACCGACGTTTGATGTGGCCTAAGGTGCCCTCCGGGAGCTTGGCCAGCTCCGTGTCTCGCACAGCATGCACAGTGGTGGCTCGTGGCTGCCGGGTCAGAGCCTCTACCTGGGATACAAAATAAGAATTCACCACAGGTGATAATGGGGACCTGAAGAGACATACTGAGGTGGAGTCCAGACTCCTCCCCCACCAGGACTCATTGCTTTTGAAGAGCCAGAGAAGCGGCCTGGGTCGGGACTGAAGTTGGGCATGCAGTCTCCACTTCCATCAGATTACCCGGATGATGAGCATGGAGGTGAAGGGCTGGCTATGCCAGGAGAGAGATGGGAGCTGCCCTTACCACACCAATGAGATCCCCGCGGCCATACTCCCCCACTAGCTCCTTCTTGCCGCTGCCTCGTTGGATGACGCTGCGGAGACGCCCATTGAGTACAATGTACGTGCAATCTGAGCGGTCGCCCTGCCTAGGGTGGATGAAGAGTGGAGAGTCAGGGAAGATTGTAGGTAGGGTCTGAACAGTGAGGTGGGATCAGGGTGGTACCTGTAGAGTGCACGGCCGGCCTCCACGGCGGTCCAGTCGATGGCAAAGTCCATCTGGCGCACAAAGGGGGACATCCTCGCAGCCACCGTGTGCGCTGCGCTCAGCACCACACTGGGCTGTGCACGCATGATCCTGCAAGCAAAAAGAAGGGATTGTGGAACCAGGCATTCTTGGAACACGTTAAAAGGAATGAAGAAGGGGCTGGAGAGGTGGCTCAGCCATTAAGAGCATTGCCTGCTCTTCCAAAGGTCCTGAGTTCAATTCCCAGCAACCACATGGTGGCTCACAACCATCTAAAATGACATCTGATGCCCTCTTCTGGCCTGCAGGCAGACACACAGACAGAATATTGTATACATAATAAACAAATAAAATATTTAGAAAAAAAAAAGGAATGAAGAAAATGGGTGTCGACTTGGGAGTGAAACCGGAAGGACTCGAACCTGCCCTAGGTGGTGTTGGAAGGTGCTATCTAGGGGATCTTTCTTTCTTTCTTTTTTTTTTTTAAAGATTTATTTATTAAGCATACAATGTACTGCTGGCAAGGAAGGCACCAGGTCTCATTACATTACAGATGGTTGTGAGCCACCATGCTGGGAATTGAACTCGGGACCTCTGGAAGAGCAGCTAGTGCTCCTACCCTTTGAGCCATCTCTCCAGCCCTCTAGGGGATCTTTCTTGCCCTTCTAGAAATGGGGTAGGAGAGTACTGTCCTGGTCTCTCCCCCTCCCTTGGAAAAAATAATTGGACTGCGGTCATCTGGGTGCCACACCCACCCCAATCCCAGCCTTACTCATAGAAGTCAGATTTGGAGATCCGCAGGAAGGTACAATCTCTCTGGGCACGTAGTGTGAAGATGAGAGGTTCCCCAGTGAGCACAGCCAGCTGCCCTACCAGCTCTCCTGGCTGTGCCACAAACAGGCACACTTCCTCAGCCTTGTCAATCATGCGTTGATACACGTGCAGGCAGCCCCAGAGCACAAAGTGCAGGCTCACATCCTGTTAGGACAGAGGTTGGGCCGTGATGTGAGCTGACCGCAGCACCTCTCCCCTAAACTCAGGTAGTGCACCTCACAGGAAAGCTTGGGTTAAGAAGAAAGGACGGGACTAGCACACAGGAAGCCCTGGCTTCATTCCCAGTGCCATATACACAGACATGGTGGTGCACACCTACAGTCCCCGCACTAGGGAAGCAGAGGCAGAAGTGTGTCAGGAGGAAGGAGGGTTCAAGGTCACCCTTGACTACAGAGCAAGTCTGGGACCACCCTGGACTGAGATCCTGTCTCAATAACACAAGTAAAAGAAAAAAAAAGAGAAAAAAGCAAGCAAGCCAAGCGTAGTGTCTCACCTACAATTCTAGCTAGGGCTGTTACACAGAGAAACCCTGTCTCAAAACACACACACACACACACACATACACACACACACACACACACACACACACACACACACACACAAATCACAAATATTCACTGGGCTGGAGAGATGGCTCAGTGGTTAAAAGCACTGCCTGCTCTCCCAAAGGTCCTGAGTTCAATTCCCAGCAACCACATTGTGGCTCACAACCATCTATAATAAGATCTGGTGCCCTCTTCTGGGATATATGTAGGCAGAACACTATATATAACAAATAAAAAAAGATTTTTTTAAAAAGACCTTTTAAAAAACAGGCAAACTATATGTTTTATGAACTACTATTCAAAAATGGGACCCTCTTGAAAAGATCCTCTTTGGAGTATTTGTACTGGCTCAGAGGAAAGACACTCGCTCCCAAACTCAACATCTAAGTTCAATCCCTGGGCCCCACATATGGAAGGAGAGAATTGACTTTGAAAGGCTGTCCTCTGATGAATACATGTATGTTGTGGCATGCATGCCCACATATATACCCACATACAAAAAAAAAAAAGAGGATTAAAGAACTTTAAAGCAACAGGCCCCCTTTGCACCCGTGTAACTATTCCATTTGCTCCCCAACTGCTTTTGTTTCCTCCACAGAGCATGTTCCTGTCCAAGGTATTTTAAAGCATTTGTCTTTTTTCACACCCCACCCCCCCAACACACAAGTGCTAGGCATCAAACAGGTCTTCATCCAGGTGTGGTGCTGAAGTCAGCACTCAGGAGGCACAGGCAAAGGGGGCTGTACAGTGAATTCCAGGCTAGTCTGGGCTACTTGAGACCTCAGAGGAAAAAAAAAAAAAAGCACACAGGCAGACAAGACATCTCAGCTGTAAATGTACTTGTTGCCAAGCCTGACAACTTGAGTTCAGTTCCAGGTCTCGTATGGTGTAGGAAAGAACGGGCTCTCCCAAGCTGTCCTCTGGCCTCCACATGTGCACCTTTCATGTACACACGTGCATGCACGCACACACACACATACAAACACACATAAATAAATAAATAAATGTAAAAAAAGAAAAAGATGTTCCTGGCCATTCAAAAGCTAGGTGGTGACACCCTAGGCCCTTTGCACAACTTGCTCTCTATCTAGACTGGCCTTTCCTCCACACAACTCATTGCTCCACCCTTCCTCCTTTGCTGATGATCATGTCCTTAGAGGCACTGCCCTGTTTAAGCCAGTCTTTGTAGTGTCAAGAATGTGACCTTTGTTGCTCTAACCCTCTGAGTTTACAAGGATTTATATGCTCCTCTGATGACGTCAGTCAGAACTGCTGACTCACCAAAGGCATACAGATTTTTTTTTCCACCTGTCTAGCAAGCAGGACAGGTCCTGGACATAGCAAAGGCTCAGTAAATGGATGTCTCTCTCTTTTGTGGTTAGCCTGACCAGCTAGACACATCCTACCCCACCCCTTTAGAAAAGAGGAATTGAAACCACCTAGAGATGGGAAGATCTTTCTCTGTCCAACACACCAACCTGTCTGATGCCATGCATATGTGCTAGGACCTTCTAAGACAATTTCCAGATAGTGTTTGGATTACATACAGGCATTATTAAAATCATGCTATTGCTTGTTACTAGATTAGGAGTGTGTGTGTATACACAGGTATATGTGTGCATATGAAAGCCAGAGGGGCAGGTTCAGTTGTTGTTCTGATGTGTATGCTGTGAATGTGTTTTGTTACCATTGGTTAATAAAGAATCTGCTTTGGGCCTATGGCAGGGCAGAACAGAGCAAGGCGGGAATTCCAAGCAGAGATAGAGGAGAAAATAAGGTGGAGTCATGGAGACACCATATAGCTGCCAAAGGAGACAGTCGCCCTAAAACCTTACTGGTAAACCACAAGCCTCATGATAAAATATTAAATAGTAGGAATGGGATTAATTTAAGGTGTAAGAGTTAGTTAACAAGAAGCCTAAGCTATTGGCCAAGCAGTGTTGTAATTAATATAGTTTCTGTGTGATTATATAGGGTCTGGGCAGCCGGGAATGAACAAGCAGGTTCATACTACAGAATGGCACCCAATGTTTTGGGTCTGGGCGTCCAGGAATGAACAAGCAATCTCTTACTATATTGTTCCTCAGGTGCTGTCCATCTTTCTGCTGTGATTTGAGTGCTGGAATTAAAGGCGTGCGCTACCACCGCCCAGTGGCTCAGTTGTTTTTTAAGACAAGGTTTAACCTTGGGACCCAGTGCTTGCTCAGCTTAGACTGGGTGGCCAGCAAGTCCCAGGTCTCCTCCTGTCTTGGCCTTACCTCTGCAAAGGTTACAAACTAACAATATCCTGTTCTTTTCATGTGGGTGCTGGGGATTTGACCTCTGGATTTTAGGCTTGCATAGCAAGTACTTCTACCAACTGAGCTGTCATGATTGCCAGCTCTAGATTAGGAACTTCTTTTTTGGCCAGTTTTCCCAGACAGGGTTTCTCTGTCTCTGTGTAGCCCTGGCTATCCTAGAACTTGCTCTGTAGACCAGGCTAGCCTCACCAAGACCCACCTGCCTCTGCCTGCAAGTGCTGGGATTAAAGGAGCTCCCCACCAACAGTGAGAAGATTAGGAACATTTTAGTGCAGGAATTCTCAGGGCCATGAGCAAGCTACTGAATTCACTCAGAATTCCCAAGAAAGGATAAAAGAGAATTTCTCAAAATGTGTTTCACCAGATCCTTTCTTATAATATGGGCTGAGTATCCCTTATTCATAGTGCTTGGGACTAGAAGTGTTTGGTTTTTTGGAATTCTACCACCTGGATTTTGGAATATTTGCAGGAGTAAAATGAGGTATCTTAAAAATGAAAAAAAAAACCCACAATAACAAAATGATACAGGTCTAAACAGGTGTCACTTTTGTCTCATATACATTTTACATGCACAACCAAAGTCCAATTCTTTTTAGGTTCTTTTTTTTTTATTTTTTTCAATTTTTTTTGAGACAGGGTTTCTGTGTAGCTTTGAAGCCTGTCCTGAAACTCACTCTGTAGACCAGGCTGGCCTCGAGCTCACAGAGATCTGCCTGTCTCTGTCTCCCCAGTGCTGGGATTAAAGGTGTGCGACCAGCTAGTTTAGTTTTTTTTAAGACATGGTTTTACATAGTCTAAGCTGGCCTCAAACTTGCTGTGTAGTTGAGGAGGGCCTTGGACTCTCCCAGTTCTCCTACCTCTACCTCCCCAGTGCTGGGATTACAAATACCACGACACTACACGCTGCATTCTAATGTGGGATCTGGGGATCACACACATGTCCTTGTGCTTACAGAGCATACACCGTACCAGCTAAGCCACCCTTCCACACCCGAGAGGTAATTTCATACGCTATTTTTACTGCTTCTTATTTGACTGTAAGCTGTCCCAGGTCAATACTTATATATGCTGGGCTGGAGAGATGGCTCAGAAATTAAGAGCCCAGACTGCTCTTCCAGAGGACCTGAGTTCAATTCCCAGCAACAACATGGTGGCTCACAACCATCTGTAGTAAGATCTGTTGCCTTCTTCTGGAATGTAGGCATAGATGCCAGCAGCAATACATTGTATGCATAATAAATAAATTTTATTTAAAAAAATACTTATATATGCTGACAAAGCTTTTAGATTTGGGAGCACTATGGATTTGAAATTTTCCATGATAGATACTAACTATGCCTTAGAGACGGTGCAGAAAACTCACTTGGGAAGATGCTTGGTACAGCAGGGCTTTTCAGTGTTGACACTATTGATACTTTAGTCTAGATGACTCCCTGCACTGCCTGGGGATTCTAGTATCCTGGTCTAGGGGGTATACACACACTTCCCAAGTCATAACAATCAAAAATGTGACAGTTGGGTGGGTGGGGGCCACTAGCAAGATGGCTCAGTGGCTAAGAATGCATATTGCTATCGTAGAGGGCTCATGTTTGCTTCCCAGTGTACTACTACAACTGCCCATAACTCCAACTCCAAGGGATCTGATGCCTCTGGACTTCACAGGCACCTGTACTCACATGCAAATACCAACATATATAATTTTAAAAAGTAAAAAAAAAAAAAAGACACAGGGTGTGGTGTGGTTTGAAAGAAAACGGACCCCAAAGGGAGTGGCACTATTGGGAGATATGGTCTTGCTGGAGTAGGTGTGGCTTTGTTGGAGGAAGTATGTCACTGTAGGGATGGGCTATGGGGTCTCCTATGCTTAAGTTATGCCCAGTAAGACAGTTCACTTCCTGATGCCTGTGGGTCAAGATGCAGAACTCTCAGCTCCTTCTCCATCACCATGTCTGCCTGCATGCTGCCATAATGATAATGGACCAAACCTGTGAAGCTATAAGCCACCGTTTCCTTTCTAAGAGTTGCTGTGGTCATGGTGTCTCTTCACAGCAATAGAAATCCTACATAGTGGGACAGGTAGATCATGCTGGCCTCACACTCGTAGAAATCCACCTGCTTTTGCCTCCCAAGTGCTGAACTAAAGGTGTGTGCCACTAACACCCAGTTAAAATCAATATACCTATTTTTAAAATGCTGGAGTGGGGGAGGGGTGGCTTAGTGGTAGAGCACTTGCCTAGCATATGCAAAGACCCTGAGTTACATATCCATCACACACACACACACACACACACACACACACACACACACATACACACACTTTTCTTTTCTTCTTCTTTTGGTTTTTTGTTTGTTTGTTTGTTTGTTTTGTTTTCTTGAGATAGGGTTTCTGTATGGACAGTCCTGGCTGTCCTAGAACTTGCTTTGTAGACCAGGCTGGCTTCGAACTCACTGAAATCTGCCTGCCTCTGCCTCCCAAGTGCTAGGATTAAAGGCGTATGCCACCACCACCTGGCCCCCACACACTTAACTTTTTTTTTTTTAATAAGCACTGGTTGGGGGGTGGGGAGGGTTGTGTGACTGAACTTCCTCAACTCATCCACCTGGGGCCACATTAGATTGACATCAGCCTCATCTGACTTCCTCTTCTGAAAGGAGCCTGCACCTGCTATGAAGGGGATAGCAGAACATCCCCTATCACATGACAGAACACTCCACCTGAACCCCCACCTCCATTCCAGGTTCTCAGTGCCTCTATCGCATAGCTGGCTTGAGAGACGCGCTGAGCTACAAGCCTCTGCAAAGCTTTTCCTGGGCCATGGCCTTTGGATTGATGCAAGGAGCTGATGGGTTCTGCTTATTATCTCCACGCCCATGGACTGAGGAAGCTGAGGACTTTCTAGGGTCTTTGCCTAGAGTTACACAAGGAATTGAAGACAAAGTGTATTTCAACTCAGGAATTGGGAACTGGCTCAGCTGTTAAAATACTTGCTGCTAAAGTGTGACAGTTCAGATCCCCAGAATCTACATAAATGTTAGGTTATGGTATGGCAGACCACCTATAATTCCAGTCTCAGGAGGAGGCTGGATCCCCAGCACAAGCTAGCCAGAGACTCAGTGTATTGGTAAACTCTAGATTGAGATGAAAGATGTTGATGGAAGATAATTCCTGACGTCAACCATGAACCTGTAAATTCATGTATCCATGTGTACATGCATGTATTCATACATGCATCCACACAAATGAAAAAAGTATGCACATGTTTATAGACACAAACAAACAAACACAAAAGGAAAGTAGATTTCAAGTCTCAACCATTCACCCTAGATTCTCATCTCCACATCTGAATATAAGATCCTAGTCTCACAGCTTCTTCCCTTGGTGGGCCTCAGACTCCCCACACAGAGGACAGAGGGAAGGGGAGATGCTGTCAATCAGGAGGGTCTAAAATGGCGCCCCAGGCTTGCACAGAAGCCACTCCACAAGCATGTGAATGGATGGAGGTAACAGACGCAATGCAGACAGAGTTGGGGTGTTGCTCAGTGGCAAAGCACTTGCCTAGCATTGTAAAGTGCTGGGCTCCATCCCCAGTGCCAAAATGACTATAAGTAGTAGTAATAATTATGAAGAAGAATGAAAGACCAACCTAACTCCATGCCAACTACCACAACCACAGCAGACACAATTGATGACTGAACTCTTCCTCTGCATCCTTTTCAACACGGGTGAGAATATATAGTCTCTGGATCAATTTTACACACATACAAACACATACACAACTAATTTCTATTTTTATATAAATATACATATACATATACATATATATTTCTTGGTTTTTAGAGACCAGGTCTTATGTAGCTCAGACTAAGTTTGGACTCATTACATAGTTGAGGACGACCCTGAACTTCTGATTCTCCTGCCTCTACCTCCCAGAGTAGCAGAATGACAAGCATGTCTGTTTACACCAGTATATGTCGTGCTGGGGTGAAACCCAAACTTCATGCATGCTATGAGAACACTCTACCAATGTGAGTCCTATCCCCAGCCCTATTCCTGCCTATTTCTTGAGCACCTATCCTATCAGGAAGGCATCAAGGCTGGAAGGAGGCCAGAACATGGAGGTATATCACAGAATCAAGGAGGCCACAAGAGGAGAGAGCTAGAGGTTGGGAATTCCAGGAGGAAAAGTTCAGAGACTAAGGGTGAAGGTTTGGTAGATCAATGGGACTTGAGGTGAAAGTAGAGGGTGAAGACCATACAACCCAAGGACAGGTCATACATGATGACACACACCTTAAATCTCAGCAGTCAGGGGACAGAGGTAGATCTCTGTGAGTTTGAGGCTAGTCTGGTCTCCACAGAGATCCAGGACAGCCACGGCTACACAGTGAGATACGGTCTCAGAACAGCACAACACAACCTCCCAGCATAAGAGGCTAAAAACTTCAGGTATAAGAAGTTGACTCCCAGAGAAGAAGAGCAGCAATCACTACTTAAAGGTCAGGGATCAGAGGTCAGAGGAAGAGAGCTAGTACCACAGGTCAAAAGTTAGTCTTACCTGGTCCCCCTGGCGGGCTATGATGGTGCCAGCTTTGGCATGATGGAGCAAGACTCTGCTGTTCAGTAGAGAGGGGTCCTGGGAAGGGAGGGGAGTTGAGATGGACCCAGCCAGGCCTTTAACCTGCCTCCTTCCTCCCTTGCCTCCCTCCGCCGTCTGCCCACCTCAATCCGCATTAGCTTGGCTAGCTCTCTCTTCGCAGCCTCAAAGATGCTGCTTGTCTGGCGGCCCTGGTAGGGCCCGAAGGGACAGCCACCTGTGGCTGACTCATCTTCACAATAGCTGTATTCACAGGCACCTGCTGGCTGCTCCCGGAGCTCCTGAGTGGGGGTCTGTGTGAGGCAGGGGTGTGTGACTTCCTGTGGACCTCCCAATTGACCTTTTCAAGTGACTCACCAAGACCAGAGGTCTGAAAAGGGGGGGGGTGGTGAGATGAGAGAAAAGAGAGGGCCTCACCCTAGCAGATGCTGTCTGAGGTCCTCCAGATGCCTCTTCTTGAAGGGAAACAGATATCCGGCCACGCTCATAGGCCATGTCAAAGTCAGAACGAGGGCCGCCTTGTAAGCCTGTGCATGGTGGAGAGGCAATAAATCCAATAAAGATGGAGCTGGGGTGGAATTCAATGATGAAGTATTTGCCTACAATGTGTAAGGTCCTGGGTTCCACCCCCAGGCCCAAAGTAAATAAGTAAACAAATAAGTTAGTGCCCACAGCTATCTTAATTTCACACTAACCCTGCAACCATGACAGACATGACTAATTGATGACCAAAGCAAGGAAATAGGATCTATATGCCCATTTTGTAGGTAAGAAAACAAAATCAGGACTGACAAGCGACATGTCCTGGATTCAAATCCAGACCCCTGATAGTCCTTTCCATAACACTCACCCCTTACCTCCCACTACAAGGGCTCCAAACCTGAGATGTCTACTGGCATGGAGATGCAGCGGCTCAGCAGAGGGGCTGAGGGGGCTTCTAGAGATGTGGGCTTCACCGGATCCCCTGGGGAGAAAAATGCTCAATATCCTGCACTCAGGCCCACAGCCCTCAAGCTAGGACTAGGGCGTGAGAAACAGAAGGGGCCTGGGGCAGGATCGATTTAAACCTATAAAACTAGGCTCGGTGAGTAAGGGCTTGGGCCACCAAGATTCTGGTCCCTGGACTCACATGGTAGAAAGAGAGCACTAACTCCTGCAAGTTGTCCTCTGACCTCCACTGCTTGCAAAGGCGTGTGGTAACCCCTCCCCCCAAATAAACACATGTAAAAAACAGAGCACACAAAGCTGAGGGACTGGAGAGCACAGAGGCAGAGACAGGGCTGAACGGGCTCAAGTCCCTAGCTGCAAAGAGAAGGAAGGAGTCGCTCAGGTACCTGCGGGTCCAGGCAGTGGGGCTCCGGTGGGGTCAGGGGGGCGTCCAGAGGTCTCCTTCGAGGCTTCCTCGGCACCCGAGGTGCTGACTCCCCGTTTAGAACCACGAACAGGGCTGGTGCGGGTTGGGAGGCCAGGGCTGGGGAACAGGCGTAGGGGCTGGATCTCCTAAAGTAGGGGAGTAGAGAATAATTTATGTCTAAGTGCCCCCCGACCCCCGCATTGTGTCCCCATACCCTCTTGTGCTTGTATCCAACTCACGTGGCTGAAGAGTTCATTTGTCAGACCCAGGTAATTGTGAAGCGCCAGGAAGGTCACTCTCTGCAGCCTCACCATGATGATCTGCAGGGTTGGGGGCAGGACCAGAAGAGAGGAGCGATCAGGATCAGCAGCCAGCATCAGCAGCCTCCATGGAGGACTGCTGCTCAGGAGTGATAAGCAATACTGCCTATCCAACGCCGCACGGATGTCTGGGATAGGTGGGGCGGGCACAAGGGTGGGGTGCTCTTCCGCCCACGGAGGAGGTGAAGGGCCAGCTGACCTGCACCACTCGCACCAAGCTCTCGGGGTACTTGGTGAAGACAGCCGAGAAGGCTTCTACTGGAAGTCTCAGTACCGTAGAGTCCCGGGCAGCCCTAGCCGACACAGTCCGCTGGGGATGCTGGTGACCCTGGGAGATGGGTGGGAAGAAGAGGCAAGATCTGTGAGACCACTCACTGCTCCTTGCAGCCTTCCTGGTGCAGGTGACCACTAGCAGCATCAGAGCTGGTGAAATGGGGCCTCCCACCTCTCTACCCAGCAGGGAACCATCACTCACAGTGATGACGTCAAGGATGCTCAGAAGGCTGTTGACGCTGTCTCCAGGGACCACTTCCTTCACCACACACTCCTTCCCGTCCTGAGACACAGGGGCCACTAATCAGTGCCAGCCTCCTAGTGGCTGGCACTGGACCTCAGCTGCGACTCACCCTAGTAATAACCAACCTCCTAACCAGTTGCTGTTTTCTGCCCCTCACTCTTTGCCCATTTGTGTGGACCTCCCCAAATGGTCACTTGGTCCTCTGACAATTTTTATAGCCCTAGAATTAGAACCCAGAGACCCTGTACATACCGGGCAAGCGCTCACCAGCGAGCACTTCCCTGGGGGATTCTAGGTAGGCATTCTACCATACCTGTTGTCCCTCACTGGGCAAAGGTTCTACCACTGAGCTCTACACGAAGTCATCATTAACCTGACTTCTGACCACACGACTCCAAAAGTAGTGTCTAAGTCCAGGAGAGATGTGCAGTGCCCGCCCTCCCACGGTGGCTCCGAAGAGGTTCACTCACAGGCCCTGGCAGACAGAGCTCCAGTAGTCCATCTTGAACTACGTAGATGCTGGCATCTGGCTGACCAGGCCGGAAGACGTAGTCGCCCTGGCCAAGACGCTGGAAAACCATGTGCCGGCAGAGCTCCAGGAAGAGTGGCTTCTCAAAGTGACCCAGCACCCTGTAGAACGGGCAGTGAGAGAGGGACGGAGGGGGTCAAAGCAGCCCAAGGCTGTGCAGGAACCTTGAAACATCCAGACCCTGACGCTTACCGAACATTCTTGAGCATGTAGAGCACCTCAGAGGGTAGGTGGGAATTGGCCAGGTCGCCTTCTGTGAGGTCAGCCTCCAGCACTGAAGGTGGGGGCTCCTTCCGCTGTAGGGTGGGAGTCTCCTTCTGGATACGCAAGATCCTGATGGGAGGAGAGGTTAGATCAGTGGTTCTCAACCGAACACTACAACCTTTTAATACAGTTCCTCATGTTGTGGCAACCCCAACGATAAAATTATTTTCATTGCTACTTCACAACTGTAATTCTGCTACTGTTATGAATTATAATGTAATATCTGTGCTTTCTGATGGTCTTAGGCGACCCCTGTGAAAGAGTCATTTGACACCCCCCCGCCACAAAGGGGTCTCGAGCAACAGTTTGAGAACTGCTGGGTTAGAGGAATGACAGAAAACTCAGGCACCCATTTACCCCTTTCCTCTGGTTTATACAGAGCAAATTCCGGCCCATTATCTAGATCAGGCCCTTTACTTACTTTTATCATTAAAGTTTTATTAGCACACTGCAGTGATAATTCACTCATGTATTACTTATTACCTCTCATTTCAAAGGGAGAGCTGAATAGCCAGCACAGAGACTGTATATGTATGCCCCACAAAGCCTAAAATGTTTACTATAAGACCTTTTACAGAGAAAATTCAGGGACTTGCTTCCCCAGTCACAGGGCTCCAGAATGGATCCTCTAGCTTCTCAGGGGTTTATTTTATTCACTCACAATTTCACACATCTATCTAAAGAACTTTAATCATACCCTCCATCATCTTCTCCAGCCCTCTCCTCTTTTTGCCAACCTCCTTCTTTTGGGGGAAGTTCCCTTCCTACTTTTGTGGGATGTCTTGTTTATTTTTGTGGGCCTCTGCATTTAACTAGGGGTACCTGCAGGAGCATGGGTTGGAGGTTATTGACTTGAGCAAGGGCAACTTCCCGGTGGCTACACCATTGAGGACTATGGCTCAAAGCATCACTGATAGTCCATACGTCCTCAGGAAGTGGTGGAGCCTCATGAACCCCGCCCCCTGGACTCTGTAGCGGCCATGACCAACTCAGATAGCAATCTGAGATTCAGGCTGTAGGCAGAAAGAGCACTGGTACTTGTCACAGGAGACCTGAAAGTCATTCCAGCTCACAGAGTCCTGAGCGAGTCTCCGACATGAGCGAGCTCTGAAGACGACCCCAGATACAGACTTCTGTTCTCTGGAAAGACCTTTCTGGGTTTTTGTTTTGTTTTGTTTTCAGGAAGCAGGGGGCCAGGGCAATGGCTCAGTGGAGAGCATCTGTCGTACAAGCACGAGGACTTGAGTTTAATCCCCCACAGCCATGTGCTTTACCAACACGAGCCATCTTCCCAACTTGATCAAAACAAACTAGAAACAAATAATCCTTTTACCAAAATCTTAGAAAGCTCTGCAACATCATGGTTTGCCACAGAGTCAAGGATGGCCCCTGGAGCTAAACAATACAGCCTTGAGAAAGACCGTCAGGTAGACCTCCTGCTGCAAGAAGATCCCAGAACCATTTCTTAATTTACAGAGATTCCTGTAAGAGCCTTCTCAAAGACACCAACAAACACCTGAGTCAACCTTCCTGTTTCTTTTCCTTTCTCTTCCTTCCTTCATCCCCCTCTCCCTTTCTTCCTTCCTTTTTTCTTTCTGGCTTTCTGAGGCAGAGTTTCTCTGTGTAACAGCCCTAGCTGTCCCGGAATTCACTCTATAGACCAGGCTGGCCTCAAACTTACAGATAGCTGCTTGCCTCTGCCTCCCAAGTGCTGGGATTAAAGGTGTGCGCCCCCATCATTCAGCTTCTTCCTAACGCAAAGGAATTATTTTCCTAAAATTTTTAACTTAAATTTGCATATTTATTTGTGTATGTATAGGTCAGAGGTTGACTTGCAAGAGTCAGTTCTCTCCTTCCCCCATGTGGGTTCCAGGAATGGAGCTCATGTCTTCCGACTCAGCAGCAAATGCCTTTACCCCCTGTGCTATCTTACTGGCCAACAAAGGAATTCTTAAAGATGGCAAACATGATGGGCACAGGCCTGTCAAGGCCTGCCTGGGCTACAGAGAAAATTCAAGACCTACCTGGATAACTTAGCAAGACCTGGTCTCAATAAAAAAGTATAGCGCTCACTGGTAAAACTGCTTAACTAGTGTGGCCAGGTCTCTGAGTTTGATACTATGTACAAAAATTTGATACTGTGCACCAAAATAGGGCCAACAAGACGGCTCGTGGGTAAAGGTATTACTGCCAAGTCTTATAACCTGAGTTTAATCCCGGGGATTCACATGGTGGAAAGACAACCAGTTGCCATGCACATGCTATTCCATGTGCACCTCAATACATAAACACATATGCAATAAATAAACAAGTCTTAAGTAAAGTAGGGGCCAGGGATATAGCTCAGTAGCAGAATGCTTCCTGCAAAAATAAATAAAAATGAATGCTTGCTGTAAAAATAAACGAATAAATGAATCAATGAATGAATGAACAGGGGTGTGGCTCAGTTGGTAGAGTGCTTGCCTGGCACGCACAAGGTGTTGAGTTTAGTCCCCTGGACCATATAGACTAGGCATGGTGACATATACCTATATATACCTATAATCCCAACACAAAGGAGAACCTGGAGTCAGTATTAGTCTTGACTATATAGAAAGTTCCAGGCCAGCCTGGGCTAAATGAGGCCTTGTCTCAAAAACCAAAACAAACCCAAGCAAACAACATCATACACACAAACACATGAGAGCTCCCAGGGAAAAAGAACTACCCAGGTGAACAACACAGACAACTCAAGAGAAATGCTCTCCTGTATGGAAAGAGTGAGGCCCTTGGAGAAGAGAATCCTGAAACAGCCCCTCTAGTTAGCCACACAAACACTGAGAAAACTGCAGTACGCCGCCTTGAATAAACTCTCCCATATGGCAAAACACCAGGTGTAGATACCTAAATACATGGTAGATAGCCTTTGGGACAGGGGAACATTATCGAGATAAGTCTTAAGCCACAGGCATGTCTACGCCGCAAGCATCGTGTCCGGGAAAGCAGAGCTCTGAGTTAGCCCCTGCCAAGTGAAAGCCTTGAGATGGCCCTCTGATGTGGAACCTCCCAAGACAGTCCGTAAGTTTAAATAACTCTGAGGTACAGGTGTGGGTTGACCCCTGTCCACCACTTGGTATTATACCCAGTGTCAGCCTTACTTCTTGGCAATGTTAAGCATCTTCAGTTTCTTCTTCATGCGGGGCCGGGAAGTGGTGGAGACTGATGTGTCCACCAGGGAAGAAGTGGATTGTGATACCTGGGAGAATTAAGAATATGAGGTCAATTAGAGAAAGAGGAAGGGCAGTTCCAAGGGAACTTAAATAAGGGCAGAGGAGTCCCCTAATAAGTGTAAATAGGAAAAGGGCCGGGTTCCTATGGTCAGCCAGGCCAGCAGGAGGTCCTGGAACTCACCTTCCGCATGATCTTCCGACCATAGAAAAGCACTTTGTCCCGCTTCCGGAACCGATACCGGGGGCCCTCCGGAGCTGGAGTTTCTGGAGATAGGTGGGAGAGAAGGGAGGGTGCTTTGAGCTCCACGTAGGCTCCAGCAAATTCCCCACCCCTGCCGCTTGGGCTCTCCGGGTATTGAAGCTCCCCTTCCATCCCTACAGTCTTCCCCCAGAGGGGCCCTTTGAATCCTCACTCTGCACCCGTAGCCTCCGCACCACCAAGAGGATGAGCACAGCGGTGACCAGCACCGCCACTCCGGCCCCGATCATCACGCCCAGCACCTGCGGAACGAACGGCACAGGCTGGGCACCGCATATCCGTCTCGCCAAGCCCTCCTCCGGGGCCTTTCTAATCACCTCTGCCCCGAAGGAGGTCGTATTCAGCTCGTGACTCGGTGTCCCCATCTGCAGAATGGGTCAATGCAGGTTCCCTTCCCACCCCCACGAGGGGAAGCAACTGACTCTTCCCTGAGGCTAGGTATCCCGCGATGCATGCCGGGAAACGTAGTTTCGCCTGCACATTCATCGTTCTCGAAGAGAGAATCCCGCGGCGCACAGCAAGCCCGCCGGGAGTTGTAGTCCTGATAAATTCCCCAACCCTTACCATTCCGGTTTGCAGTGGAGCCTCCATTGGTTGTTTCAGACTAGGTAGCAGGTCTGATAGCCTGCAGTCCTGGAAATCGAGGAGCAGACGGGAGCAGAGCAAGATGTCAATCAAGCCTACCCAGCCCGGATCGCAGGCTCTTACCCCAGTGCTACTCACAAGCCACGCCCCCTAGATACCTTTGGCCTGGATGACTTCTCCATTCGCCGGGGTTTGAGTGGGAGCGGCTAGAGGGGTTGCTGCTGGACAGAGGGATGCGGGCAAATTGACCTCCCTGCTCGGATCTAGGGGTGAGATCAACCCCCAGCTCCTGTCTGACTCCCTCGCTTATACATAAGGCAGACCAGACTCCCCAACATAGTCATCAGCACCCAGTGTCCAGTCAACAGCTCCCTGGCAGGTGTCTTTAGGCCATGGTCTCTTCTGGAAGTGGTTCCTTCGTTAGCCTTGGCTTTCCGTAGGTCTGACTAGTCTTGACTAACAAACCCTCAGGCTGGACGACCTCCTACATCCTGTTAAGACTTGACGTTCCACTCCAGGAAAAGCTAGGACCCATAAGCCAGGAAGCTGAGGCGACAACAGGACTCTGGGCTCCTGACCCAAGCCTGTCCCATCGAGAAGTTTGGGAGCTGGGGCGTGGAGCACTGCCATGGACTCTCTTGGAAATGGGACCCTAAGGCCCTCGGGGTGGGATGAGCTCCAAAGTGTTAAAAATTTACGTTTGCAGATTGAACTGTCATGAAACAGGAAAGTTACGGTGCGGAGTATCCCTGGGACCATAGGAATGATGCAGGCGGTATAACCAGGGACGCCGGAATTGGGGGAGGGTAGGAGGGGCGGCGCACTGGAAAGTTACTGAGAGATTCGGAGATATACATTACTACTATCTAAAAGTCTAGGTGTTGGGAGAGCACCGAAGCTTCCTGGAAGGTACTGAGGGAAGATGGAATGCTACCGGGACTCTTCTGGGGCGCTGGAAATCTTTTTGATACCTTAGACTATTAATGCGAATTTAGAGGGATCGCAGAGCCCTGAGATGCTACCTGGAACATCGTTAGAATAACTACTCCCCTTCTGTATTCCTGGACACACCTGGCTATCGAAGCGGAAACACCGGTGCAAGGAACTCAGGAATGGGGGTGGGGTGGGAGCATCAGAAAGTCGGGACCTACCCGGAATCAGAGGACAAATCGATTCGTGACAAAGCTGAAGCTTGCTAACGGTCCTCGAAGGGACACCCTTGCTCGGTCGATGGAAACTCGGATCACCCAGGAGCTGCAACCATGTTCACCCAGCGTTGGCCAACACCCCTAGCTTTCCGTCCGCAGCCGCGGCACCTTTAAATTATTCCGCGGCAAGGCACGCCCCAGCTCCGCCTCCCGCCATGCTTGGAAGGTCGCACTGCGCCAGCCAAGCCGAGTGTGGCGACCTCTTAAAGGAGCTGACTTCTGGTGAAAGGGCTGCCCTCCCACCCCAGCTACAAATTAGATCATCACGTTTATGTTCCCTTTTATTTAACAGCAACCCTACATGCCCTCCCTTTCCCAGTGTCCGATTCGACAAGTCCATAAGGCCTGTCAAAAGCAGATTTTTAAAAGCAAATTCGAAAAATAAATAAGCTGGGGTTCCAGCAGTACAGGGGATAAAGTCTAGTGGCGATGATCCTGGAATCAGTTCACCAGCAGCGAATGGTCCTCCGGGGAGTCCCTGGAAAAGAGAAGTGGAAAAAAGGGGCTTTGGATCTCTCTGACACACAGGCCTTCCCCTCGGCTCTATCAACCCACAACCCACACCTGGGGCTCCAACCTTCCACAGCAGCAGAGCAGGCTGCAAGCCGAGCCACTTCCGCGACGGAACTTGCCAGATGTGGGACTATCTTGGCACTGTTCGATGTAAGCCTGGAGCTCACTCTTCTCCGTGCCAGTACCTCCTGGGTGCTGGGGAGAGATGATGCCCCACAACAGAGCATGAAAGTTGGTCCTGACCTCTAAAGCTCTTAAGGTGCAGTCAACTGGGTGCCCACTGTTTCTCTGATGGGACCGCCTTGGTCTCACTTCTGGACCTTTGCCTTGTAGCTTGCTTCACTGTAGAAACCTTTCCCATCCCTGGATGTGGCCACAGGTCTCAGTTTTATTGGTTTAGTGCCCTCTGCTGTAGGCCAGGAGCCTAGACTTTTTAGCAATCTATCTTGAAACAAGGCAACTCACAGCTATGAATGTAAGGCCTGAATTCCTACATCCAAAGGTGCTACACAAGTGTGCTCCAGCAAGACTCAAGGTGGCTGCTTGGGGCCTGGGTGACAGTAATATACTTGTGGGATGGCTACAGATCATCCATGTGGGAATGAGTGCACACATCTGCTATCAATGATACAGAAGAGGCAGGGTCCCAGGAAAACCTTCTTCTCATGACTTCCTGGGGCCACCACTATTCTGGCTACCAAGTCTTGAATCTTCCAGTCTACAAGTATGCTCTCTCCCTTGGGATACCATCTCTCCAATCCAGAATTCTTAGGAATAGAGGGGAATATTCTAAGCAGCCACCTGCCACAATGGCTTTGGCTTTTGGATACTTATATATATTTGCTTAGTTTGTATGCGTGTGTGCTTAGCTTCTGTGTCTTCTTGGGTGCTAAGAAAAAGTTATTTTCCTGCAGGCTGTGGGAGGCTGAATGAGGACAGCGGGGTATCAGGAGGCAGGAATCACACTCAGTGTACTCAGTGTGGAGTACATTGGGCATCAAATGGTCACCGTCCATCTAGTGCTAGTGGGAAATATGAATAGTACATGGATTGATAGCCACTAGCAAGAGGTATAAAAGAAGCATGCAAAGTTACAGAAGGACCCTGATACAGTTGGCAGTAGGGTAGGGCTGGAAAAGCTTCTAAGCTGGAAACGTGGCTCAGTTGGAGGAGCGATCGCGTGGCATTTGGGAAGCCCCGGGTGCACCACATACACTTGATGTGGTGGTAAGCATCTACAAGCCCAACACTCAGGTGGGGGAAGCAGAAGGACAGAAGTTCAAGGCTATCCTCCAAGGGCAGATCTTAACAGACCTGTAAGATGGTTCAGGGGGTAAATAAAAGTGTTTGACACCAACCCTGGTGATTCCACACTGTGGAAGGAGAGAACTGACTTCCACAAACAACACTATGCTGTGCAAAACCCTCTCCCACCCCTCAAATAAGTAAAGGTTTAAAAAAGATCATATGGGAGAGGGAGGAGGCCAGTGAGACGGCTCAACAGGCCTCTAGCTTGGGTCTATGACGCGTGTGGTGAAAGGAGGGACCCAATTCCGGCAGGCTGTCCTCTGACCTCCACACATGTGATGAGATGTGTGTGTAGGGTGTGCGCGCGCACACACGCACACACACATACACACACACACACACACACACACACACAGAGGAGAGTAAATACAGAAATCTGTCCTTTCCCACCCATCCAGCTGAATGCAGCTGTGCTATGCCCTAGGCTTCTCTTTCAGGATGACCGCCCCCCACAACCCCAACTACACGCAAATCCAGTTCCAGCCTGCTCTCTCCTAGGACTGTCTTTCCTGCTCGACCTACTGTGACCCCAGGTCAACTCTGTGAAGTCAGGCAGCCCTGGGAACTAATTCAGGGGGAAAGGAGAAGAAAAAAGGATTCCGAGGAAGGGAGGAGGGTAAAGACGGCTGACCTTGATGGTGTCGTAGGCGCCCGTGATTAGCGCAATGAAGAGACTCAGCACCATGTAGATGAAGAGGCTGATGAAGGAGTAGAGGTAGAGCTGGGAGAAGAGCCACACCAGGCTACTGCGACCCTGCTGGGCCTGCATGGCTGCGAATGTCACAAACATGTCGTCCCCGTTGATGAGCGAGAACAGACACTCAGAAACCATGGACAGCGAGCGGAACTGTAGACAGTGAGAGGGTGAGTATGGCCGGGGTTGTCAGGCTCACCAGGGTCGGCGGCAGAATGACTGGCAACTGGGCCCGTCTGAGGGTCATCATATCGATGGCAAGGTCAGGGAGTTAACAGAAAGGTCACAGGCCCAAGGACTGTCAGAGGGGCTGATAGGTGGAGTAACCCAAGTCAAGACAGTCATCAGTGACCACAAGAATGATCATGTCACAGGGTCAATGTCAGGATCACTGGGGGTAGAGGGAACAGAATATAAAACTGCTACAAGGTGCAGAGGAGGTGGTTCAGCTGGCAAAGCATGAGATCCCAAGTTTGAGCCCCAGCATTTACATAAAAATTCGGGTGTGGAAGTGTGGTGAAGACAAGGGGAACCCCTGGGGCTCAGAGGCCAGATAATTGATCCTGATCATGGGTTACCGGCCAATTAAACCCTGTCTTAAAAGAAAATAACAAGATATGGCTGGACATGATGACACTCCCAGCATTCTAGAGGCAGAAGCATGCATGTCTATGAGTTTGAGGCTAGTCTGCTTCTATGGTGAATTCCAGGATAGTCAGGTTTACACTGTAAGACCCTGTCTTAAAACAAAACTATTTTGGGTGAATAATTTTTTTTTAGAAATGACAGCAAAGGCTGACCTCTGACTTCCATATACATGTGCATACACAGTACATGTATACATGTACTCACACACATGCACAATTTACTTACACAGATGATAAAACAAAACCTACAAATCTGTAGGTATGGTAGCAGAGGTCAAGGTGGGTCTTTCAGGTGATCAGATCAACAACGAAGAGATCAGAGGCTGGGAGAGGGGTGGGAGCCTGGGGCCCTTTGGTAGTTCACAAATACTCACAGCCCCCAGTAGCCCATACCTTTACATGGTAGGGTCCCAGGACAATCCAGCCACAGAAGCAATAGCCCAGGTAGATGACAGCCACACAGCAGCAGAAACGCATGACACTGGGCAGTGCCACACGCAGCGTGGCAATCAGGATCTGCAGAGGGGAAACGGAACCAACAGTGAAGGCAATGGTCACAACCCAAATAGCTCTCAAATGGCAGGGAGGACCTCACCAATGTGACCAGAGGAGCTGCTGAGAGTTTAGATAGGGCAGGACCCACCTGGGAGGAGCCTAGGACATACCACAGCTGGACTCAGCTGGATGGGCAGGTAGGGACAGACTCCCGTGGTCCTGCCCGGGTACAAAGACGCGTGTGTCTGTGGTAGGTGGGTATAAGAAAGAGATTTGTGGTTTGGAAATGGAGCTCGGTTGTAGAGCGCCTAGTATGCACAGGGCCTTGAGTGTGATCCCTGGTGCTACCTAAAGCCAAGCATGATGGCATACAGCTATCATTTCAGCACTTGGGAGGTAGAAACTGAAAGATCAGGAACTCAAGGTTATCTCCAACTGTGTAGTAAGGCCAGCCTGGGCTACACAAGACCTTGTCTTTAAAAAAAAAATGCAAAGCTGATAGGAGTGGTGTATGCCTTTAATCCCAGCACTCAGGGAGGCAGAAGCAGCAAAACCTCTGAGTTCAAGGTCAACATGGTCAGGACTACACAGAGAAACCACGTCTCAAAAAAACCAAAACCTAAAACTAAAACTAAAAAATAAAGATGTGGTGGTGCACATCTTTAATTCCAGCACTCAAGAGGCAGAGGCAGGCAGATCACTGTGAGTTTGAGGCCAGAACAAGTTCCAGGACAGCCAGGGCTACACAGAGAAACCCTGTCTCAAAAACTTGAAAGTAAATAAAAAAATAAATAAAGGAAGAAGAAAGGGTCTTGTGATGGGTCACCGACTGACAAGAATTAGTGACTGCTTTGTGTGCTTGGGTTTGTTTGAGAACTTGGGGCAGATGATACCCAGGGCCGGCTCAGGGGCGGGAGACTTACGTTGTACTTGTGGAAAAAAGTCAGGTATCGGATGACACCAACCCAGACGAGCAGCGTGGAGGTACCCAAGAGGATGCTGCAGACATCATAGCTAGCTAGGTTCTGTGGGCAGGAGTGAGGGATCAACTCATAGGCATACTCTACAAGTGGGGGAGGTGGTCCCCAAACAAGCAAAGACATGAAGACAGAGACACAGGGCCCTGACAGCAGGGCATTGGAAAGACTCGTACCTTTGCCTCAATGCCGATCTTCATGACAGTGCCCGAGATGGTAAGCACGTCACTGGTAACCAATAGAATGTACCAGCCATTGATGAACTCAAGCCGTTCCCACAGACTGATTTCCCGACCCCGTCGTCGCCACATGAATGCAACAAACTCCTATGGGAGGAGCCCAGGTGAGGGTCTATCTAGAAACTACTAGGCCATCACCCCCACCATGGCCCCAGGGCTGGGCAAGGCGGGCACCAGCGCTCGTGACACCAGGGCCTCACGTTCTGCAGCAGGAAGCCACGTAGCAGTGAGCGGGCACACAGCAAGAAAGACAGGGAGCAGGTGAGGATGACCACAACATCAAATAGAAGCCGGAAGCTGTTGTCTCCTACAGGAAGGAGGGTGGGTCCCATCAAAACTCACATGGGGCCATAAGAGGTAGGGGTTAGGGGTTGGGCCAAGGAAAGAGTCCTAGAGGAGTGTGTGTGTGTGTGTGTGTGTGTGTGTGTGTGTGTGTGTCTGGTTTAGGGCCAGGGCCATCAGTAGATTTAGGGATTCCCTAGCATGGCAAGTGTCAAAATCCCTGATGAACACTGATATGGAACATACTTCTTTTGCAGTGTTAAGCCAAGCACTCTACCACTAAAATACATCACCACCCTGTTTTGTTTGGTTGTTTGTCTCAAAGACAGGATCTCATATATCCCAGGCTGATCTCAAACTTACTATGTAACCAAGGTTGGTCTTGAATTCAGCCTCCAGAGTACTAGGATTACAGGAAAACTAATTTAAAAAAAAAATTCAAAATACTGAGAATTGAAGCTATGACCTCATATTCGCTAGGAATTACTTTGCTACTGAGCTACATCTCCAGTCCATTTTGTTTTATTTTGAGACAGGGTCTTGCACAGCCCAGGGTAATCTGGGATTCACTACATAGTCAAGGTGACCTTGAACTCCTAACCCTTGTGCTGAGAGTACAGGAAAATATTTATTTACTTATGTATTTATTTGCAGTACTAGTGACTAAGCCTAAGCCTTGAGCATGCCAGGCAACAATTGTAGCACTGGGAAACATTCCCAGTCATCTTTTTACTTTTTGTTTAAGGTCTCTAAACTGCCCAGCTGTCTTTGAGTTCACTCTGAAGTCCAGTAGGCCAGGCAGATTTTGCATTTGTGATCAACCTCCTAAGGAGTTGGGATTACAGGCCTGGCTATTTGTGGTGACTTAACTAGGTCCAGGACACTCCCAGGCAGGTCATGGTGCACAACTGACGGTCGTCTGGGACTCACAAACAAGGCGTGGAAGGTAAGGATGCTGGATAGTACTACAGGAGGCCCAGGAAACACCTGGGAGTTATGACTGTTGGGGGGCTGGGGGGGGCCTGAGGGTTTTACCATGTCTGGAGACGCTGGGGTGTTTACACTCCTGGATGTGGGTCTGGGTCTCCAGGCGGATAGGGATTCGCCCACTGTGTGCTTTATTGTCAAACGTGATCTGAAGGGGTAAGGGCAGAGTAAACCTAAGCAGCCCCAAGCACCAGTCCCCAACACCCGTGACAGATGGCCCAGGTCCTAGCCTCGACCCCATCACTCTCATACCATCTTGGTGAAAACTCTCTGATGCCCCCTAACCAGGCAGAGGGTGCTTGGGAGTCACCCATTTGCTCACCAGGACACTGAAGGTGTAACAGTCTGGGATCTCATTGTTGATGAGGCTCTGCAGGTTAATCGTCTTCAGCTGGAAGTGGATGGTGACGTTGATTAGCCTATTGGGGGAGGCATAGGTGAGGGTCTGCGGCCCAATGTCAGTTGCTCCTATCCTGTGCTGACTCTGCAGCTAGCAGAGGAAACAGCTGTGGTGGCTCCAGCCCCCGACCAACTCTATGAAAGTGGCTTCAGATCCAGATGTCTGGACTCTTGCCACTTCCACCCACCCCATCCTCAGCTGGGCCCTTGAGCCCCTCAAGGAATCAATCCCCTCAAGAGAAAATGGTAATACTTGTGGAATTTCAGTGTGAGGTTCTTGTAACTGGTGCTGCTATCCAAGAGCTCCAAGTCCTCACTGGGGATGTCGGGGGGTCTGTCAGGAGGATCCACCTGGATACAGTCTGAAGACAGGTAGTCACGGAAAGGACTCAGGGCACAGGGGAGGCCCAGGCCAGTCTCCCACAGTTCTGTCAGGCCTTCTTCACTGTTCCAACTCCCACTTTATGCTTTATTGCTTTTTTCCAACACTAGGGATCAAGCCTAGAATCTGTGTGCTAGGCCAGAGTTCACCAGAGCTATACCTTCTGCCCTCCCTTCACACTTGACCTTTTGCTGCCTCCACCCAAACCAGGGTTATGATCTACCTCATGCTCCACAGAGACCACAGCGTCCCACAGGCTCTCCAAAAGCTCAGGGAGTGGATGGCATTCAAAACAATGCCTGGCTCTTCCTGTGGTGTGCATTCCGGTAAGCACGCTGCACACGTCGAATTGTTCATGTTTATACGATCTGATCACACAGACAGGCAGCTAACAAGGGCAGGATTTTACATACTTTTTTCTTTTTCTCTATTTCCCTTTCTTCCACAGCCTCACCTTCAGCCTCTCACTAGGGGATTCTAGGCAGGTTCTCTAGTGCTGAGACATATTTGTAGCCCCTAGGTCAGGATTTTAATCCTGGAAACCTAAACTCCCCAAAATTAGGCCCTGCCCTGGCTACTCACCAGTGACTACCGTTGGGTCAATGTCAAAGGTATCATTGGCTGGGTCCACATGGCCATGTTGGTAGTACTGCTGGCAGAGAGCCAGAGCAGAGCCATTGGCCCAAGGGCCACCCCCACCACGGACGTAGGCATACCGGCCCAGGGATATGTCAGGCAGGATCAGGTACTGTGAACAGAGAGAAGAGGGCCTGTCAGCCCCACCTGTTCTGCACAGTACTCCCCCAACCCTCTCACACCTGCTCCCTCTACCTGGTCCACAGCATAGAAGATGGCTTGGTAGAGCTGTTCCCGTGTGTAGGCAGCATAGGTGTCATCAGCGCCATCAGAGTAGCCCAGCAGGAAGAGATGTCGGAAGGCAATGGTGTTCTCTTCCCGGAACGTCACCACCAGCTGATTGCTGAGCCCAAAGAGAATGAGCTGCCAAGAAGGAGCCAGAGGTTGGTCCTGATAGTACAACTCAGCAAGGCACAGGTAGAGGAAGAAAAAGAGAATTCAAGAGATGCTCCCTGGGGCGAGACAAGGCCCTACTGGCACTGCGGGGAGGGGGGGATGTTGGGGGGGGGCTGGGCTGTAATTTGCTATTCAGTCAACGATAACCTTGACCCTGACCTTCCTGGCTCTACCTCCCAAGTGCTGGGATAATAGACGTACACCACCACACCTGGTTTATGCAGTGCTGGGGATGAAACCTAGGGCTTCATGCACGCCAGGCAAGTGCTCTACCAGCTGAGCTATATCCCCAGCTGTCTTGGGGTTACTATTGTGAGGAAACAGCATGACCAAAAGCAACTCGGGGAGGAAAGGGTTTATTTGGCTAACACTGTCACATCTCAGTTCATCACTGAAAGAAGTCAGGACAGGAATTCAAACAGGGCAGGAACCTGGAGGCAGGAGCCGATGCAGAGGTCATGGAGGGATGCTGCTTACTAGCTTGCTCTATAAGGCTTGCTCAGCTTGCTTTCTTATAGAACCCAGGACCACCAGCCCAGGGGTAGCCCCATCCACAATGGGCTGGGCCCTCTCTCATCCATCATGAATTAGGAAAATACCCAACAGGCTTGTTTACCACCAGATCTTATGGAGGCGTTTTCTCAACTGAGGTTCCTTCCTGTCCGATGACTTTAGCTGTGTCAGCATATAAAAACCAGCTTACACACCAGCTCCTTGTACTTCTTCTTCTTTGCCTTTGTAACATGGCGCTCTTCACTTCTCACTCCTTAAGTTCCATGCTACGCCCATAAAAGCATCCCCAGTACACAGCGCAAGATGGATACTGGTAAACCTCACAGCAGCGGAGTATGGTCAATATGTTTACTGACTGACAGGTAGTGTGCTAAACCCAAGCCTCCAGGGTAAGTACTGTAGGTCTACTTTTGCTGAGAGGAGATCAGGATAGCAGCAGATTAACTGGATTCAATGTCATCTACCCAGAGCTCAGTCATGACTCTTAACCTGTGTGAGCCTCAAGGGCATTTAGGTATACAATGGAAGGAAGAGTATGGCCAGTGCTTCTGGGAAGCTACAAGGAGTTACTGAGCACAAATCTCAGACTCCTTCCTAACTGGTAATACCACTGTCATTGTCGTTATGAGGCAGCAAGGGGACCCTCTGAGATGAGAACAGCGGCTGTGGTGGTTTGGGTGACATTTGGCAGAAGCCCTGCCTGGATGATCTCACCTGCACAGTGACCACCAAGATCTTGACCACCTGCAGCATCAGCTTGCAGGGCTTACGGCCTTTGGCTCGGAACTTGTCACAGGGACTCATAAAGAAGTACTTGAGGCGGCGGCGGAGGTCTTCCTCTTCTGGGGGTGTTGTTGGGACTGGTGAAGTCCCCACCTGGGTCCCATACCCAGGATTAGGGGTTAGCAGTCTCTCAGTTTCTAAAAGAATGGGAAAAGATAGTAGAAGATCAAGGATGGACAATGCCCTTTGCTTCCTTCCCCAGCAAGTCCCACCAATCCTACAGGCAATCCTACAGGCAACAGAGAATGCAGAAGAAAAACAAGAGTGAGAGCCTGTAGGTAAGGGGTTTAGCACTGAGCCTGACAACCTGACTTTGATCTTCTGAACCCACATGGTGGAAGGAGAGAACCCACAAACTCATGCACACGTGCCCACATACACAATAAGTAAGTGTAGTAAAAAGTATTTTATAAAAAAAGAAAAACCAGGGCTGGGATGTAGCTCAGCTGTCAGAGTGTTTGTCTAGGAAGCGCAAAGCTCTGAGTCTGATCCTAGTGTAAGAAAGTGAGCATGGTGGTGCTCACCTGAACTCCCAGCCCTCGGGAGCTAGAAGCAGGAGGATCAGGAGATCAAGTACATCTTTGGCTATCCAGTAAGTCTGAAGCCAGCTTGAGCTACATGAGCCCCTGGCGAGAAAGGAAAGGCAAGTGGGGAGGGTGGAGGTAGGAAGGGGAGAAGGCACAAATGTAATCTGAATACTGGAAAGTTGAGGCAGGAGGATTACAAGTTCTAGGCCAGCACTGGGCCACACAGTGAAAGAAAATGGAACCTGGCATGGCACAGGTCTATAATCCTAGCACTTGGGAAGTAGAGGTGGGAGAATCAGGAGTTCAAGGTAGCCACGAGTCTGGGGCCAGCCTGGGATTCTGTCTCGAGAAAGGGGTGGGGGTGTAGGCAGTAAGACGGCTCAGAGAGTAAACATGTTTGTTACCAAGCGTGGCAGTCTAAATTTATTCTCCTCCCTGAGCCTCAGCCTCATCTTCCAAAAGAAGTAGCCACATTCCTCCACAAATGGAGCACTCGATACTTATAAAGCTTTTATCTCAGAGCCTGGATTGAGGCTAGCCAGAAACATCCACCAGTCTTCTTGTGGGCTCGGGGGAAGGAGGATCAGCTGGGTCTGGGCTGGCTTCTTGGAGAGCTTGGCAAGGCCCCCACACTTACCCAAGTCTAGTCTACAGGCAATTAGCACAGAGCAGAGCCCACATTCCAGAGTTCTCAAGACAAATCCCACAAGAATAACCTTTGAACCCATTAGAAACCAGCCCATCCCAGGTCACAGGTCTGGGCCTAACAATAATAAAGGCTAGCATAATGATTCATGTCTGTAAACCCAGCACTCAGAGGTGGAAGTTCAAGGTTTTTCCTGAACTACATATTGAAACATATAGACCCTGACCCAGAAGAACCCCAAAACACCAGCTGGCTTATTAAGTAGGTAAAGTAGGTGACTCATTAAGTAGGTAAACATGCTTGTTGCCAAGCCTGATAACCTGAGTTCAATCCCTGGAGCCCACATGGTGGACGAGACAGGTTGCCTGTGCAACCAACTCACTTATCGTCCTTCAGGGGACCACATAGCCAAGAGCCAAATTCCAGCCTCGGTTTGCCTCCCCCAACTCTTCCAGAAACTGGAAATTAAATCCACCTCCCACTAAGGCTTTGAGAATCCTGCGAGATCCAGCAGGGAAGAGCCCATTCTTCAGTGCACAGCTAGGTCTGCACACAGCTAGGGCACAGCATGGGGCTCACACCTGCCAGGCAAACACTTGAGAGTTAGAGGCAGGAGAGGTATGAGTCGTAGGCCAGTGTAGGAGAGTCAACCACGAGCACAAGAACAAAGTTCTCAGGTGGCAGCAACTGTTGGAGTCCCCACCAGTCCTGGTACCTGGTAGCCTAGACTTGTCTCTAACAGCCTAGTCACCTCCACTGGAAGACCTTTCAGGTCTCAGTTGGTCTTTCTCATGCTCTCTCTAAGGAACAAAACAAACAACAACAACAAACAGATGTAGTCCCAAGTGGCTTTAAACTCAGTAGAATTGAAGATGGCCTTAAACTCCTGATTCTCCTGCCTCTACCACACAAATGCTGGATGCTGGGATTGCAGGCATGCCTCTGCTCCTGGCTTTCACTCTCCACCTGACAAAGCTATGTAGATTCCCCCCTTTAAGACAGGGTGTCACTGGCTGGCTTGAACTCACAGGGATCCACCTGCCTTTGTCTCTTGGGCCTGAGTGCTGGGATTAAAGGCACAAACAACCAGGCCTGGGGAAAATAGACTCATTTGTGGTGCTGGAAATGGAACATCTTGAATATGCAATACAAGCGTTCTATCTGTGAGCCATTCCTCCATCAGTAAGCCTGCCAGGATGAAGCTGGCCCATGTCACTACCTGTGGTTCTTCAGGTCTGAACCTGGCCCCTCCCTATTTAATCTAGGTGAGCTTGTTTACAGGCTAGTAGGGGAAAGCCAGAGTCAGGCTGTTACTCCCTAGCTAAGATCACAGCTAACCTATCCCAGACACTACTGGCCAGGACACCCACAGGAGTGTCTGAAGTCAGAACACAGTGGGGATCAACATGAGATTTCACCCCAGATTTCCCCATGGCAGGCCTGGAAGCTGGGAACACACAATCTCAGTTTAGGAAGGCAAAACTGCATGTGTTGTAATTGAATTAGTCCCCTAGATTCATGGAGGTCATCCCTCTAGCTCTCTTTCTGCCTGCATTTAGGGAAGCTCAGCATTTGAACATTAGCTGCCAGAAGCGAAGCCTTGGGTCTCATGTGAAAGTTACTGAGTTCCAGTAAACCTAGCAACTGGACCTTTACAGCTGGGGACATAGCTCAGTGGTAGTGTGCTTGCCTAGTAAGCATGTCCCTAGGTTCAATCCAGAAAGAGAGAGGAGAAGAGGCAGAGGAAGACTTGTCTAGGCCTGTAATCCCAGTGCTCAGAGGCCGAGGAAGGAGGATCGCATATTCAAGTCTGGTGTGATGGTGCATACATGTAATTCCAGCACTCTGGAGGCAGAGGACGGCAGATCTGAGTTCCAGGACTGCCAGGGCTACACAGAAAGACCGTCTCAAAACAACCAAAAACAAAAGCAAAGCAGGTTGAAGTCTTGCCTACAGAATAAAACACTGATCCCAAACAAAACAAAACCATTACTAACAAAATCCTTGGGTTTCAACTACTGTTCTAATAGGAGAAGCTGGTTGTTGCCTGTGTTCACAAACTGAGCAGAGACTAGGTGCTGAAGGTAACACTATCATAGCTCACATACTACCTGGAAAGAAATGCTCCAGAATAACAATAATAAAGCCATCCATGGTGACCCATGCCTATAATCCCAGCACAAGGGAGGTGAAGGCTGGCGTTATCAGGAGTCCTGCCCTTTGAAGTTGAAGAAGTTTATGCCCACCCACAGTCAGGTTCTCGGTACTATTTGCCCCTCTCTCATAAGGCTGGCCTTCAGGATGAACAAAAAAGCTCTCTGCCAGAGGTTTGAAAGGCCAGTGTCCATCCACCCGTTCTAGGAACCATCTGCCCATGTCTCCTCCATTGGGCAGCTAAGAAGTCTGCACCAGACTTTAAGGGGGGAACAGAGAGCTTAGAGGCAGTGGTTGGGAAAGCCGGTGGTCACCCACCACCCTGTTCTAGAAGCTATGGAAGCTCACTGCTTGACGCCAAGCGATGCTGGTATTCATCTACAACCTAGGTTCTGGGTACTATGCAAGCTCTCCACCTAAGTTAGAAATGTTGGTACCCACCCGCCACCAAGGTTCCCATGGGGATTCTGGGGAACTTCAGAGCTGGAAACTGGGAGCTCATCGCCCAGGTTCTATGAGGCTTCTGCCCTTCCCTTCCCAACGGAGTAGCAGAGAAAGTCCGCACTAGACTTGAACGGGAAGCTGGGCGCTCACCGCCCAAGGTCGGGGATGTCGATGCGCACCCGCTGCCCGGCTTCTAGGAGGCATCTGCCAATCTCTCTCCCATAGGAATGCAGAGAAGACCTCAGAGAACTTCAGAATGTTAAGCTCGATGCTCGCCGCCCAAGGTCAGGTATGTTGATACCCACCCGACACCCAGATTCTAGGATCTGTGGAAACTCTCCGCTTGAGGTCGGAGATGCTGGTGCCCACCCGCCGCCCAGGTTCCAGAAGCCGAATGCCCATTTCTCCCGCACTGGACTTGAGGAGCGGAGGGCTGGGCGCTCGCCTTCCGAGATCAAGGAGCCGGACGCGCCCTCCCGCCGCCCGCGCTCACCTGAGCCGCGCCGGCCCGCTGCGGTGGCCATGGCCGCACGGTGAGCGCGGGACGCGGGCGGGTCCGAGCGCGCGCCGCGGTCACTGCGGCCTCGCTCCCTCCCGGCGTCGCTTCAAACCCTATCGCATCAGCTGACAGGAGCCGCGGTCACGTGAGCGGGACGCCAGCTCTGAACACGTGACGAATTCTGACCCAGCCTAGGATGCCAGGGCAGCGCTTCCCCTCCATCCACTCAGTGCGCATGCGCCTTCTCGGTGGCTACACGCGGGCTAAGGGCAGTCGCGCGGTCCTAGCACCGACTGGCTAGGCTAACAGAAAGGTCTGGGAAACATGCTGATTTCTAGTGTGTGGCAGGGACTGGTTCCGATCTGGCTCCGTGTCAGCCCCGTGACTTTTATGTCTACAGCTTGCGCTGTTACCCTTCATGGTGTCCGGTGATATCCTAAACCGAAAGTACCCTTCCCCTCAACTCCCAGAAACCTTTCCGGTTTCCCATCCAGGTTACAAGCAAACTGTACTTTGTAAGCCAAATAAAACCATTTTCTACCAGCCCAAACACATCGGCCTTTCTGTACTACTGCAGCAGCCTCAGTCCTGCCTTTTACTGCCAACCTCCACCTACGACCAGCCTGAAGGACTTCCATAGAATTTGTCTCTACTAGAACCTCCTAGTGGTTTCCCATGGCTTTGCAAAGATCTGAAAACTTCCCGCTCAAATGGAGACTCCACCTCTTTATGGCCTCAGGACATTTGCGGTCTCCGTTAGTAAAGATTGGTTCTGTGTAAGACAAGTAGTTTAAATACGAGTTTGAATCCAAGCACTTCTAACCATCACTTCAAAACTTTCCAGAGTGCCTTAAACTATGGGATCTATTTGTTTCTACTATTATTAATAATAAATTAAAATCTTGCTGGGCCTGGTTACTTATGCCTTTAATCCTGGCAGGTAGATCTGAGTTCAAGGTCAGCCTGCTCTACAAAGCGATTTCCAGGACAGCCAGGGCTACAAAGAGAAACCCTGTCTTGAAAAAAAAAAAACCAAAAACAACAAAAATTTCTTCTCCTTTGTAAACTGGGAATCACCCAGTTACCTGCCTCTCAGAGCTGTACAAGGATTAAATGAGAGACTTCAAGACCATTTTTCCAGTGTTGAGGCTGTCACCCAGTTGGTAGGGTGCTTGTTCAGCATGCACAAACTGGGATCAATCCCCAGCACTGCAAAAACAAAGCATGATGGCCAGTGCAGTCAGTAATATTGGTAAACATAGCAAGACTTCCTCAAAAGCCAGGCATGGAGGCTGGTGAGACAGTTTAGTGGCCCAAGAGCTTGTTTATATGAGTTTGGGACCTGAATTCAGGTCCCTAGAATTCATATAAAAACCATGGCCTGGTACCTGCAATCCCAGCATTGAGGAGGCAGGGATGAGAGGATCCCTGGGGTCCAGGGCCCGGAGCCAGGCATTCTAGTAAATCTGCGAGCTCCGGGATAAAACACATAAGGGGCTGGGGAGATGGCATAGCAGTTAGGGGCACCGGGTCTTGCAGAGGACTAGAGTTCAGTTCCCAGCATGGCAGCTCACAGCCACCCTTAACTCCATTTCCAGTAGCTACTGACCTCCAAAGTTACCAGTCACCGTGAACACTTACCTGGAAGCAAAACACTCATAGATCTATAATAAAAATTTTTAAAAATGAAGAGAAATTAAGGAAGACACCAACCTAGATCCCTTACCTTCATGTGTACACACACACAGGCACTCACATTCACACCCACAATTACAACACACACATACACTCACACACACACAGTCAGACATACTGAGTCATGTAGAAGATGGTTTTTGAAACCACAGCAAGGTCTGTGTAGTGATACCCTACCCTTAAAACCTCCTTAGATACCTCCATCTAAATCAGAAATCTTGCTATGCTTTAGAATGTTCCACCCTCTGAACTCAGCTTTGAAACAGTTCTAAATTATAAGTGTCCAAACTGTGCTGGTCTTGCTTCCTGCTGAGACCTCAATGAGCATCAGATGTTTACTGAGGCATGATGGTTTACAGCTATAATACCAGCACCCAGGAAACTGAGGCAAGCCTGGACTACATCAAGTTCCAGAGGTACAAAATGAGACTTTATCTCAATAAACAAACAAATCAAGAGAAGAGATCTTTCAATGTTAATCCTGGGCCAATATCCAGGACCCATTTGGCAGTTCATAACTGCCCATAGCTGAAGTCCAGGGCATCCAACACCACTCTGGCCTCTTTGGGCACCAGGTATGCACTTGATGCACTTTGTATGCAGGCAAAACACTCATACACATGAAATAAAAATATAACTTTTAAATAAAATAAAGAAGGCTGGTAGAAGGCTCATCAGGTAAAGGCACTTGTTGCCAAGCCTGATGAGTTTAGTTCTCAGAACCTTCATGGTAGGAGAACCAGCTCCTGAAAGTTATCTTGCCTCCACACAAAATGAGTGTGTATGATGGCTCAGTGGTTAAGAACACTACTGCTCTTACAGAGGACCTGGGTTCGATTCCCAGCACCAAGATCATGATTCATAACCACCTGTAACTCCAGTTCCAGGGGATCCAGCGTCCTCTTCTGGCCTATGTGGGCATTCCATGCACATGGTACACAGATATACATACAGGCCAAACATTTATACACATCAAATAAAAATAGATATTTTAATATAGAAATAAGCAACAATCGCCAAGTGATAGTCTAGCCTTTTGGGACAGAGTCTCACTACATAGCCCAATCCTCCTGCTACTACCTCCAGAGCGCTGGGGTGACAGGCTTGTATCACTACACAGGCTAAGAGATGTTTGTTAAGCACATAAGGAAGAGCAACCTCTGCTCCTCCAGTGGCTTTTCAAGGGCAAGGAGGTTAGCTCAAGGATCCAAAGGATCCTTTAGTAGCCTCTGCGATCAGCCCACTAGAACATCAGCATGCCTGAGATTCCAGCACTGGAAAACACCCACTGACTGTTGAGTGACTGATCACAGTGGCCAGACCCAGAACAGTGGCATGATGGGTGGGCAAGATTGTGTGGGGCCTGGATGGGAAGCTAGGAAGCCTAGAGGGTGTGCCTCCACAGACCTGGGCTCTGACCACACCCTCCACCCCTACCTGCAGTAGGAGAAAGCGCAAAAGGCAAGAAACACACAGAGTCAGGAGGCAGGAGGATTTTACTATGAATATAACAGACACTTTCCCCAAACCACCATAGATGCCAGGGCCCCTTTATCCATCGGGCCCCAGCAGTGCCCCTTCCTCCTTTACCCACTTGGGACTCTCTCCAGTTGGAAGGGCTGGGCTGGGACTGTCATGAGTAGGAGAGCAGGGATCCATTTGGGACTTTGGGTTGGGGTCGGGACTGGGGACAAGATCGGGGGTTGGGCTAGGGTCAGATTCTTGGTCAGGACTGGGTACCACATCAGGGTCAGCAACATGGCCTGGCTTAGGGTCAGAAGACAGAACAAGATCGGGACTGGAGACAGATCCTGAGTGGGTCTGGAGGATGGGATTTCGGAGTGAACCCCGCACAGAAGTAGGGTCAGGACTTCGAGCAGAGCTGGCACCAGAGCTGAGGTCCAGCACAGAAACAGCATCGGGACCTAGGAAAGAGATCTGCCCTGGCCTAATCATAGAAACTGGGCTCAAGCCAGGCCCAAGCCCCAGCCCAGCTGCTGCCGCTGCGGCAGCGGCTGCTGCGGCAGCTGCAGCTGCAGCTCCCTCGTGCACCCGCTTATGCTTGGTGAGGCTGGAGGCTTGGCCAAAGGCCTTGCCACAGAGCTGACAACGGTAGGGGCGCTCGCCAGAATGCACGTGCAGGTGTTGCAGGAGTGCCGAGCTCTGCCCAAAGGCCTTGGAGCAGTGTGGGCAGGCGTAAGGTCGCTCACCAGTGTGGATACGAAGGTGGTGCTGCAAGTTGGAGCTCTGCCCAAAGGCCTTGCCACAGTGGGGACAGCGGTAGGGACGCTCAGCCGTGTGCGTGCGCTGATGCTGGAGCAAGGCTGAGCTCTGCCCAAAGGCCTTGCCGCACTGCGGGCATGGGTAAGGACGCTCGCCAGTGTGGGTGCGCAGGTGTTTAAGCAGCGCAGAACCCTGCCCAAAGCCCTTGGCACACACCGGGCACTTGTGGGGACGAGGGCCACCATGTGTGCGCAGGTGTTGGGCCAGCAATGAGCCATGACCAAAGGCCTTGCCACACACCGGGCAGTGGTGTGGCTTCTCCCCGCTGTGGCTGCTGCGATGCTTGAGCAGTGTGGACCGCCAGCCGAAGGCCTTGCCGCAGGCAGCACACTGGTAAGGCCTCGCGCCTGTGTGGATGCCTCGATGCTGGGCCAGTGTGGCGCCGTGGCTGAATGACTTGCCACAGTCGGGACAGCGGTAAGGCTTCTCTCCACTGTGGGTGCGCCGGTGCTGGCTCAACCCAGAGCTGCGACGGAAGGCTCGCCCACAATCGGGACAGGAGAAGGGACGAGGTGGACTTGCGGGGGCGGGAAGCACTGCTGGGTTTGTGGCCAAGATTTCAGGGGTGGCAGAGGGAAGGGAATCCACATCTGGAGCAGCCGGGCTGAGGGTGTCACTGCTTGGGTCCAGAACCAGGGGCACCGGGCCAATGACATCAGGATCAAGGTCAAAACTTGAAGACGTGGGATCCAAATCTTGGGAATCCGAGTCTGGCTTCCCCAAAATGGATTGCTGAGCTGCTTCTGCCTCAGGGTCCAGATCTTCAAAGCTGGCGTCCCCATCTTCTGAGATAGTGTTGAGGTCTTCCGGCTCTGGCTCGGGGCTTTCAGAAATAGGGTCTGGATCTTTGGGACTGGGGTCCAGGTCTTCTGGGTCTGAATGGAAGTCTCCATAAAGTGGCCTAAGGCTCTTGTGGCCCGGATTCCTAACCAGGACTGAACGCCTCATCCTAGAAGAGCAACTGCTTGCGGCTTCTGGCACAGAATCTGCAGTATGAGCACAGGAGATTGGTGGAGGGAGGAGCTGGGGAAGGGGGAAGTGACTGGCCATGCCACACAAAAGTCCCTGCTAACTACATACAGATTTTGTCTTTGTCTTTAACTACAGGAAGAGTTCTAACTGGTGTCCTATCTAGGATCTGGAGGAGAGGGACCCTAGTAGGACATGCTGATAGTCTCCGTTTTCAGCTTAAACCTGGAGGGGATAAGAGGCCATCTTGGGATTTTGTATTTTAAGCAAGGTCTTGTGTAGCCTGAGTTGTCTTTTAACTCATATGTAATCAAGGATGACCTTAATTTTCTTATCCTGCCTCAACCTCCTGAGTGCAGAATTGCAGGCTGTACACAAACACATTCGGATTAGATAGTACTGGAATTCAAACCCAGGGTTTCCTGCATGGTAGGTGAGTGACATCTCCAGCCCCATCCTGAGCTCTTGTAGAAAGGGAGCTTGGGTCTTATAGAAGACAGTTCTAAGGTTTGACACCCTTAATCTGGGGGAAAAGCTGTCAGGGTTCTTTGTTCCTCATGAGGTCATGGTCTGAATTCTTGCCCCACCTTGGAAAGTGGTAGATCAGGATGTTCCTGATAGAGAGGGGGACTTGTGTGGGTTGTCTTGCAGAAGCAGAACGGGGGGTGGTAAGGCTGAGAAGTTAATGATAGCTGGTACCCCTTCTGTGTCACAGTGAAGAATTCTAGACCTTTCAGCTTGGATGGGATATATTATCTCCTAGACAGAAGATCTTTGACGTCTATTCCCTAAACTAGAGGACACGGAAGAGGAGACCTGAGCTAGCCAGGGAGGGGCCTAGCTGCTTAGTACACACTTGTAATCCCAGCATCTGGGACGCTAAGGCTGGAAGATCTGCACAATTCATGGGCAACCTGGGCTACAAAGTAACAGTTTTCAAAATTAAGGAGAGTGAATAAATACATGGGTCTTTCCTGGGGAAGGGAGTACCAGGGGCACTAAGAACTCCATTGCCAGAAGGGAGGAGAGAGAAGTTACTAGACCTATTTTCCAATTGGCTGGAAGATTGTGAATTTAACCCTTTGGTGAAAACAATAGCTGGGCATTGTGGGGTGATGGAGAAAACTGGGGGTGGGGAGGGTCGACAGAAGGGAGAGGTGGAACGTCTCCAGGAAACGGAATGCCTGAGCTCCAGACTCAATGACTAGGGTATGAAGGCTGTGTTAGGGCAAAGGCTAGGTGGGCAGATTGGGAGAAAGTAATAGAGCTCTACCTTGGGGCTAAGGGAACTCTTTGTTTGTTGGGCTGGGTTCCTGGGGATTAGGGCGATATACCCAGTCCCAGCCTCACAGCCAGGAGATCACAGCCAGAATTCAGAGGGGTGCTGAATTCCTCTAACAACTTCTCTACCCAGGCCCCATTGTTGGAGATTAGCGGGCAATACTCCCGGGAGTCCTCCCAGATTTCTGGGAGACAAGGGACTTTTAGATTGTTTGGAAGGAAGCAGTTTCATGAACTCCCATCTTGGATGGAAACTCCCATCTCTTAGACGAA
Source organism: Myodes glareolus (assembly GCF_982192425.1). NCBI lineage: Eukaryota > Metazoa > Chordata > Mammalia > Rodentia > Cricetidae > Myodes > Myodes glareolus. The sequence continues at coordinate 92,462,614 of NC_142027.1, read as the reverse complement.
GGAGAAGGCAGGTGCACCCCTATCACCTCTTGGAAAAACGGGTTTCAAAGAACTCCCAACACTGGATGGTGGGAGATAACAATTGAGATTTTTTTCCTGGGACCCTTGAGGTAATACTACACCTCCCCGCTGCACACACACACACTATGGAGTAAAAGGCCTTTCTTAAGTCCCACATCTGAAGAACAATACCCCAGGCTTGTCTTGGTTTCCAGAAAGAAACCTCCACCCACCCACCATCACCTCCTGAAGCAAGGAGGCGTCCTGCGCTGCAGGACCTCAAAGCTAGCGGGCGCCTCCACCCACCCCAATCTCAGGCTCACGGGGCGGGGGAGGTGTTGCGGGTGGTCCCGGGGGTGGCGGTTTCAACGCACTAGGCCTGAGCTTCTTGGGATCCCCCCGCCTTCCACCGCGTCTGCCACCTTGACTACCTAGCTCGAAAGCTGGCACCACGCACTCGGCGAGGGGTGCATATAAGTAGCCCAGAGCCGCGCCCCGCACCCTGCTCTTAGTGTGGGGGCCTCCTCCCAGCCACCTCCCCCTTTTGCCGAATCTTCCCCAATCTGCCCGATCCGCTCTCGGGGTCACTCACCCGATGCCCCTCGCCCCTGCCCGGCCCAGCTGCACCCGCGCTGGCCAGACGGCGTCTCCCCGCCCCAGGCTTGCAGGAAACCCCACCACCCTTCAGCCCCGCCGGCAGCCCCCTCGGCCCAGCGGCCCCGCCAGGCGCTCCCGGGGAGCGAGAGGGGCCGGCCGAGGGCCGCTGCGGGAGCTGCTGGGACTTGTAGTTCGCCCGCGCCCTCGGCGGCCGGCGCCATCGCTGCCCCCGCCCCCCCGGGCCAACTCTTTGTCCCGGCCCGGGCCATCCCGGCCAGCGCGCGTCCAGTCTTTGTCTGCGTCCTACCAGCCCGCGCCACCCCGGCATGATCCCTCCATTCACGCATGTGCCTCTTTCCGCCCCTTCTCCGACTCTGATCTTCACTCCATCTGTGTCTCTGTCTGTGTCTCCATCTGTACATCTCTCTTCTATTCTGTCCACTTCTCTCCGTCTCTTTTTGCCTTCACCCCCTTAAAAAAATTATTTGATTTAGTGTGTATTTATGCCGTGTTGCTCATGGGAAAGGAAGTCGGAGGACAACTTGCAGGAGTCGACTCTCTCCTTCCACCGTATAGGTCCCAGGGATGGAACCAAGGTTGACCATGCTTGGCTGTGTACCTGGACGTGGTGAAACAATTCTTTCCTCTTTTCTTTCTCTGTTCCTACCAGGCTCTCTCTTTTTCATCTTTCAATTTCTTTGCCTCTGCCCCAGTCATTTTCTGTGCCTTTGCCCTCTTTTGTTTCTGCCGACCTTTGTCTTGGCCTTTTGCCCATTTCTCTACCTTGGTTCAAACAACAGCTATCATGATATCCAACCACATAGGCAAAGGGAGGCTTTGAGAAGCCCTGCAATTTAAAAAGTGTTTGTCTTTGCTTCATCCAGTATTATCTCAAAAAGTTGAGGGCTTTCAAAACAGCTCAGTGGGTGAAGGTCTGTGGTGAGACGATGGGGTTAGAGAAGTGACCCAGTCGGAAAACTGCATGCTGCGGAAGCTTAGGGACTTCAGACCTCTGGCAATGATGTGGAAAGACAGACTCAGTGGTGGGCAACCACAATCTTAGATTGGAGGTGGCAGAGGCAAGAAGATCCAGGAACTCACAGGCCAGCCAGTCGCTGCATTAGTGGTTCTGGGTTCATTGAGGAACTCTGTCTCAAAAAGTAAAGTCAGAAGGCCAGCAAGGCAGTTCAATGGGTAAAGGTATCGGCTCAAGGCCTTAGACCTGAGTTTGATTCCCTCGTCCCCACATGGTGGAAGAAGAGAACTGTCTCCTATAAGTTGTCCTCTGTCCTCCACATGCAAGCGATACATACCCCACCACATAAATAAGTAAATAAATAAATAAATGTAATCTAAAAAAAAATAATCAAGATAGCCTGGCTGTGGTGGTACACTCCTTTAATCCCAGCACTTGGGAGGCAGATGTAGGCTGATCTCTGAATTTGAGGTTGAGCTGGTCTACAGAGCTAGTTCCAGGACAGACAGGAAACAAAAAACCAAATGTAATAAACAAACAAGCAGATAAATAAACTCCAGATAAATAAGGAGGAGGACGGTTGAGGATGACACCTAGAGTCAATCACTGTACTCCACACACATGTGTGCAGCCCCCCCCCCCCACACACACAGTTGTTTGTCCATGGAATCCTTCACTACCTTTAGGAAACCCTTTCATCCCCTGTCCCCAGTAGTAAAGTCTGAAACTTCCATCTTCTCAGCCTCCTATTCTAATGGCAGGTCAAGAAGCTGGAGCAAGTGCTGATTTGGGGAGCACTGACATTGTCTACTAGCCAGGATTAAAGAAGGCTATAGGGCAAATTTTACGACTTGGACACACTTCCCTCCACCATAGAGAATGAAAACAAACCCTGGGCGGTTGGCAGCGGGACACAGACCTAAGCATAAACGATGGTCACAGGGTGAAAAAAAAAATGGTACAGCAAGGCCACCCTCTGACCATATCTGAACTAAGATAGACATAAGAATAGGCTGCAACCAAAACAATGACCACACATCCCTTCTTTTCCCCATAACACAAATGACTGCCCCTGTCTGCCAGCCACGGCCCACACTCCATTTTCAGTCCTCCCACATCTCTGAGATAAAAGTTGCTGGAATCCCAGCCATAGACTGTACCAACCATAACTGCTTCAATTTCCCCTAAAGTCACCTGGCGCAAGTTCATGCCCCTCCCCCAGAAGTCTCCCAACACCCTCTGCTAAAAAGAGTCCTCTTTCAGCTTGAAATCTTCCTCACCGAACACAGAAGCTAGTGTCCTTCCCTCTACATATAGCTCAGGCTGACCTCAAACTCACTATATAGTTGAGGAAGGCTACCCTGGGCTAAATGAGACCCTTTTCTATATTTCAAAAATATAGAAGCAAAACAAGACAGACAGACAGAAACTAAAAACAAAATGCCCCCCAAACAAAACCAAAATAACAGGAATCACCCCTTGGAAAGAAAAGCACATTGAAATGTGGAGCTCTCTCCCTCCACCATGTGGGCTCTCGGGGTGGAACTAGAGTCCCCCCAATTGGTCACAAATTGGACCTGCTGGGCCACCTCACGGGCCCTGTCAATCTTATGTCTTAAAAGACATATAAGATTCTTGCACACATTTTTTGACAAAGAAGAGATTGTTTACACTCCATGTGAAATTGGTGAGCTGAATTCTCTGTCCACACCAAATGATGAAGGTAATGAGGTAGAGACAAAACTGGCATTATCAGAGATAATCGAGAGGGAGTCTAGCTACCCCTTTCTCCTGACAGATTAAATACTCCCTGTCCACAGAACCTAAGTATTCCTTTCAGTGGTGAGAGCTCACTACAGGCTTTTATTTACCCTCGTTAGGTTATGACTTTCAACTAGATAGATGGTCTGGGAAGGTGTAGGTCTATTGCTAGGAGACGAGAACCAGTAATATTAGGCCCTAGAGGGAAAAGATTGTGATGTGGCCAAGCATGTGGTGTATACCTTTAACCCCAATACTCAGAAGGCAGAAGCAGGCAGATATTTATGAGTTCAAGACTGGCCTGGTCTATATATAGCCAAGGCTATAGAGTGAGATCCTGTCTCCAAATAAACAAACAAAAACAAAACAACAACAAAAAACATTGTGGTGAGAACCAGAAGGATGGTTTTGTGGGTAAGGTGCTTGCTGCCAAGCCTGAGTTTAATCTCCCCACTTACATTGTGGAAGGAGAAAATCAACTCCTATAAGCTGTCTTCTGACCTCTACCCAAGCAACACAACACCTGTGCCCCACAACAACCTGCATTAAGTAAATGAATGTTAAAAAAAAAACCCAAACCATTGAAACTTTTAAAAGCCTGGCATGCTGGTACCCACCTTTAATTCCAGCACTCAGGAAGCTGAAGAAGGCAGATCTCTATGAATTTGAGAACATCCTGGTCTACATAGATAATTCCAAGCCAGTCAAGACTACGTAGTAAGATATTGTCTCCAAAAGAAAGGGGTGGTGGCCCCTAAATAAATGGCTTAGCAGTTAAATGTGTTTGCTGCTCTTACTAGAGGACCAGAGTTCAATTCCTGGCATTCACATAGGGTAATTCACAAATGCTTGTAACTCTAGCTCCAGATGACAGGATGCCCTCTTCTGGTTTCTGTGAGCATAACAAAGACACACATAAATAAAATAAATATTTTTAAAATTATAAAAATGTTAAGACCTGACGGAGTCTGGACTGATACTGTCCCGGAGTTCAGGACTCTTCACCACACTTAACATTCCTGCCCAAAGCCTTTGTACGACACTAGCCATTTTCTCTTTTTTATAGTACCTACTTTAAAGACTTTCTTAAAAAGATTTAGTCATTTTTATATGTATGGGTGTTTCATCTGCATGTATGTATGTGCTCCACAAAGAAGCAAGTGCCATAAGGGCCCAGTAGAGGGCATCAGAACTGAAGTTAAAGACAGTTAGTTTAGGCAACATATGGACACTGGGAATTGAGCCCAGGTCCTTTGGAAGAGCAGCCAGCGCTCTTAACTGTTGAGCTATTTCTTTTCTCTTCTTTTTGGTTTTCAAGACAGGGCTTCTCTGTGTAGCCCTGCTGTCCTGAAAACCTCACTCTGTAGACCAGGCTGGCCTTGACTCAGAGATCTACCTGCCTGTGTTTCCCAAGTGCTGGGATTAAAGGAGTGTACCACCACTGCCTGGCTGATTTTTAACTTTTTAATTATGTGTCTACGTGCATATCTCTCTCTCTCTCTCTCTCTCTCTCTCTCTGTGTGTGTGTGTGTGTGTGTGTGAGAGAGAGAGAGAGAGAGAGAGAGAGAGAGAGAGAGAGAGAGATCAGTGCATTCAGAAACTGGGGCACTGGGGCTGGACTCACAGTTGGTTGTGAGCCACTAGACATGGGTGCTAGTAATAAAACTAAGGTTATCTGCAAGAGCAGCCAGGGCTCTTAATCACTGAGTCATCTCCAGACCTACTATTCATAATCTGTGTGTCATTCAAACATCTGAAGAGCTGGACATTGGTGGTGTTGGTGGTGCATGTCTTTAATCCCAGCACTCAGGAGTCAGAGCCAGGTGGATCTCTGAGTTCAAGGCCAGCCTGGACTACAGAGAGAGTTTGAGGACTGCCAGGGCTACACAGAGAAACTCTGTCTCGAAAACAACAAAAAAATCAGAAGAACCTGCGAACCTGCTCAAGTGTCTTTTTTTTTTTTTTTCATGCCTGGATCTTGTTCTGTAAAACTGGTACTCACTATGTAGTTCATGAGGCTCACACTCTCCATCCTCTTGCCTGAGTCTCCAGGTGTGTTCCACCACACACAGCTGCTCAGGTGTCTTGGTGACATCATTCTGTCCAGTACAACCTCTGTATTAGCTACAGGTCTCATCACTATGAGGAAATATCTGATAGAGGCTCACAGTTCAGGGTTGTGGAGATGGCTCAGCATTAAGAGCACCCACTGCCTTCCACAAGACTGGGATTTAAATTCCAGATCCTACATGGTGGCCCACAACCATTTGTAACTACACTTCCAGGGGATCCAATGTCCACTTCTGGCTTCCACAGGCACCAGGATGTACATGGTGTGCAGACATGCGTGAAGGTAAAATGTCCACATACTCTAAGAAAGAGAGAGGGGGGGAGGGAGGGAGGGAGGGAGGGAGGGAGGGAGGGAGGGAGGGAGGAAGGAAGGAAGGAAGAAAAGAAAGGAAGGAAGGAAGGAAGGAAGGAAGGAAGGAAGGGAGGAAGGAAGGAAGAAAACCTCACAGTTTGAGGGTGCGGTTCATCACGGTGGGATGGCAAACTGACAGGGGCTAAGGCAGATGGTCACATTGCCTCCACAATCAGGCGGCGTCCGGCAGTGAAGAATGCTGGTGCTTAGGCCTCTTACTCCTTGTTGACGCTGGAACCCTAGACCATGAAACGGTGCCACCTACGTTTAGGGTCTTCTCGCCTTCCTTAACCTAATCTAGAAACTCTCACATAGACATGCTCAGTGGTTGGTTTTCACAATGATTCTAAATTCTGTCCAAGGCAGCCAAGATGGCTCAGCAAACAGAGGCCTTGCTACAAAGCTTGGTCCTTGGGGACCTGAGATCAATTCCCTGGAACTTATATGGTGAAAGGAGAGAACCAGTTCTTGCAAGTTGCCTTCTGACATCCCTCCCCCGCTGTGGCAAGTGCATGATCATGCTCAAACACAAATCAACGTTAAAAAAAAAAAAGTGAAGAAAAAGCCTATCAAGTTGACAATCAAGTGATATTTATTGCTGGCTCAGGCAAGGGTACAGAGGAAGTTGGGGGCCCAGAGGGTCTACTTTCTGTCCCCAGCAGCCAGAGTTTTGGAGCGTGCCCAGTGGCACATGGCTGTCCTGAATGTCACGTATCTTCTGTGCCAGCAGGCCCTGGTACTTGAAAGGAAACTGGTCTTGATACTGGGTGGAGAAGAAGCGCTGTCCACCCAGAGGGGGCTCTATGTGGCTGTATTTGCACTGTGAAATCAAGGTAGGTGATTTGTCAGATAGCCTTGTGGTTGCTGACTCACCCTGGCCACCTCTAGATCACTCTGGGGAGGGCATTGGAGGGCAAGAAGTTGCTCCAGCATTGTACCCTATGTGGGAGGACCTGCATTCCATCCCTGGGACCTACATGGTAGAAAAGAATTGACGACTGCAAGTGTCCTCTGACCTTTCCATGTATACCAAGGCATGTGTATGCCCATGCATTCACATACATGCACACATACACACACCCCCACTAAAATAAAATGTCATAAAAATTAAACGATCTGGGGCTGGAGAGATGGCTCAGAGATTAAGAGCACTAATTGCTCTTCCAGAGGTCCTGAGTTCAATTCCCAGCAACCACATGGTGGCTCACAACCATCTAGAATGAGATCTGGTGCCCTCCTCTGGCCTATAGGTATACAGGCAGACCAAACACTGTATACATAATAAATAAATAATAAATCATAAAAATTAAATAAATAAAACCATTTTTAGATAGTCCCTAGAATAACCCCGGACTTTGGATGGTCTTAGGTGGCCTCTAAATGAACCCATCTTTTGAGATTTAAACCAACCTGTCTGGTAATAAATTATCTGAGTTGGTGTAGACTTGAGAGTTGGGAGAAGCTAGGGCTAACTCTGGAGCTGGGTTGTCATTAACATGACCTCTGGATTCTGAATGGTAGTGCAAGCGTGCCTGCAGCCTCAGCTCTGGGGAGATGGTGGGAGAAGGTCGTCTCAAAAAAATAAAAAAGGTTGACCCTAACCGACTTGACTGTGATTCTGAGACTGGGGTTGACGTTAGTCTGAGGGGTGCTGATGAGGGGATGTATCCCGTCCCTCTGACTCACCTTCTGTAACAATTCTTCGGTGATAGTGGCTCGAACTATTCCATGTGGCTTTATCATCTTTCGGTTCGTGGTTAAAAAGTCTAATTCTGGAGATTTGGGTTTGGGGAAAGTTGGGGAGCAGAGCAAACGAATGAGGCAGGATATGAGTGACTAAGGGTGGAAGACTTAGGGCTCAGGGACCTATGTTGAACTGAGGCAAAGACGGTGTGGAGTGTGCGCAGGATCAAGCCAGAGGAGTCTGAAGGGCCCGGCCAGGGAAGGCACTGTGTGTGCATAGCCAGCGTCTAACAGAGGAGGAGGAGGGCTTAGGGATGAATGAGGGAGAATAAAAAAGGGGAAAGGGCCTTGCCCAGACTATAGGATTGGAATTACGCATAGTCGGCATAGTCCGGGAGATGAGAGTTGCCAATTCAAGGTGGAGTCAGTTTGAGGTAGGTGGTGGTAGTTACTTGGAGGGGCGGACCTTTGGGAATGGGGCGGGGCTTTAGGAAGGAGAGTAACTTGGGGGACGCAGACGTGGCTTCCAGGGAGTTATGAGTCCAGAGATGGGCAGGTCTTTGAAGATAGAGTGAGACTTCTAGACATCAAAAGTAAGTATTTGATGGCGCACGACTTTAATTCCAGCACTTGGGAGTCAGAGGCTGGTGGATCTCTGAGTTCGAGGCCATCCTAGTCTAAAAAGCGAAGCCAAGGCTACGCAAGGCTACACAGAGAAACCCTGTCTGTGGAGGTGGGGGCGGGGAAGAGAAGCAAGTATTTGAAGGTAGGGATGGGTTCAGATTTCAGTTATGGGTCGGACCCATGGGAACATGAGCATGTCCTTGGAGATGGAGAGTGGACTTCAGGGGATGGGCAGGTGTGTGGGAATGAACAGGGAATTGGGGCTAGGGGGGCATCTTTAGTACTGGCGCTGTGCTTTCATATGGCGGGCGGGGGGGAGTCTTTAAGAATGAGGTGATGTTTTCAGCAATGGACAAGTCTTCCAGGGACAGAAGCAGACCTTTAGAGTTGAAGGAGGGGCTGGGGTGAGGGGCGGGGGCGTCAGGAAGGGACCGGTTTTTGGTGAGGTGAGGCTTTCAGTGACGACAATGCTTCCAGGAACCAGGGAGGACTTTGGGGATGGGGTGGGGCTCTCAGGGATAGGTAGACCACACTCACCACCTGTGCCCTCAGGCAAGTTACTCTGCAAGAAAGACAAGTTAGGGACTCTCAGTTTTGGGCTGGTGTCTGGAGGGCAGAAGGTGGAGCCCGTGGTGGTTTGGAAGAAGTCTCGAAGCAGCTTTTCTTCTCCCAGGGTCACGTGATCCTTCAATTTCTCATGGGACACATGTCGCCTTGGAGGTTGAGTCACAGGAGGTGGCTGTAGGAATACAAGCTTCTAGGGATCTCTGGTCCAGGGGCTCCAGCACCGTGAAGCAGTCCTGTGGCGTGGGTAGCGCCCACCCTCTGGATTCCAGATGGGCTTAGATTTAATTCTGTTATTGTATTTTACAGACAGAACCATTGTGGCTGATACTGGTGCGTGTGAAACTCAGGGCCTGTGGTCTACACTGAGCTCCAGCTCTTGTTCTGCCTTTGAGACCCGCATCCCCGCCCCCCCCTCCCCCATGAGAGCACACTGGCACCTTCTCCCTCTTCCTGCTGACCTCACCATAGAAGAACTTTGTGGAGGTAGCAAGGCTGCCAGGGCCAGGGCACCAGTTTCCTTTCAGGATGTGCGACTCTGGAGTCTTATCGTGGTGAAGGACAAAAGGCTCTGCTGGGGAGAGGTGTGTCAGTGGTAGGCAGCAGACACAAATTCGCAAAAGGTGCCAGGGGTGGAGTACACACACCAGTTCTCACCTGGCTTTCTGGGGTAGAAGTGGTCGTTCATGGTGGTCCTGTCATGGAACAGGCCGTCTCCAGGACCAATGCTCACCTGGTGGATGTGGGCTGCAGTCTGGGCCTTGTCAAACCTCGGGCAAAGCAAGTTAGGATCAAGGTAGGTCCTCAGAATTTCCAGGAAAAGTGATAGTGACAAGTGAACCAAGGCTGAGCCTGGGGTGCGTCAATATTTGCATAAATTTGTGAGACAGTCTCAATCTGTAGTCCCGGCTGGCCTGGAACTCACAGAGATTTGCCTGCCTCTGCCTCAGGAGTTGTGTTGGTTAGTGGTCAACCAAACACAAACTGAATCACCCTGAAAGAGGTCCCCCTCAACTGAGGAATTGTTTCCATCAAATTCTTGTTCTTGTGGTATCTGTCTGAGGGGATTTTTTTTTAAAGGGCGTTTTCTTCATTAATGATTGATGTGGGAAGGGCTGGCCCCTGTGGGTGGTGTCACCCCTGGGCTGATGATTCTAGGTGGCTTACAAAAGCATGCTAAACCAGCCCTGGAGAACAAGCTAGTGAACAGCATTTCTCTATGGCCTCTGCTTCAGTTCCTTCCCCTAAGAGGTTCTTCCTTGAATTTCCTTGACTTCCCTCAACGATGGACTGTAACCTACAAACCAAATACTTTCCTTCCAAGATTGCTTTTGGCCTCTGTGTTTATCGGAGCTGCAGAAGCCAAAGCAGGACTTGAGTGCTAGGATTAAAGGCATGCTCAGCTTTTTTATTTTTATTAATTAATTTTTAATTCTATTTATGTTTTTGGAGACAGAGTTTCGCCGTATAGCCCTGACTGTCCTGGAACTCACTCTGTAGCCCAGGCTGGCTTATCTCTGCCTCCCGAGTTCTGGGATTAAAGGTGTGTACTGCTGCCACCGCTGCCACCACCTGGACAATTTTTTTGGAGGGGGGGTTCAAAACAGTGTTTCTCTGTAGCTTTGGAGCCTGTCCTAGAACTAGCTCTTGTAGACCAGACTGGTCTTGAACTCACAGAGATCCACCTGCCTCTGCCTCCCAAGTGCTGGGATTAAAGGTATGTACCACCACAGTCTGATCTTGTTTTTGTTTTTGTTTTGTTTTTGTTTGTTTGTTTTTTAAAACAGGATTTCTCACTAGCTATGGAGCCAGTCCTGGAACTTGCTCTGTAGGCCAGGCTAGCTTCAAACTCACAGAGATCCACCTGACTCTACCTCTCCAGTGCTGGGACTAAAGGTGTGCGCCATCACTGCTTGGCTCTTTCCATTTGTTGGTTTGTTTTTAAAGATTTATATTTTATTTTTATTTTCTATGCATGTGCATGTATCACATGTGTGGGTGCTGGCAGAGGCCAGAAAGTGGTGTTGGATCGCCAGGAAGTGGAGTCATAGGCTGTTGAGAGCTATCATGTGGGTGCTGAGAACCAAACTCTGGTCTTCTGTGTAGGAACAAGAGCTCAACTGTGGAAACATCTTTCCTTCTCTTTATTTATTTTGGTGTGTGTGCTGCTGTACGTGTGTTGTGTATATACAGGGTGTGTGCAAGTGTGAGCCCGACTGTGTGTGTGTATGTACCTGTGCTTGTTCCATGGTGCACACGTGGAGGTCAGAGAAGAGATTATGGAAATCAGTTCCCTCCTTTCGCTGTGTAGACCCTAGGGATTGAACTCAGGTCATCAGGCTTGGTGGCAAGTACCTTTACTTGCCACCATTTCATTGGCCTCTGCCTTATTCTTTTGAGAGCGAGTTTCACTGAACCTAGAGTTAGGCTGGCAGCTGACCCGCCCCAATGATCGCCCTGTCTGTGTGCAGCACACCCCGGGGATGACAGGCACATGGCCACAGGCAGCTTTTTAGGTAGGTGCTGAGGATTTGAACTCATGTCCTCACGCTCATGCTGCAAACACTTTTACGTACTGAGCCATCTCCCCAGCCTCCCACAGGGTGCTTTGCTAGGCAGTGTGGCACTGTGGTGGAGCTTGGACCAGACATTTTCAAGGCAAGCTGAAGTCCCAGAGCCCCCCCCCGTGACACACCCACGTGCTGCTAATAGCCAGTTGTGAGCAGACTGTGGCTTTTCCTACCTGTGTGGTGGTAGCTCCTGAGGTGTGTAGGTCTGTTTCACACATGAGCACAGGGTGCGGTAGCCATTCTTGCTGTCTCCTAGCTTCACACTAGAGGAGGCCTACAGGCAAAGAAGGATGGAAAGGTGGAAACCACCCTAGCTGCCATGGCTGCACCCTCCCCCCCTGCCCCAGCAAAGCCAGAGCCACATTGATTTACCCTCTTACACATCAAGGCAGGTGGGCCCCGGGAGGGCCTGGAACTGATTCTGGTAGGAGGTGCCTTCCTGTCCCCTGTAGTTCCACTTCAGGGGATTGGGACCCCCTAAGAAAGAGGAAGGTAGTGTCTGCAGCCTTAAGGCCATCTGGGATTGTGGCCACAGGAAGGTAGTCTGAGCATCCCTGCATATTCTAGACTGAAGGATCTCTGCAAACTATCCCCAAAAACAATTTAAAAAAAATAGGGCTGTTGAGATGGGTTGGTGGGTAAAGGTGCTTGCCACCAAGCCGGATGACCTGGGTTAGATCTCCAGGTTTCACCTCCTGCAAGCTGTCCGCTGACCTCATACTTGAACCCTGGAACATGTGCACATGCATAAAAGCACAAGAAACAAGATAAAATAACTACCAAGGCTTAAGACAGGCACCTTGCTAAGCTAAGTCCGTTTCCCTTAGGGTCTCATGTAGTCTGGTCTCAAACTTCACACAGTCGAATATGGCCTCAAACTGCCTCTCCTGCTCTTGCCTCCCTGCAGTGCTAACTTTACAGGCATGGCCACCATGATGCCTGGGCTCCTCTCTCCTTTCTTCTAAATACTTTGTTTTGTTTCAGGGTGTGTGTGTGTGTGTGTGTGTGTGTGTGTGTGTGTGTGCACTGAGAGAGTATAGGAACTTGCAGTTCTCAGCCTTCTGAGTGCTGGGGTCATGGGCCCAGCTCAGGCTGAAGAGGACCTGGTATTCTCTCACTCATTTTATACCCTTGTGGCTCAGAGACTTGAAGTGGCCAGATAGAAATGAAGAGCACAGTGGCTGGACAGTGGTAGAGCACTTGCCCTCTATGTCTGAGATCTTGAATTTAGTCCCCAACAGAAAAAAGAAAAGGCTGGGGAGATACAGTAAAACATTTGTTTCATAATCATGAGGACCCGGGTTGGAACCTCCAGAATTTGCATAAGAAGTCAGGAATGGTGGCACCAGTTTGTAGTCTCAGCACTAGGGAGGCGGCTTCCAGCCAGAGTAGCCTATTTGAGGACTTTCCAGGTCAATGCCAAGTTCTGGAAGTCAGGTTCCCTCTCCCATTTAGACCTGAGAGTGTACATCTTAAAGTGTTCTCCATGGCCCATTGTCCAAGGGTGGGCTCTCCTCCCAACTCTGTGAGGGAGGCAAGAAAACGGCACAACAATCCAAGAATGAAAACATCATGTACTTGAGAACAGCTGGAAGGTGGGCCACTTGGGACAAACAGTACTACTGCTTATCCCATGACATAAAAGCCCCTGGGTGGGAAAGGGAGGACGTTCCGCCCTGGGAAGATCACTGCAAGGAGACAGTTTAGTCAGGAGCTCCACTTGAGGTCCTCAACTTCCAGTCAGTCAGCCTCCTCCACTCCCTTCCTCTCCCTCTTCCCTTCCCCCCACCCCTCTCTCCTCTGGAGACTAGGCTGTCCTGGAGTTTGCTCTGTAGAAGAGGCTGGCCTAGAACTCACAGAGATCTGTCTGCCTCTGCCTCCTGAGGGCTGAGATTAAAGGCATGCGCCACCGTGATGTCAGTTTTGCTGCATGTTTGAGCACCTGTTCTGATGTCATTTCTATCTGCTCTTATTTCATTTGGAAGCCTCCCCTGTGAGCAGAGCCTCACTGCTGTGCCCCGAGAACAAGGAGGGCTTTCCCAGGTGGTCTCTGAGGGATGCTCTGAACACCCAATAGGAGAATGTTGTACTAGATAAGGCTGGTTTCTATTGTGTCATCACTTGGTTTGTTTTTTTTTCTATTATTTTGGCTTGCTATATACTAATAAACTCATTCATTCAAAACCAAAAGTATGGCCCTCATAGCTCATTCTCTTGACCCATAAAACACCCTGTTCCAAAATAAAAGATGAAGCTGCCCGAGCTCTGATACTCAAGTTTGTCCTCTAAGCTACACAGTTGCACCAAATACACACAAAGAAACTAGAAACTCAGAATCCCAAAGCCTAACTCACAGGGAATCCTCTTAGGAACAGCAACTATGGTCATCACCAGACAATTTCAAAGCAAAACAAAAGTAAAAAGAAAAACCAAGGGCGTCATACACACTAGTCCAATGTTCTACCACTGAGGTATGCTCTCAACCCTTTTTCTTTGGGGAAACTCACCAAGTCACTCAGGCTAGACTTGAACTCATGCTATAGCCAAGGCTGGTCTTGAACTTCTCTCAGCCTCTTAAGTGCTTATATTACAGGCATGAACAATCATGCTCGACTTTTTGTTTGTTGTGTGTGTGTGTGTGTGTTGTGTGTGTGTGTGATGTGTATATAGGTTTGAGAACAACTTGCAGGAATGAATCCTCTTCTTCTACAATGTGGGACGTAGGAATTGAACTCAGGTCATTAGACTTGGCTGCATGTGCCCTTTCCCAGTGAGCTGTCTCATAGTTCCTGGTACCTAAATTTCCTTGATATTTGAAACTGGCTGATTCTTTTGTGGGGTAGTGCTGCTGCTGTGCATGGTAGGATCTGAGGAGTGAGCCCAAAATTTGCAGCAATCTCTTCCCTTAGCTCCTGAGTGCTGGGATTGCAGACAAGAATCACCAAGTGAACTGTGGGATTTTTTTTTTGTTTTGTTTTGTGTGTCCATGTGTGTGGGTGCATGAGAATGCACAAGCGTGTGGAGGCCAGAGGTTGATGTCAGGTGTCTTCCTCAATTGCTCTCCATCTTTTATTTTGAGACAGGGTCTCTCACTGAACCTGGAGCTCTCTGATTCAGTTAGACTAGCTAGCAAATGGGGAGGGGTGTGTGTGTGTGTGTGTGTGTGTGTGTGTGTGGGAGAGAGAGAGAGAGAGAGAGAGAGAGAGAGAGAGAGAGAGAGAGAGATACTCCTGTCTCTTTCTCCCAACCATGCATAGCCCCACTGGGCTCTAATGTAGGTATTAGGGTTGGAACTTGGGTTCTCATGCTTGCACATCAACCAGTGTACTGAGTCATCTCACGAGCCTTGTTTTATTTTTTTGGAGACTGGATCCCAGGCTAATCTTGAACTCACTATGTAGCGTAGCTGAACTGATCTGAGTGAGCCTTTACTTCCCCAGTGCTCGGACGATAGGTGTTGGCCATCATGCCTAGTTTATACAGTGCTCAGGTCGCAAACCAGAGCTTCATGAATGCTAGGTAAATACACTACCAACTGAGTCACATTCTCAGCCCTGGAGGTTTTAGCGGCAGCATTTTTGGTCTCTACTGGGTGGCAACTAGAAGCGTTTTCCCTCTCCAAGATGACAAGTGGCCATTTGGGGTGTGGACGGGGTTGGGGGTGTAGCTTGTGAGTAGTCCCTAAGCGACCTTAGGAGCACTTGGTCAGAGCGCGCGCTCACCCAGGTGGCTGCTGGGCACACGGGACTGAGGGGTGCAGTCGTATGGCGGGTAGTGTGCCTGGTACGAGGTGGGAGGGATGCCGAGCTGCTCTCTGTCGCCTGAGGGCACCGAGTCGCGATCGAAGATGAGGCGCGCGCCTCGGATATCCTCATGGGCGCGCGGCGGCAGCTCAGGCCAGCGGTAGTCGGAACGTGCGGTGGACAGGTTGAGACCGGTGCGCGCGTCCGCGTGCAGGTGCAGGTTGCTGATCTGCATCGCTCGCGCGCGCTCCATTGTCTGCTCCCGCCGCTCTTCCAGCGACGGCATCTCGGGCGGCGGCGAGAACGCGCGGCGCACCTCGGACACGCGCTTCTGGGTCGCCCAGTGCGCATCCCTTTGGAAGACCGTAGGGTGCGGTGGCGAAGCTGGGGGCCGCGCCGGGGTGACAGATGAATAGGCCGGAAAGTCCCTGTGCGTCGTGCACTGCATAGTGCCATCGTGCAGCCGCGGATCGGGGCCCAGAGCGAAGTGTGAGGCCTTGAGGAACTCCCGGGATATCGGGCACACGGGCATCCTGAGGCCCCGGCGCCACCTGCGAGGGGCGAAGACAAAGGCCTGAGCTCGTGAAAACCGCCTCCTCCACCCCAGGACAATGCTGCCTTTCAGTCCTTAGCCTGACCCCAGGAAGAGGAACGAGACTCCTTACTTGGCTCCTGCTGTGTAGGGGTATTGTACTGTGCCGGCTAGTTTTACGTCAATCAGACACAAGCTAGAGCCCTTTTAGAACAGGAAACGTCAGTTGAGACAATGCTTCACTAAACTGACCTGTGGCGCACCCCCCCCCTCTCTCTCTCTCTTCGTTCTCTCTCCCCCTCCCCTTCTTTCTCTCCCTTCTTTCTTTTTTCTTTTTCTCTATTTTTACGTACCAATCCCAGTTCTCCCTCCATCCTTTCCTCCCGCCCCCGGCTCCCCCTCCATCTGCTTCTCATTGAAATTAGGGCCTCCCTGCCTCCCTTGGGGAGTCAACTAAGATGTGTGCTGGGTTCTATAAGGCTGAGTAGGCCACGAGGAGCAAGCCAATGATCAGCACGCCTCTATAGCCTCTGCATTAGCTCTTGTCTTCAGGTTCCTGCCGTGAGTTTCTGCTCTGACTTCCCTGGATGATGAACGAAAAACTGTAAGATGAAACAAACCCTTTCCTCCCCAACTTGGTTTGGGTCATGGTGTTTCATCACAGCAATAAAAACACCGAGATAGGTTACCCCAGTCATAAGTTAGCCAAAATAGATCAAGAGCCCTGAGCTTTTGTTAGCTCAGGACTGGAGACACACACATACACGAGTGAATGTTTAACATTGTGATGGGCAGTGAATCTGAAATCACATAGGAGGCAAGCCTCCAGGCAGGCCTGTGAGAGACGATGTTGGAGGTTTATTGTGGTGAGATGTACACTTAAAGTGACCCTGAGCTCGGTCCTGGACGGTATAAATCGGCAGTTCTCAACCTATGGCTTGCCTCCCTTTGGGGGGTCAAATCACCCTTTCCCAGGGGCTCACATAAGGCCATCGGAAAACACAAATATTTACATTACGATTCATAACAGCAAAATTACAGTTACGAAGTAGTAACAAAAATAATTTTATGGTTGGGGGGGTCACCATGTGAGGTTCTAAGGGTCGCAGTGTTAGGAAGGTTGAGAACCTCTGGTATAAATGCGAGTGAGCTGAGCACAAGCGTGGGTAGCTTTGCTTGTCGATGTTGTGTGATGGGGCTCCTTCCACTTTCAGCTTTAGACGGTCATCCCACTGCTCGGCCAGCTGGAACTTGGTGCAGAACTGCCTCCTTTATCTTCCTCGATGCTCCTTAGAGACCCGGGCTGCCCATCAACATTCTTGGCTTCCAGGCTCACTTCCTCCAGGAAGCCCTCCCTGACTTCAGCCTGCTAAATACTAACATTGAACTCTTTAAAAAAAGGTGCTTGATTGTATAGCACATGAAAATAAACATAAACAAAAAGAAAGAAAAGGACATATATTGGGCTAGGGTTCTGGTACGCTGGCAGAATGCTTGCCCAGCATGCATTGGGTTAGAACCTCAGCACTGCATAAACCAGGTGTGGTGACCTGTCACCCCAGCAATCCGAAGGCAGGGACTGGAGGTTTAGAAAGTCAAGGTCATTCTTCTCTACATAGAGAATCCAAGCTTAGACTAGACTACCTAAGGTCTCAAAAAGAAGGGACTGGACAGATGGCTCAACTGTTAAGAGCACTTGTTGCTCTTGTAGAGTAGGCGGGTTCGATTTCTAGCACCCACAAGCTGGCTCACAGCCATCTGTAACTCCAGTCCCAGAGGATCTGACACCTTCTTCTGATCTCTGAGGGCATCAAACATACATGTGATGTATATACAATCATGCAGGCAAAACACCCATATACTTAAAATGATAAACTAAATAAATCTTAAAAAAGAAAAAGAAAAACAAAACAAGAATCAAAGATTGGATCAATCCATGAGTTTGATACCTAGCATGCTTGTTATGTGGCTCTTATAACTCCAGCATTGGGGTGGCAGAGACAGGGGGATTCCTGGGGCTCACTGGTATTTAACCTAGCTTAACCAATGAGCTCCGTCCAGTGAGAGACCTTATCTCAAGGCAGTTTTGAGAACGACACCTGAGGTTGTCCTCTAGAGCCTTCACACACACACACACACACACACACACACACACACACACACAATCAGTTGCCTTTGTGCCAGTAATCCCAGAATTTGGAAAGTAGAATCAGGAGAGCGAGAGGTTCAGGCTCAACCTTGAGTGTGAGCTTGGGATCAGCCTGGGCCAATGAATGAATGAATGAATGAATGAATGAAATAAGGAGCCCTGCACTGCAGTCCACTGGCAGTGTTCACCTAGCATGCATGAAGACCTGGTTCTACCCCCAGCATGGCATAAACCAATCATGGTAATACACCTACAATCCCCAGGTTAGGAGGTGCAGAAAGATCAGAGATTCAAGGTCACCCTTGACGGCATAGCAAGTTGGAGGCCAGTCTAGGCTACATGCAGCCCATCTCAGGCTAGAACTTCAGCTTAGAGGTTGAAGGTGCGCTTAGCATATGTGAGATCCTTAGTTCAGTCCCTAACACTGAGGGGAGCAGGGACAAGAACACACACCTACCTCACTGGGTTAATGAATCTTGAACTTAGCACACGTCTGGTCCCTCAGACTCCCTCTGGCCCCTGGTCATACCAGGGGCTGGTCTTCTGGTCCTTTCTAGAGGTTAACTCAAGGTGATCTAGCCCCATTCATTGTGACATTGTGGCCCCAAGAGTTCCCCCAGATGACGTTGTCACAAAGGTACCCTGCTACCTTTAAGGGTAGCCTGGATGGCCTGGACTTGAGTTCTGTCAAAGACCCATGCATGCAATTAGGGTTTTCAGAACCTCAGTTTTGTGATCTGGGAAACAGGACGGATAATAGTGATGACTTTAAAAGCGGCAGTGTGCTAGAGCTATTATTTTTGCTGTTATTTTTAAAGTATTTTCTATTTGTCTCTATCTTGACCTTTGCGCACGGGGACTAATGCCCTTCCGTCACTGGCTTCGTCTTACCATTCCAGGACTCATAGGTTGCCAAAGAACCTTTTTATAATTTAATTCCTTAAAAAAATTATTTATTATTTATTTATTTATTCTGAGACAGGAATTCTCTGTGTAACCCTGACTGTCCTGGAATTCACTCTGTAGGCCAGGCTGGCCTTGAACTCAGAGACCTGTTTGCCTCTGCCTTTCCAGTGCTGAGATTAAAGGCGTGCACCACCACTGCCTGGCTTTAACTGTCTAAAAATTACATTTTCTGAGGTTAACTTTAACTGTCAACTGACACAACCTAGAATCACTTGTGAAGAGTCTCGGTGAGGAGCTGTGTAGATTTGGTTGACCTGTGGACTTACCTGTACGGGATTGTCTTAAGTATCGATGTGGAAAGACCCAGTCCACTGTAGGTGGCAACATTCCCTAGACGGGGTCCTGGCATGTAGAATGTAGTGTGGAGAAACTAGCGAGCACAGTGAGTGAGAGAATGAGCACCCGTGCATTTAATGCTCTTTGCTATCAACTGTAGTTGTGTTGGTAGTAACTCAAGTTCCAATCTTGCCGTCACAGTGATGGACAGTGAAAAGGACCCTATTTCTCCCCTAAGTTGCTCTTTTTCAGAAAATTTAAACCACAGCAATATAAATAGAATGAGAACACACTTATTTGCATATTTTGGTGTGTTCCATGATGGCCTGTGGATATCAGGGAACAACTTTTGGGAGTCATTTCTCTCCTTGGGTCCTGGGGATTAGGTCATCATGGGGGTCACCAGGCTGGTGGCAAGTGCGTTCACCCACTGAACCATCTTTCTGGCCCCTGATTATTTTTGAGGTGGGTCTCATGTAGCCCAGGCTGTTCTCCAGCTTGCGATATAGTCAAGGAGGACGGATGTGCACCACCATATCCACGTTATGTGGTGCTAGGGATGGGACCCAGGGCTCAATGAAGGTTAACAAACACTCCACCAACTGAGCTACAGTCCTGGTCCCTTCCTCAAGCTACTTTTGAAATGCATGTTTCCCTACTACCCAAAAGTTGCTTGGAAACACACTCTTGGTTAAATGAATTCTGATGAATTCAACTTGTCACTGTGTGTGTGTGTGTGTGTGTGTGTGTGTGTGTGTGTGTGTGTGTGTTGGGTGCTTTAGAAATTTTGCAGAGGATTTGTTTTGTATGAGCTTGGTGGGAGAGAAGAGAATGGGGCTTTCTGGCTGGGGCTGAAGCCCATTTCGGTTACGGAGGTGCAACACCAAAATTGGCCTAGTTTCTTTTTGTTCTTCCTTTTTTGCATTGCTGTGTATGGAACTCAGGTTCTCCCACATGAGTAGACAAGTGCTCTGCTAGTAAACTAGGCATGGTGGTAAATGCACCTGTAATCCCAGCATTGTAATCTCCGCAGAGTCAGCAGGAGTCACCACAAGTTCGAGGCCAGCCTGGTCTACATAGTGACACCTTTTTTTTTTTTTTAAAAAAAACAACAAAAACAAAAAACAAACAAACAAAAAAACCAACAAAAAAGTGGTGGGTGGGGGCAAGATGGATCAGCAGGTAAGAGCACTTGCCACCGAGTCTGATGACCTGAGTTTGATCCTGGGGGTCCCACATGGTAGAAGGAGAGAACTGAATCCTGAAAGTTGTCTGGTCTCCATAAATACATCATGGCATGCATGCATACATTCCTATCCCCCAAACAAATGTTTTAAAAATGAAGTTCATTGTATGTAAATTGTGCTTCAATAATGCCTGTTAGAAAGAAAAACTACCCCCCCACACACATACACACACACACACACACACAGAGAGAGAGAGAGAGAGAGAGAGAGAGAGAGAGAGAGAAAGAGAGAGAGAGAAAGAGAGAAAGAAAACATATTTAAAAAAAGCAAAAACTTGAAGGCCAGGCTGTGGTGTATGTCTTTAACCCCAGAATGCAGGAAACAGAAGTAGGTGGATCTCTTTGAGTCTGAGACAGCCTTGTCTCCATAGAGGATTTCAGGCTAGCCAGAGCTACTTGCTGAGACCCTGTCTAAAAAGGTCAATGTTGAAGTTACAATGAACACCAAAGCAATTTGGGTGGCTTTCTTCTCAAAAAGGCAGTTCCAGCCAATTGTGGCTTTTGTCCCTTGGGTTGAGGCTAGTTTTACTCCCAGCCTCCAACCCACCCCAGGGCTTTGGTCCAGCAAGACAGTCAGCCAGACACAAGCATTTCCTCCTCATTCTCCTGCTTGCTGGAAATGCAGGCTTTGGAGGGCAGCTCTCAGGGCCCAGGGTGGGGGTAGGCGAGTGGGGCATGGTGCGACTCATCAACAGGGTGCTTGCCTAGCATGAATGAAGCTCTGTTTCTTGAGTCTCTGAATTGTTTTAAGGAAGAATCGCAAAGAAATGAAGCAGGGATGAAGCTGTGATGGGCAGAGGACTTTAGTTACTCTCATAAACTAGGATCAGAGGTGTGGGGTTGGAGAGAGGGCTCAGGGATAAAAGTGCTTGCCACCAAGCCTGGTGACTGAGTTAGATCCCTGGAACTCCCGTGGTGGAAAGACAGAGCCACCTGAATGTTGTCGGACAGCCATCTGCACACCACAGCACCTGCACGCCCACTCACCCACCCATCTACGCACACGATAAATAAACGCAAAAAGAACGGAGGACTGGCGCCTCCCGTCTGTGCCCAGCTGTGCATGCTGCCTGTGTTTAGAGACACGACAACAGAGTGGCCTTGTCTCATGTGGGTATTCTGTGTAGGGAAGGAGGACATTGGCTGAGGACCAGCGGTGACTGCCAGACCGTGCCTGGCAACTCCAAGGCCAGCTAGGAAGGCCAGGGCAGCGTAAGTATTTTTTTCTCAAAGGTCAATCAAGCTCGATTCTTCACCAGCTGGTAGGTGCTGGGAGAGCATGGCCTGCAAAGTTCAAAGCTGTGTCTCAGGGTGAAGAATGGCAGTGGTGTGTGTGTGTGTGGGGGGTGTGGCGGATGGGTGCGGTGGTGGTTCTGCAGAGAGCCTGGCGGCATGCAGGGTGTTCAGAGAAAAGCATCATAGACACAGGTCATTAGGGAGATCACATATACAAGGGATCTTTCGAGACATGTCTGTGCTTGCCTGGAATCTCAGCATTTGTGAAGTGGAGGCAGTAGGATAGCTACAAGTGAGGCCACCCTGGAACATGTAGTGAGTTTCAGGCCATTCAGAGCTACAGAGTGAGACCCTGTCTCAAATAAGTAAACAACCACACAAAAAAAAATCCCAGAGTCAGTTGTGGTAGTACACACCTGTCATCCCTGTTCTGAGGAAGTAGGGACAAGACGCTGTAGCCTGTCTCAGGGGCTGGAGAAGTGGCTCAGTTGATAGAGGGCTGGCTATGCAAGTATAAGGACCCAAGTTCAATCCCCTGGGCTGGTAGCTAAAAAGCAGGGTGTGGTGGCATACTTCTAATTCCAGGACCAGTAAGACAGACAAAGGGATCCTTGGGACTCGGGTGTCTAGCTGTCCTAACCTAATAGGTGAATTCAAGGCCAGTGAGAGACCCTATCTCAAAAATAACGTGAAAGGCATGGCTGTCTAGGTTTTACATGTGTGTGCACACATGTGTATCCCCTCATTGGAGCTCAACCCAAATAAAGGTGCAAGGAATGTTCAGGAGGTGTGATCAGTAAGGTCCCATAAGATGATGACATTTAGGCAGAAGCCCAAGAATCTTGTATGCAAGGTGAGCATAGGCTATATAGAATGAGACCCTGTTTCAAACATGAAAGTGAGTAAGAAATGTAAGAAAATATGGACAGAAGGTGAAGGCAGAAGTCATGTAGGTATCTAAAGGGAAAGCATTCCAGGCAGAAGGAACAACTGTGCAAAGGCCCCGGGGCAGAGAGATGCTTCGTTTGAAGGGACAGGAGGAAAAAATGTCGTTAGGAGCAAGGGAGGAAAGGGGAGACAGTAACAGAGGTTGAAATGGACAGGAGTTGTCTTTCAAAAATGAGTTAGCTATCCAGGTAGGGAAATGCAACATGGAGACCACTTCCCATTCACCAGGCTGGCTATCAGAATAAAAAGGATGTTGCAAAGACACTGGCGGGGCTCCAGTCCTGCCGCATTGTGAGTGGAGCAGAGCTGCCCTGGAGAACTGGCAATCCCTCAGAAACCTGGAGCCAGGGAGATGGCTCAGCATGCAGAGGAGCAGAGGAAGGCCTGAGTCGAGACCCAGCTGACTCCCGAAAGTTGTCCCCTGCCTATCACTCATGTTCGATGGCCTACTCAAGTGTGTGCACGCCCACATGTACATTCATAAACAAAATGTAAATCCAGTTTTTGAAAGTTAAACACAGGGCTTGGGGGTGTAGGTCAATGATAGAGTGTTGTCTACCAACTGCAAGGCCCTAGGTTCTATCCCAGCAACACACACACACTCACATACCCCACCACCACCAGCCACCCCACCCACCAAAAATGAAGAAGAGAGAAGAAATAATCACATGACTCAGTAATTCCACTTCTGGTATTGAAACTAGAGACCTGAACAAGTGCATATCAGTGCGTGTTCTCTTAACATCTTTATACATAAGAGTTAAAAGGTAGACAGAGCCCAAAAGTCCAACAATGGGTGACTAGATAAACACATTGTGGCATGCCTATCAACTGGAATATTATTCACTTCCCGAAAAGAGATGGAGTTCTGATACATGTTATTATGTTGACAAACCTAAAAAAAAAAAGCTAAGATCAGTAAAAGAAACATATACGTATGGCATTATATTGGCTTTCTATTATGGTAAAAAATGCAACCAACTTATTAGAGGGAAAGAGTTATCTTAGGTTATGATCGTAGAGGCTTCAGTCTCTTGGCTTTATTGATTTGGGCTGTGGGAATCAGCACACCATGGCCAGAGTCTCCATGAATTCCAGGAAGCAGAGGCAGACAGAAACAGGCCTGGATGCCAACAGTCCTTTCCAGGGCGCATTCCCAATGATCTAACCTCCTGTAAGAAACCTCAATAAACTTCACCATGCTAGACTTGAGTAAAATTGTTCCTTTGCTCCATTCTGTGTCTTCTGTCTCCCTATTGAGCTACACCCCCAACCTCCTACTCAATAAGCTTTACTAACAAGCCTTTATGTATCCTTTATCCACCTACCCATAGCTCACCACCCTGAGAGACTCTCCTTTGTCACTTTAAGAACACTATTCTTGGGGCTGGCCCAGTGGTTGAGAGCATTGGCTGCTCTTCCAGAGGACCCGGGTTCAAGTCCCAGCACCCATATGGCAGCTCACACCTGTCTGTAACTCCAGTTCCAGGAGATCTGATGCCAATGTACATAAAGTTAAATAAATGTTTTTTGTTTTTTTTTTAAAAAAAGAATACTATTCTTAGCTGGGCAGTGGTGGCGCACACTTTTAATCCCAGCACTTGGGAGGCAGAGGAAGGTGGATCTCGGTGAGTTCAAGAACAGCCTGGTCTACAAGAGCTAGTTTTCAGGACAGGCTCCAAAGCTACAGAGAAACCCTGTATCAAAAAACCCAAAATAAATAAATAAATAATAACAATAAATAAATAAAATAAATAATACTGTTCTTGCCAGGGCCATGGTGGGGGGGCACCTTTAATCCCAGCACTTGGGAGGCAGAGGCAGTTGAATCTCAGTGAGTTCCAGGCCAGCCTGGTCTAAAAAGTGAGTTCTAGGACAGGCAGGACTGTCACACAGAGAAACCCTGCCTCGGAGGGGTGGTACTATTCTGGGGGCTATGAATGTGGCTTAGTCAATAGGTGGGACATGTGTTTGTCAAACACAAAACCCTGATTACATCCCCAGGACTGCACAAACAGGACTTGGTGGCACACACCTGTCATCCCAAAGCTTTGGAGGTGGAGGCAGGAAGATCAGGAATCTGATCGTCCAGAATTTGGCCACAAATTCAGTTGGAGGCCAGCCTGGATTGCATAAGATCCTGTTTAGTAACAAACACTCAAAATACCTGCCATCCCCTCCCTGTCCCCTCTTTCCCCGCAAAAGCCCCAGTTTGTTAAGCTGAATCCTCTGTTGCCATCCCCAAGTGGATATGGATCAAACACCTTTAAGCTACCAAACTTTATCCTTCTTGGAAGAGAACTTTGTACATTTTGTTGTTTACACACACACACACACACACACACACACACACACACACACCACACACCAAAGTCTAACTGTGGAGACCAGAGGACAGCTTGGGAGTCAGTTTTTCCCTTCCATCGTGTTAGCTCCACGGAGCTCTTGTCATCGCTTGGTCCACAAGCGTCTCTACCCATTAGGCCACCCTGCTGGCCCTATGTAGGCCTTTTCTTTCTGTGTTTTGTTCTGTGTTTTTTTTTTTTTTTTTGAGATAGGGTCTATGTACCCCAAGGCTATCTTGGAGCTCCTTATGTAGATCTGGCTGGCCTAGAACTCACAGAGATTTTCTGCCTCCTGAGTTCACTAAAGGCTTGGGTCACCATGCCTGGCTCATTTTCTTCAAAAGGTACTTTGGAGCCTGCTAACGTCTAGAAGGCCTTGCAGCCTTGTGCCACATGCCTGTCATTCCAACACTTGGGAGACTGACTGAATCAGGAATTTAAGGCCAGCCTGAGTACGTGGTGAGTCTGAGTTTGAGGATCGTCTGAGCAACATGAGGTTCTAAATATGTGTGTGTGTGTGTGTGTGTGTGTTTGTGTGTTTGTATGTATATATGTGTGTATGTGTATATATCAAGAACCGAACAACCAAACAATCTGATCACTCCTCGAAGAAAATGAAAATTAAGATACTGGTCACACATGCTCACTATAGACAAGCTGATAAAGCAGGTCACAAGTGCAGCCCACTTTTAAGGAGAAATTCCTTTTGTGTGGGTCTGACACATGCTTTTGCTTGGATTTTCTTTTTTAATGCGGACAATGAGTTAATTTTGAAACACTTTGCTTGTGGAGTTGCATAAGAAGCCGTGGAGCGGATTGCAACAGGCTTGGGAGATCATTCTGGGTGCCCGGGCAGGGAGTACACACGTAGCAGCAATACATTTGCACCCGGGGTTCAGGTTAGCACGCCTACACCGCGCCAGTACTGGGACAAAGGGCCGCAGCTGCGCTTGCGCCAGCCTGCAACCCTTTCCGGAAGGAGTTTTGACCCCGCCCAGGGTGACATCACGATCGAGTTGCCATGGCGTTGCTGAACAGTCTGGCTTCCTCGCTGGAGTCCCACAGGGGCCGGGACCGCCTGGTGAGAGGAGGTTGGGTCCGCCCTGCGCCGGAGTGACCTGGAGTTTGGTCAGAACTCAGAGATGGGGAAACTGAGGCCATAGAGGGGTTTCTAAAGGGACCGGTATCGGTACAAGACACCACACAACCAAGTTCTCAGCCCAAAGATTTGCCCCAGGAGGACAAAGGGCAGGGAATAAGAGACAAAGACAGGACCGAGGACAAGGGAGAAGGGGAAGGGAACAGGGAAAGTTATTTGTCCTGGGGGGAACAAAGGACTGGATAGAGAGGAGACGGATGTGACCCATTGGCAAATGGCAGTTTATAAGGGTAAAGGGGAAACCCCGCGTTAGGATGAGACATTTAATTTTGATTGAGCATATCAATTAGGGTATCCAAAGAGGGCTTTAGATTGCTGGACTTCAGTGCTTTGGTAGCAGGACCTTGCTAGTCAGCCTCAGGAGAAGTGGCCAAATAAGGGAATGGACCTTGGGGGTTAGCTTTAGGAATATTATCTAGTGGTTTTTAGCAAGGCAGCTAGTGCCTTGCCTTCAGGTTCGTGTCCCTCTGGATCCCCGATCTGTCATCTAGTGTTGGACATTTGGGGTCAAACCTGCCAACCCAGCCCTGCAGAATTAAATAATGACCAAGATCTCACCAGGCCACCAGTGTTCTTGGATTATTTTGAACAGCCTCAAATGGGGATTAGCACGTTACATTGTCCTGTAACTGAACATTTAGGTGATGACAGAATCCCTTCCAGTTGGGCACTTGCATTATTTCAGCCAAATACGGCCAGACTTCCAGACCTAGCCTTGACGACCCTGAATTAAGTCCACTGTAGTTGGTCATTTAGCTACAGCCATACCAATCAGATCCTGCATTTGGACATTTAGTACCTGCCAGCCGCTATATATGTCTGAGTTGCCGCAGACACCTCACAGGGGGATTTTGAATGTTTCAAAGCTGGTCCTGCATCTACAGTATTTTGCTAACAGTAAAATTCGCTCAACATGAGCATTGATCCACTTGGCCTTCTGAGGTTAGACGTAGCTTTCCCGACCAGTTCCTTATAGGCAGACATTACTGGTTGAATTAAGTTCCAACCATTTTCTTCTAAGTTGGACATTACAGTCAGGCCGAAAAGGAGTTAAAATCAAAACAACAGGAACAAGGCCTCACTGGAACTCACTGTGTGAACCAGGCTGGCGTCTCACATGAGTTCCTCTCACCTCAGCCTCCCAAGTTGCTGGGATTATAGGTGTGTGCTACCACACACAGTTTGAGACCAGCAATTTCTGACAAGCAAATGAGATAATAGAGCTGGGTCTGTAGCCCGGTGCTTTCGTGGCGTAGATGAAACCTTGAGGTCCATCGTCAGCTCCACATAAACCAAGCGTGTTGACACAAGCCAGTGATCTCAGCACTCATACCGGGAAGATTAGGAGTTCAAGGCCAGCTTGGGCTACACAACACCCTGTCTCAAAAACAAAAGAAACAAAGATATAAGGGTGGTGAGCCTGGCAAATCTCATTTACCTAAGTCTTTTATTGAATGCCTCCCTTCTCTCTAAAGTATTTGAAGCATACTACTATTTTGTCTCTTAGACCGCTCTTTCTGTCCAACTAAGGGCTTTGGCTAGGCCAGGAAGGGCAAACAGAAGTTCCCTTTCAGCCTCGTGACCCTGCCTATGGGCAAAGGCGAACCCAGGAGACAGACATAGTTTTGTTTTCTTTGTCCCTGTCATTCCAGTCATTGGTGACACAAGCTAGCATGCCTGTGGAACTCTCCTTGGCAACTTTTCTTTTCTCCCTTCCCTCCACTCTTCTCTCTTTGTTGAAACAGGGTTGTGTTATGTAGCTCAGGCAGGCCTTGAACTTTTTGGTCTTCCTGCCTCAGCTCCCCTGGCACTGGGATGAGAGATGTGCTGTGTGGCATCTTTTGGACTTTGATGTCAAGTTCTCATCTAAAGAACTTCTTCAGAGCCTGGGATGTTGGTAGAGTGCTTGTCTAGCATGCAGGAGGCCTTGGGTTCTGTCCCCAGCACTGTGACTTCCAAATATGTTGCACAGCTCTCATTCCAGCACTTGGGAGGTAGAAGCCAGGATGGTTAGGAACTCTAATCATGACCACAGTGTCTGGTTAGCCTGGGCTACATGAGATCTTGTCTTAAATTGACAACTACAATAAAGGTACATCAGAGAGGAAGGGAGGGAGGGAGAGAGAGAGAGGAGAGAGGGAGAGAGAGAGAGAGAGAGAGAGAGAGAAATTGAAAGTTTTAGCCGGGTAAAGTGCTTCATGCCTATTATTACAGCACTGGGGATGCGGAGGCAGGGGGATGACAGTGACTTGCTAGGCTATGGTGTGACTGAGGTGAGAGTGAGACCCAGCCTCAGCAACTAAAAGAAAGAAACAAAAGATACAAACAAAACCTTTCAGTTTGGATTGGAAGTTTGTTGACTCTTAGGACTTTGCTGTTTTGAGACAGGGTCTCACTCAATAGCCTACTCTGGCCTTAAACTTGGGGGTGATTCCCCTGCCTCAGTTTCTCTTAGCTACTATACCTGCCAACTCTTAGAGCCCTTTCCAGGTTCCATCCTAAAGGGCCCATGACTGGGTGTGTGGTGGGGATTGCAGCTCAGTCCACAATGCGGCCTGTGGTAATTGCTTCTGGTCTCCCACAGATCCGGACACTGGGGTATTGTTGCCAGCTCGTCGGTGGGGTCCTAGTGGAACAATGTCCCAGCAGGTCTGAACTGGGAAGACGCTTGCTGGTGGTGTCAGCTCAGCTCAGCCATTGCAGGACGGTCTTGCGACTCTTTGATGACCCAGCCATGTTTGTCTACACTAAGCAATATGGCCTGGGGACAGAGGTAACAGGGCTAATGGGGCTGTAGGGAGGGGGATTAGACCTTCCAAAGGAGCCGGGAGTAAGGGTCTCCGTGGGTGTTTTAAGGGCTTGCTCCAAAGCACTTCTTATTCGGTGATTTTATTATTATTTTTTTTTTTGTATCTGTATTGGCCATGGAGCCAAGGTCTTGTACATGTTACTTAAGCACTTGACTGCTAAGCCACAAACACTGCCCCTCAGTGGGGGATTCTAGGCAGGGGCTCTGCTGCTGAGCCACACCCCCCAACCTCAGCAGGTAAAACTGCTCACAATACAAACTTGATCACCTGAGCTTCGGTCCCTGGAATATACGGTGGACGGAGAAAACCCACTCCTGAAAGTTGTCCTTTGACCTCTTCATGTATGCCCACACTCACATCTTGCACAGACAAGCAGACACACACATACACACACACACACACACACACACACTTTTTAAAAGTCCCTGAACCAGGGGTGGAGGCCACCATTAGTAATCCTAGCACTTGTGAGGCAGAGGCAAGTGGATCTGAGGTTTAAGATCTGGGCTGGGGAGATAGTTAGTGAAATGTTGTTTAATCCTGAGAATCTGAGTGTAAGTCTCAAAACCCCTGTAAGGTAAGTTGGGTGTGGTGGCTCAAGCTTGTAATTCCAGAGTTCAGGAAGCAGAGACAGGAGGATCTTTGGGACTCACTGGTCAGTCAGCCTAGCCTGTTTAGTGAGCTTCAGGACCTGAGAGACACAGTCTCGAAGAAGAGTGCAGGCCATGGAGATGGCTTAGCAGGTTAAAGTGCTTGCGAGGGCCTGAGTTCCAATCTCTAGAACCCACATAAATCTGGATGAGGTAATGTGACAGTCTGTGATGCTAGCATTTCTACAGGGAGGTGGGAGGTGGAGACCAGAGTCTCCCTAGAAGTGTGAAGGACAGCTAGCTTGGCGGGTGGGGGCAGAGGCACCTCTGCCTCAATCAAAATAGAAGGCACGAAATGATGCTGAGGTTGTCTTCCAGCTGCCACACAAGGGCTGTGGCAAGCGTGCACCCATACTCACATACAAGAATGTACACACACACGCACACACACACACACACACACATACACCCCAAGAATTAAAACAAAAACAAAAAACAGGTTGGAATGGACTGGTAGTTAAAAACAGAGTTTGATGCTCAGCCCCCACATTAGAGCTCACAACTGTCACGACATCTCTAGAGAATCCCATACACTCTTCTGGCCTCCAAAGGCACTTATACTCATGTGCATCACACACACACACACACACACACACACACACACACACAGCACACCATACCATACTACATAGAGTTCAAGGTCGTCCTCAGCTACATAATGAGTTTGAGACCACCTGGGATATATGACACCCTGTCTTTAAAACAGAATTCCTGGGGTCAGACAGATGGCTCAGTGGTTAATGCTTGCTGCTTAGTCACGAGGATCAGAGTGGGGTTCCCATCACCCATGTACGGTGCTCATCAATGCCTCTACCTCCAGCTTCAAAGGATCCTATGCTCTCTGGCCTCGGAGGGTACTGCATACACACGGGAGTTTATACATATTTATACACATATACACGCGTGCACACACACACACAAACATACCCCATATAAATAAATAAAAATGAAATAACCGCAAAGTAAACCTTTGGTGTCTATCCAAGTCCTCTGAGGCAATGCTCAGGGCTGGTGTAGGACTTGGGGTTTTGACAGCTCTCCAGGGAATTTCATAGCCTGAGTTGAGACCCAGTGAGCTGTGCAATGAGCATGAGCAGAGGAAGCCAGGCCCCTAGCTCTCCTCTGTGGAAGGGCACAGACTGTGGTCATGGAGAATGGCCCCATCCTAAATCAGACAGGGAGTTGTGACTTGCAGGCCTGTCCCACCACTTGGTTTCACAGAAGGAGGACATCTTCGTCCGATGGTTGTCTGTCCTGAGTAACATGGCTGACCAGCTGTACTATCCGTGTGAGCATGTCGCCTGGGCTGCCGATGCCAAGGTCCTCCAGGTGGACTCTGCTGGGTGGTGGACACTGAGCACAGCCCTCTGGATTCTCTCTCTACTCCTTGGAGCTGTCAGGTACGTGACATCTGCCAGAGGGAACACCTGAGGTCCCCAAGTGCTGTTACCTCAGCAGAGCTGTAGGGGTTCCAGCCCTTTTATATTTTATTAGGAGGTTCAAAGGAGGTGGCGAGTCTTCACATATTGGGGTTTTCTTAATCTTTTCTTTTTCTGTTTTTTTTTTTTTTTTTTTTTTTTTTTTTTTTTTTTTTTTTTTTTGAGACAGGGTTTCTCTGTGTATCTTTGGATATCCTGCAACTAGCTCTGTAGACCATGCTGGCCTCGAACTTACAGAGGTCAGTTGGTTGGAGTGCTGGGATTAAAAGCATGTGCCACCACTGTCCAGCTTTTTTTTTTTTAAAGTTTTATGTGTATGGGTCTTTGGCCTGCACATATTTCTGCGCACCCTGTGTGTGTAGCAGCCACAGAAGTTAGAAAAGGATGGCAGAGCCTCTGGAATTGTAGTTTCAGGCAGTTGTGAGCTGCTGTGTGGGTACTGGGAACCAAACCCAGGTCCTTTGCTAGATCAGCCAGCGTCTTAGTTGCTGAGCGGTATCTTCAGCCCCTCCCCTTGCTGTTTGACCCTGTGTCCGTTTCTGGTAAGGTAACTTCTGTAACAGTTAGACATAAATGTGCTGTTAAAAACAACACAGATGTGTTACTCCCAGTGCTGGAGGTCAGAATCCTGAGACCAATTTCCTGGGTAAAGTCCAGGTCCCTTCCTGGAGGCTCCACTGTCTCTCCACCTCTGCCCTTTT
Source organism: Myodes glareolus (assembly GCF_982192425.1). Taxonomy (NCBI): domain Eukaryota; kingdom Metazoa; phylum Chordata; class Mammalia; order Rodentia; family Cricetidae; genus Myodes; species Myodes glareolus. The sequence continues at coordinate 92,431,217 of NC_142027.1, read as the reverse complement.
CCAGAGTTTAGTGGGTTCACAACCTTTTGTGGACCCTTCCTTCTTCAAAGCTAGCACCGCAGAGTCTTCCCTTTGATTCCGATCCCTGCCCCCCGCCCCTTCTCTGTCTCTTAAAAGATGTATTTATTTTCAAAAGCTTTTAAAGAGATTTTGTTTTTAATTATATTCGTGATTTCATACATACTGGCATAGTGCCTGTGCCAGAAGAGGGTGTTGGGGTCTCTGGGGCTGGAGTTACCTGCAGCTGTGAGCTGTCCAACACGAGTGCAGGGAACTGAATCCACCTTCTGCAAGAGCAGTACAAGAGCCTGCTCCTGACTACTGAGTCCCTTCTCCAGTCCCATAGAAAGTGAGTTTATTATTTGTGTTTGTATGTGAATGTGGCAGAGTGTACCTGTGCAGAGGCCAGATAGGGGCATAAAATGTCTTCTGTTACTCTTTGTGTTGGCCTGAACCCAGAGCTTGTGTTTTGGCTTGTTTGGCAGCCAGCAAGCTGCAGTGACCCTCCTGCCTCTCAGCACTGGGGTTACTGGAGTGTTCAGGACATGTCCAGCTTGCCGTGTGGGTGTTGGGATCCGAACTAAAGTCCTAGCAGTTGTAAGCAAGTGCTCTTAACCACGGAGCCATCTCCCTTGCTTTTCCTTGACTTTCTTTTAATTTCTGTTTATTTACTTGTTTTTTATTTCTCCATGCTTTTTTTTTTGTATGCCTGTGTGTGTGTGTGAGCGCATGGAGACCAGAAGTCAACCTCAAATGTCATTACTTAGTCATTCCCCTTTATTTTAATTTTTTAATTATTTAATTAAAAATTTCTTTTAATTATTTGTGTGTGGGGAGGGGCTTGTGTAGTGCAATGTGGAGTTCAGAGGACAGCTTACAGGTTCTTTCCTGTAAGGAAACCATTTGGGTCCTGGGGATTGAACTCAGATCCTTAGGTTTGGTGGCAAGCACCTCTTCCCTGCTGAGCCATCTTGCTGGCCCTCCACCTTTTTATTTTATTTTTTATTTTTTTCTACTCTTACTGGCCTGGGCCTTACTAACTCAACTAAGTTGGTTGCCCAGTGAGCACCAGGTACCCTCAGCACTGATTTTTTTCCCCAAGGGTTATATCTCTAGCTCTCTCTCTTTCTCTCTCTCTCTCTCTCTCTCTCAACATTTATTTACTTCTTATTTTTGTGTATGTGTGCGCATGTGCTATGGTGCATGTATGGCGGTCAGAGGACAATTTGGGTGGTCATTTCCTTTCATCATGTGGATGCTGGGATCCAACTTAGGGTACCAGACTTGGCTGCAAAGGCTTTTATCTGCTGAGCCATCTTGCCAACTCCTCCTTTTACTTTTTGTTGTTGTTGTTGTTGTTTTTCTTCGAGACAGGGTTTCTCTGTTTAGCCCTGGCTGTCCTGGGAACTCGCTCTGTAGACCAGACTGACCTTGAACTCAGAGATACCTGCCTCTGTCTCCGGAGTGCTGAGATTAAAGGCTTGTGCCACCATCCAGCTTCATTTTACTTTTTATTTTGAGGCGGAACGTCATTAAGTATCCCAGGCAGGTCTTGAATTTGGATCCTCCTGCTTCAACCCCCCAAGAAGCTGGGATGACAGGCCTGTGCCACCACCACACCTGGCCCTGGAAATTCCTTCCCAGCCTTTGGATGTATGCTCCCCTGACATGCCTGGACAATGTCCTGATTGTCCTTTCATGACTATGGTTTCTTGCTGACCTCTGCTGGCCTCTGAGGCCCCATCAAGCTTGCTGTCTCCGTTCCCATGCACACTGTAGGCTGTCTGCCAGCACTGGGCGGGTCCACAGCATGGCCGACTCTAGTGGGATCTGTGTGGTTCAGTTGGTGAAACGCTTGCTAGCATGCACAGGCCCTGCTTTCCATCCTCAACATTGCATAAACTAGATGCGGTGGTACCTGCACTCAGGCGGTGGAGGCAGGAAGATCAGGGTTCAAGACCATGCTATACAAGTCCAAGGTCACTTGGGCTACGCGAGAACCTTTTCTAATTTCATTCTGTTGCTGCGACAAAAACGCTCTGACTGAGAACAACTTGGGGAGAGGAGAGGGTTGATGTGGCTTACACTTCCAGGTTACAGTCCATCACTGAGGGAAGGCAGAGCAGGAACTTAAGGCAGAGAACCATGGAGAAACACTGCTTGCTGACTCATAGGTGCCATGACCTGCAGAGTTTGGATCTGGATCCCTGACCAGAGAGGTCAAGGGAATGAAGAAGGGACAGTGACCCTAAAGAAGTGACAGAGACTTGGGTACATGTACAGAAAAGCTGGGGCTTTGGTCTATATAGTGAGTTTCAGGGAAGCCAGGGTTACTTAGTGAGAGCCTGTCTCAAAAACAAAAGCCATCCCACCCCAACCAGCATCCGCATGACCACCAGCTCACTCTTTGGAGAGCTTTTCCACTCACATGGGACTAAGGCATTGGAGTCCTTGATATGACCCGCAGGAGTCTACACTATGTATTTACTCAGGACTCCTCTCACTTAGGACTTCCTCTGCTCCCTAGTTAATAATACGACCCTACTGCCAGATATACCCACAGGCTAATCTGATCCTCAGTCAAGGCTTTCAGGTGACTCTAGGCTGACTCAGTTTGACAATTAAAGCTAACTAGGACAGAACCCCAGCCTTTACCCCTAAAAGGGACAAGTCTCTCTTCCAAGGCACAGCTAGTTTGCAGCTCTGTGCAGGAGGCTGCAAGCAGGACCACTGCTGGCCAAATATGGAGGGTGGCTGGTCTCAGAGTTCGTTAGGCTAAAGGTAGTAGAGGATCTTGAGGCCTCAGCTGCTGTGGAGAGCTGACCCCTTCCTCTCCCAGCTGGCCATGCTGTTGTGGCAGGGCATCCATGGTCTCCTGTGTTGCAGGTCTCTGTGGACGGCATTGAAGCTAAGACAGAAGCTGCGGAGCCCCACGGACACCTTCACCAGGTACTGCGTCCTACCACATCCTAACCTCTCCTCTCCTGCAGGGTGTACAGAGTGGCCACCTCTCTGAGCGATGCCCCTGCTGACCTTTGCAGGGCTAATGTGGGAACTGTTTCCTTGGAAAGTTGTACGTAGATGTCTGCCATGCTTCATGGGACATCAGTGACAAACTAAAGTATGGTTTAGTCAAATTCCAGCTGTGGAACCAAACAGAGCAGGAGTGTGGGTGGCCCCCTAGATAGCTGTACCATTGGAAAGTCTCACCCTAGCTGGATGACAACTTCCTCACAGCACCTCCATGCAATCAGGGCAGAACTGCATACAGCAGGGCTGGGAGGTCAGGAGGGAAGTGACTAGAATGTCAGATGAGGGGCCAGTGACCATCCCCACATCTCCATATACAGAAGTCAGCCATCCCTCCTCCTCTCCATATACAGAAGTATATGGAGCAGTCAGCAGTCCTGATTGCTGTTAGGTTCAGGGCATAGATCACTACAGAAAGTGTGTGTGTGTGTGTGTGTGTGTGTGTGTTTGTGTGTTTCAAGGGATAGATCTCTACAAAAGGGTATGTGTAAGCTGGGTGGTGGCAGCACATGCCTTTAATCCCAGCACTTGGGAGGAAGTCAGGAGGATCTCAGTAAGTTTGAAGTCAACCTAATCTACAAAGAGAATTCCAGGACAGCCAGAGCTATAAAAAAAAAAAAAATGGTGTGTGTGGGTTCAGGGAATAGAACACTACAATACAAAAGGGTGTGCGTTTGGTATTGATGTGTGTGGCTCTGGGGATAGATCACAAACAATTAAAGGGTGTGTGTGTGTGTGTGTTTAAAGAGCATTGAGCATTGCTTTAGCCTCTGGGTGGGAAGTAGTGTCTTTTCCAGGTAGAGGAACAGGCTTGCTAGAATGAGGACTACAGGCTGAGCCTTCATGGCTGCATCCCACAGCAGGGTGGGTGGGTGATGTGAAGTTGATCACATCAATGGTCACAACCCCTACACTCCATGCTCAGGGATCCTGGAAAGCATGTGTGGAATTGCGGTTGTGGGTCACTCTGTGCTTACTCCTTTCTGGGGGATATGGGAAGGGCGGGCAATGAGTGACTCCCTTCCCCTTCTCTCCCACAGCCAGCTACCCAGGAGCAAGCGGAGGGCCATGGAGGCAAAGATGTGGTCAGAGGTGTTAACTCTACTCAGCAACCTGGCTGACCTGGCCAATGCTGTGCACTGGCTGCCCCCAGGTGTCTTGTGGGCTGGCCGCTTCCCTCCTTGGCTGGTGGGCCTCATGGGTACCATCTCCTCCCTCCTCAGCATGTATCAGGCTGCCAGGGCTAGCAGCACAGCTGAGGCAGACAGCTCTTGATGAGGCCCTGGAGTGGCAGGTGGAGGACACTGTGGGGCTCAACAGAGGGCTCAGATTCCCAGAGTGGGAACCACTGGCCAGGGGTGCATCCATAATCGTGTACTCCAGTAACCCCCTGCATGGGAAGGAAAAGGGCTGATAGATCCCAGGTCCCAGGTAGGGCTTCATGGAAAATCTGCTCCACTGGGGAGTGGGGGGGCCACATGAGGAGGACCCCAGGACTCTCAGAGCCAAAGCCGGGCTTGCAAAGTCCCAGGAGTACTCTGCTAGAACCCCCCACTTGCTGGCTTACCTGAAGGTGAGTGGGAGAGACATGCCATGCCTCGGGTCGGGCATTGGGGAAGCTGGAATACTGGAATGCCTATTAAATATCTTGGTATGGTGCCAGTCTGTACGTGAGGTGATTAGAGCAGTCACTCTCTGGCCTAAGTCACATGGTATGGTTTGGTTATACAGGTGCATGGAGCATTAAGTGGGAAACCGCTCGTCTATTCCACCCTTCAGGACTCTCTCAGCCTACTGGCCTCTCAGTATCTGACTACCTCTGCCACTGAGCCCGGGCCTGGGAGAATGTTCTCCACTTCCTGCAGTCCTGGGAGGAAAACTGTAGGTTGCTGCTTCCAGGAAGGCCACACCTAAATGAGAACAGTCATGTCAGTATCAAGGGCCACAGAGGCTCTATTTAAGCTGGGGCCAGGCCATGCTTGCTGGCCTCTGAAGACGTGGATTTGTGTTCTATATCAAAGAGACTATAGTAGATGGGGTTTTTTTAAAAATCAGTTTAAGTTTTTATTACATTTTAGTGTATGTGTCACCATTTCCACCATGTGCGTCCTGGGGATCGGCTTGGTGGCAAGCACCTTTACCCACAGGGCCATCTCACCTGATCGCGGGTATGATTTTTAACCTGAAAGCCAAGAATGATGTTTGGGAAGCATTGGGCCCAGCCTGGTAGACTAGATACTGCGGTCTTTGAACTTTACATGATACCAATCTTTTGTGTGCGTGTTTTCAGACAGTCCTGCTACATACATAGGTCAGGTTGCTTCCCTGACCCTCCCCCCAATTTTTGGTACTAGGGATGGATGAACCAAGTATTCTACTGTTGAGATACAATGACCCCAGCCCCCACCCTTTTGGTGTTGGCCAGAAGTCCAAGAAATTTTGCTTTTACAAAGACAGGTGTTCGTGGGCCACTGGTGTGCTGGCAGCACTTGGGGTAGTGTGGCACAAGAGTGAACCCAACCGAGCACTCCAGCCTTTCACCTGTGGAGCACCTGTGCAGGGTTCACGGGCAGGCCAGCATCAGGCTCCTGACCCTGGGGTGGTCGCACCTGCTCCGGCTCTCAAGGACATCATATTGGTGTCCTGTTATCTGTGCCCCACCTGAAGTCTGAGCCCATGCCCTCACCTAGTCTGGGTACCAGGAGGGCAGAGTTTGATCTGAGGCCCAAGCCTGGGGTGGGAAGGCCCTTGACATTAACCACATATGGTGCAGACATAGAGCAAAAGGACAGACACTTCCAGAAAAGGCTCACCTGAGCTGTCCGGTGGTTCTGGATGGAGATGGACCTAAGATCTCTCATGTACTAGCCAAGTCCTCCAGCCCCGAGCTCCAACTCCCACCATTGCCTATTTATTCTGTGCTTGAGACAAGGCTCCATGTGAGCCAGGTCACCTTGAATTTACTATGTAGTCGAGGATGCTTGAAACTTACTTTTATCTTTTTTTTTTTAGACAGGGGTTACTATGTAGCCTTGGCTGGCCTCATAATCACAGAGGTCTGCCTGCTTCTACCTACTGACTGCTGGCATTGCATTAAAGGTGTGTACCACCATCCATACCCAGCTAAACTTTTAGTTTTCAAAAAAAAAGACTTCTTGTATATGTACACCAGTGCATGCCTAATGCCCATGGATCCCCATAGAACTGGAGTTACAGATGGTTTGGAGCCACCATGGGAACTAAATCCAGGCCCTAAGAGCAGTCAGTGCTCTTAAACACTGAGCCATCTCTTCAGCTCCAAGCCCTTAAACAAAAAAGTGTGTGTGAATACAGGCATGTGTGGAGAGGTCAGAGGATAACCTCAGGTTCCAACCACTTGTCCACTGCTGTGTACATTAGGCTAGCTTGCCAGTGCATTTCCAGGGATTTCTCGTTTCTGCTTCCTAGCCTAGGATAGTGTTGGGATTACAGAGACATGCTTCTGTATCGGACTTTTGACTCAGGTTCAGGCCCTCACAATTGCCTGGACCACTGGAACATCTCCCCAGCCCTACCTCAAACTTCTGGTCCTTTATATCCACCTCCTGAGTGCTGAGATTACAAGTGTGCAATACCATGTCAAACTGGAGACAGAATTTAGGACTTCATGTATGCAAGGTAAGCACTGTATCAACTGAACCACATCCACATGTCCACACCCGCAGCATCTGCTCCCTCTTCGACATTCATGTTCCCCATCACCAAAATCTCAGTAGGAGACAGCTCTCTCCTCCCCATCCCAACCCCAAAGAAGGTCTGCTTCAGCCTGAGGTTCTTTGGATGCTTTTATTGCTAGAATCTGGTCATAAGTTCTAGGGTGATTCCAGAATACCCTGTGGCCAGGATGCTCTGTTATCACTGTGGAAATAATCACAGGGTAGACGAAGATCAAGGTCACAATTGACAAGGGACGCCACTCAGTCTCAGAGTTGGGAATGCTGCTGGCTCACCAGCTTTACAAATGAGACCCACTAAGGAGGAACCCACGGCTGCTGGTGACAGATACACTGATGCCACTGCTCTACGGTGTGCAGAACACAGTGAGATAACACCTGGCCGCCTGGCAGGGATGTGTAAATTCTACCTAGGGCCAAGGGGAAATCATTTGAACTTTTAAGTCCAAAACATCATAGTGTCTGGGGTGAGATCAGGGCATATGAACTGATGTTGAGCCCACGTAACTCGGGTGGGGTCCTGGAATGTTCTCTTCAGAGAGTGGGAGCTTAAAGGTCAGCTTTCCTAAAGTGCTCTGATATCTCAGTACAAAAACACATACACAAAAAAACCCCACAAAACACTGATTAGCAACATGGCACGGATGAGGTCTGGTAAATGGAGATACACTCTGGATACAAGACAGAGACGGACAAGGGGGCCCCACACCACTCCTGGAGCGCTGAAGTCATTAGACACCACCACTTTCAGCACCCTGTTGTCCACCAGCTGTAGGATTCTTGGTCACCACACCCAGTCACCTCCTGAGCCTATGGGTGCCCAGCCCTGGGAAGACTAGACCAGACCAGTCGCTGCCCAGACTCCTGCCTCTCTGCAGGACACTGGAGAACCAGGGGAAATCTGTTCATTTCACAGGGACCAAACACTGTCTGTCTGGGATATGTGCTGCTCTGCTGAACCCAGGGTTCTGTGTCTCAGATGGGTGGATGTGAGGACATGGCAGGTGCTCCTCCAGAGGCAGAATTGGGAAAACCACCAACTACTACAAGGAGTGACAGTTGGTAGCCCTCTTCAGACTGATTTGTGAACCCACAGACCCATGGGTTGGCCTAACCTCCCCAACCATGTGGCCCTCTGCCGCTGCCCAGTTCACTTACTGATCAAGTCTCTCTGTGGCCAGCATCAACTGCTGCTTTGCAAAGGGCGATTCATGGACTCTGGGTGATTCTAGTGCCTTCTGGTGCCTAATGACAGCTCAATCCAGAGATTTCTGGGTGTTATAGAACCTACCTCTGGAGCCAGTGTCGTCTTAGACCCACCTGTTCTTTTCTCCTGGCCCTCCCCGCTTTGTGCTGTCTACCTCTGGTTTAAAACAGCTCTGTGGTTTAGCTGGAGTTCGACCTCCAATTTAAAATAACTTTCTTTGTACATGCACATGTGAAAAGGTTTAAGAGGCTATCCAGGCTTTACCACTAATTCTACAGAGAGCTGTGGGACCCAAGACACCAACAGGTGAGCAAGTGCCTGGTGTGTGCTCAGGCAGGGGAAGGGGATGGCCAGACAGTAACAGTCACCCATGGGGTCCCCAGAGACAAAGGATTATCAGGACAGAAAAGGGTCTGCTCTTGGGGCCATGGCCCCCTCAGAAGAAGATGACATCTTCCTTGCCAACTTCATCTTTGGCGGTGAGTGGTGTGGTTGGCAGTGAGGAAGCTGGGGATGCGGGTGGCAGAGGCATGCCTCCAGACTTGAAGACCTCAGGGGGCGTGGCAGCTGGGGCTGGGCTTGGGACTGGGCTTGGGGCTGGGAAGCAGGGATCTGCAAGAGAGATGGGGCATACTGGTGTCAGAAGCTGCCACAATCAGTGGGTGGCCCTAATGCCCAGTGGCTGGGCTCACCTGGGGCAGGTGCAGATCCATGGGGGGTAGTCAGGATGGGACTCAGTGACCGGCGGTTTCGTGACGAATTGTCATCCTTGCTTATTAACTTGTTGAGAAGCAGCTGCTGCTTCAGGTCGAAGGACACTGGAAGAGGGAAGGTGCTTGAGCCAGACTTTGTCATCTGGGTGGCAAGTGGGCCTCCCCTACCTTTTATTCCCCCATGGGCAGCCAGATAAGCACTTTGAAAGGTGGCACAGAGTCACTCAACGTTGGGATGGGAGAAGGGTGTGGCTTCCAAGCAAACATCCTTTTCCCATGATCATTAGGACATGAACTCTGCTTATGGGAAAGGTCATGGCTCCCTGTGTCAACTGAATAGGGAATCTCTATGGGGAGAGGACAAAGATGCTGGGTACAGCCCCTAGTACCTGACCTGTGCCCCAGATGGGAGGTTCTAAGTAAACAACGCAACTTGGGACAAAGGTCTTGGTGAAGGATTGCCTACATCAGGCTGACTGGTGGGCATATCTGTGAGGGATTGTCTTGTTTGCTTTAATCAGTGTGGACAACCCAGCCTGAAAGTGGGCTCCACTTTCTCCAGGGCCTTAGATTTAGGCCCTGGTCTGGATAATTGAGAAAGTTGACTGGGCACTAGTCAAACATGCCCTCATTCTCTGTGCTCCTGACTGTGGATGTTACTTAGGCTGTCTCAAGCTCTTGTCGCCTTGACTCCCCCCAGTGATGGACTGACCTTCGACTTGCGAGCTAAAATAAATCACTTCTCTAAGGCACTTTTTGTCAGGGTATTTTTATCATAGCAACAGACATGCAAGTGGAAGAACGGACATTGCTTTCTTGCCATGCTACTTGCCCATGCTGGTGCTTGGCTGGCTGTCTCCCTGTCTGAGGTCTGTCATTTCAGTTCTGCTGCTGAGACAGAGAACTCCAGGGGGAGGGGCATGCTGCTTCTCTGGATGGTACAGGGGACCCGATTTGGGGCTTCCAGTGAGGCTCAAGCAACATGAGCTCCACAGTGGACCTTCTACAGGGGTCCGTGAACTTTGGTGGTAGGGTGCAACTCACCTGAGCTCTCCCCACGCTGGGAACCCCTGCTCTTGCTGCTTTTATCCTTGCCACCCTTGGTGGAGGCAGCCAGCTTGGTGGGGATCTGCTGCTGCACAGCTGTCTGCCTCTGAATCTGGTTGGTGGCACTGAGCAGCTGGATGGGCACATCGCTCTTGGCTGACCGGCTCTCAGCAGTGATACTGTTCCAGCGGGCCACCTCGGGTCGCTCTATGTACTCAGGTCCTGTGCCAGACGGCAGCATGCTCCCTTGGGTCCCTGGTGCTTTGGCTAGGGCTAAGCGCCCCTCTAGTCCATCCCCATTGAAACTGGGAGGGTGGCTTGTGGGTTGGGCCTGAAAGTAATAGAAGACACAGCCTATCATTGCTGAACCTGCTGGTAACTGTTAACCCCACAAAAGGCTTCCCAGCCCTTTGGTGGCTATGGACTGGGGAGGACCAAACACAGCTGGCAAATGCTCGGAGATAAATAGGTGCTGCCTACCCAGCTCTGGGTCCAGTTCACAGCTGAGAAGGTGTATTCTGCATTCTGCAGAGCACTGCCTCAGTCTACATGGAACACACCAGTATATGGATATCCATGGTCACACTGGGCCATATATATGCGTTCTCTTTCTCATGCACAAATATGGCCACACAATCTAATTTGGATTACTCACAGAAACTTTTTGGAGACAGGGTCTGTCTATGTAGCCCTGGCTGTCCTAGAACTCTATGTAGACCAGGTTGGCCTTGAACTCAGAGATCCACCTCTGCCTCCTGATTGCTGGGGTTAAAAGCATGTGCTTCTTTTAACAGCAGCCTCCACACCTCCCAGGGTCTCACATAGTCTAAGTGGCTTGGAACTTGCTATGTAGCCAAGGATGATCTAATTCTTCTGCCTCCACCCCTTGAATGTTAGGCTGACAGGCTTGTGCCACTATATATATATATATATATATATATATATATATTTTTTTTTTTTTTTTTTGAGACAGGGTTTCTTTGTGTATCATATATGGTTGTCCTGGAACTCACTTAGACCAGACTGGACTTGAACTCAGAGATCCTGGGATTGATGGTGTGTGCCACCGCCTTCCAGTTTTGTTTTTTTTTTTTTTAAAATGAAATGCTGGGGTTGGAACCAGGGACTTCGTGCAAGCTAGTCAAGCACTAAACCAAGTCACATTTCCAATTTAGCAGTTTGGCCACACAGGCTCACCTACCTCTGCTAACACCTCTGGGGGTAGTGCCCCCGGTATGGTGTTCTGCTTCTTGAACCTGCGCAGCAGCTCCAGGCGCTCACGTTCACGGTCCACTGCCCGCTGGGCCTCGCGCAGGCGCTCCAGGTCGTGCTGGTAGGCCTGGCGCTGCTGTTCCAGCTCCGTGCGCTCCTGGTCCAGTTGCTGGCGGAGCTGGCGTGCCTCATCCTCTCTCTCTTGCAGTCGTGCAAGTTCCCGCTCCCACCGCTGCTGTTCCTGGCGCAGCTGACTCTGCAGCTTTTCAACACCAGCACGCTCCTCACGCTGCTTCTCGAAGTTGCGCTGCCGCTCTTGCTCTAGCAGCAGGTTCCCGCGTGTTGATTGCAGCCGGAACTGCTTCTCCCGCTCCAGGATGGCCACTCGCTGCATCTCCACATAGCTGTCCTGTTGGGTGATAACTGCCTAGGAACAGGGATAGGGGTGGGGCTGATGAGAGCCATGCCCTTGGTTAGACCCAGCCAACCAACAAAGGGCAGGAGCAGCCAGTCCCCTCCCTGATGCTGCAGGTACCTGGAGACTAAGAAGAAGCTGGGACAGTGTCTGGACCCGGTGGACCAGCTGCAGAGAGAAAGCCAAATTGGTCTACCTGATGAAGGTACACAGGATATGTGGGCATGCCGTCCCTGGGGGAGGTGGACCAGGGGTGGTACCTCTGACTCCAGGACAGTGGGCAGACATGAGCTGCTCTCTGTGTTAGGCATCTCCACCTGTGAAGAAGAAGATGATAGTAGCAATTGGGATTAAACCTCAACCACCACAGCTCACTATGTGAGCAGACATGCTCTTGGCTTGGGAAAAAGAAAAAGACCTAGGCCTGAGCTATGACTATGTGTGTGGGGGGGGGCGGGGGGGGGACAAGTGCTATGGCATTTGATGTACGTCCATTCAAGAGTCTGGAAAATGAAAAGAGGATGCCTGGGAGGTGGTTAGGTGGCTGATGTCCAGCTCTAGAGTAGGGTAAGCTTGGAGGCTTGGAAGTGAAGCTTATGTGGCCATGCCAGACACAGAGTCCTGCTCAAGCCTCAGATACAGATAGGGGCAGGTGGCCTTAGCTTCTGGAAACATCAGCAACAACGCGCAGGTATTAGTTGTGCTGAGTCAAATAGGGAGGAAAGAGCCTGTGAAATGTCAGGAATGTGGACACATGTTACTACACACTCTGGATAGCTTATGATACCAATGTGAGGTTTTTGGCCTACTGAAGTCAAGCCCATTCTCTCCTCTGCCTCCCTCCCGAGTCACTGCCAGCCATTCCCAGGGGTCTGCAAGATTAATTTTGAAGGCTGCCATGTTAGTGGTGGTTATGTCGACTTGGGCTGTCTGAACCCACATAATCAACATTACCAGAAGTCTCTTACCGCCTGTGGTGATTCCTCACAGCCACTGGGGGTGTTGCCATCACAGGATTTGGAATCTGGGCTGCTAGCAGGTCCCTGCCAGTCTTGGGGCCCGAGGTCGCTGTTGCATATCTTCTTTTTAAAGCTGCCATCTGGAGACCCCAAATTGATCACAAGAGGATGCTATGAATCCCACCGGGTCTGGGTTCTCCTCCTCTTCACCCAAACCCTACCATGTAATAAATACATGCTAGGGTGCTCCCAGAGAACCTGTTGCAGGGCCCTGGCTTTGTAGTATAGAGCCCACAACACCCAGAGGACCGAGGACTGTTTCAGGAATTATACCCCCAATGCTGGAGATAGCTCAGCTGTTAAAGGCTAAGACTCACAACTAAAAACTCAAGAAGTCACACTGTTCAGAGCACTGGATCTGCCACTCACGAGCTTCCCGAGGCACAGCCTCAGACGTAGGTAACATACTTACTCTTACTGGGGCTGCCCACATTGTCATAGCCCCCGAAGGTCTCAGCCCTCCGAGGCAGGCCTGCGGAGACACCTCCCTCCTCCACTTGGCCACTGGTGCTGCCCAGCCGCCGCCGGCAAATCAGGCTTTGGATGCCCTCAACTGTGAAGGAGAGGTGGGGGACATGAGTTAACAGGTGGTGGGGGTTATGCCAGGGGCAGCAGGGAGCCCAGACCTGAGCCGGAAGCAAGCGTGGCGGTTGAGTGCTGTGATGACAGTTATACACTATTACTTTGGCTTCGGCAGTGCTGGGACAGAACCCAGTGCTAGGCAAGCACTCTAATAATGGAGCCAAATTCTGAGCCATCATCCTCAGTGTCTAGGGGAGAAGCTAAGGAAATTGGGCAGCCATTGGGTTTGAAAACAACCTAACTTGGAGACAGGCTCCATAAGATTCAGGAAGTTCTGAAAGGAGGCATGTTAAGACTCAGGAAGTCCCTGAAACTTACCAGAAGTTATATAAATAGAAAGGACTGTTGGGGAAAAGAGACTTTCCAACCAGTTCAGCCAACTTTGCCTGCAAGTCATGAAGAGAGCTCCAGGGTCCCAGTTTTCATTATTGTCATCTACGCTGGGGTGGCTTTCAGTGATGCAGCTGCCTTTAAGTTGTAAGTAATCCCTCACCACTGCTTGGAAGTGATCTCTACAAACTTACTGGTTTACCAAGCTGGACTGGTGTTACTGTTACTTCAGTTTGTCATTAGTTCCCTGTCTAGGATGAAGATGTATATGCTCATGCCTCCTCAAAAAAAAAAAAAAGTGTCACACAACATATGGACAGGAGCCTTTTCTCTCCTTTTCTCAGTGACTTTTCTCTCCAGTTCGTCAGGGTGCTACTGAAATCTAGGCCCCAAGCCAGGTCTAGGGATGTGATGCACCAGTCGCTACCTAGGCTTATTAGCACACACATAAAGTGAGAGCTGAACAGGGGGCTGCCCATGGGGCAAGGGTGGTCTACAAACCCTTCAGTGACCCTCTACCACTCAAAGTCTCTAGCCATGTGAAGAGGCAGGGAGAACATTCCCAACCCATGTACCAGATTTGTGTCACTGGAGGCCAGGAACAGTGGCCTCAGGAGACAGAGGTGGAAGGGCAGTGCAGGTGTGGCTGGAGGGTCGTAGCTAAGCTGTGCAGGCAAGGGGTTGCGTGGTCTGACTTGCTGATGGAAGAGAGCCACTACAGTGGCTGCCCTCCTGGACATCATGGGGCCCTGGTGGCAGCAATGGTGCTGGTAGGAGCTCAATGTATGGCTGAAGGTTTCCCTTACCAGCCTTGAGGCTGGCAGAGGGGTCTCTGCATGGTTAGGGTAGAATGTGTATGGAGACAGTGGGTTACATGTATCCAGTGGTTTAATGATTGCTAATGCATGGCAGCCTGCTGGAGCTCGAGGTGGGGTTCTGGCCCAAGTCTAGGGTGTGTTTCTGAACTCCATAAGTCCCTCAAAATGTATATGCATTTTCCTGAGAATATTATTGGGGGCTATCTTAGAAAAGAAGCATCTGTATCAGGGAACTGGATTTTACTCAGAAAATTTAGATTACATTTTATTTATTGTGTTTATGGGTGCACACATGTGGAGATCAGAGGACAGCTTGCACGAGCTGATTCTGCCCAAGCTTCCCCCCCCCCCCTCCCGCCGAGGACAAGTCTTTCGTGCCTCCCAGACGAGCTTCAAATTCATTAAGGAGCTAAGGATGACCTTGAACTTTTGGTCCCCCTGCCTCAGTCTCCCAAGTGCTGGGATTCCAGGGCTTCACATAATGCTGGACAAGCACCCTACAAACAGCCACAGCCCTAGTCCTGAGTCAACTTTAGACCTCTGGGGTTAACGAGGTCACCCAGGGAGTGTTTGTTGATTGGCAGAGACAGTGCATAAAGGATTTGGGTGTAGCTTGGTTGTAGAGCTCTTGCACATGCTGGGTTCCCTGGATCACAAGAAAGCAAAATGACTGTAGTCCCGGGGAAGGTCAGCCACACAGAGTCCTGGGCCTGGCTTTGGACCCCCATGCAGCCCACCCTTACAATATCATAACATACCATAATGGGATGACTGACTTACTCTCGTTCATGGCTGATCTGAGAATCTGCTCCCCGCGTAGGGTCTCGGAGGGGTCCCCGCCTCCTCGGAAGAGGCCTCGGCACTGGGCTGACTCATCCAGCCCACTCAGCTCTGCCATCTCCAGGTAGATCTGCTGCTTCTCCTGAAGGCTCTGTGCGATCAGCTGATCTCTCAGGCTCAGTCGTTCTATAGAGGACCCAGAGGTGGTGGTCAGCCCCAGAGACCTGCTCTTGGAGCCAGGCTGTGAGAGTGGGGTGCCCGGCTGGCCTCTAACCTCAAAGGCGCACCCACTATCTGCCCTCTAACACCACTAGCTTCACATTGTGGTCCTGCCCCCTTGGCTCCTCCTCCCATCCCCACTGTGAACACCAAATGGCAGGTAAGTGTGGACAGGCAGGAGTCTGGAACAGAGAGCCTTGAAAGACAATATATGGTTTAATGTAAAAAAAAATTCCATTCCATCTATTTATTTGTGTATATACATGGGCACACAATGTGTGGAGGTCAGAGGATAACTTGCAGGAGTTGAGTTGCTTCCTTCCATGGAATCTGGGTATTGAACTTGGGCCATCAGGTTTGGCAGTCGAGAGTCTACTCACTAAGCCATCTTGCCAGTGCAGGGCTTTGTTTTGTTTGATTTATTTGCTGGACATGGTGGTGCATGCCTTTAATTCCAGCACTTGGGAGGTAGATTCAGGATATATGATCCACATAGTGAGTTCTAGGGCAGCCAAGACTACAGTAAGTCCCCCTCCCCCATATTTATTCATGTATGAGTATACATATATGCATTTGGGTGTGACATCTGTGTGCATGCATGGAGACCAGAAGATGACATCACTCTGTGTACTAATTGGAGGAGAATCTCTCCTCAAAGCTGGGGCTCTATGTCTGTAAGCCAGCAAATCCTGGCAATCCCCTTGTCTCTGCACTTCTCAGACCTCGGATTACAGGTGTGTATGCAGGACATCTGGCCTGGTATGTGGGGACTGGGTCTGAACGCTGGCCCACATGGTTGTGTAGCAAGTGTTCTTAACTGCTGAGCCGTCTCTCCAGCCCCTGGTTTTGTTTGTTGGTTGGTGTTTCGAGACAGGGCTTCTCTGTGTAGCCTTAGTTGTCCTGGAACTTGTTTTCTAGACCAGGCCTGCCTCTGCCTCCCTAGCGCTGGGATTAAAGGCGGGCACCACCACTACCACCAGTTTTGTTTGTTTTGGGAGACAGAATTTTACTCTTCTGCAGGCTGGAGATCCCCTTGCCTTGGCCTCCCAAGTACATGGGTTATAGGTATGAGCTACCACATCTTGCTTAAAAATTTGAATAAAAAGTTAAATTTTTTAAAATTTTATGTTAGAAAACTGAGGGGTTGTTTTAAACATTATTCCCTTATTTGTGTATTACCTGGCAAGCATGCCATGGATTATATGTGGTGGTCGGAGGACCACTTGGAGTTGTTGGTTCTCTCTCCTATGTCAGTTTCAGGGACTGAAACTGGGTTGTCAGATGTGGTGACAAGCTACCATTACCTGCTGAGCCATCCTGTCAGCCCAGAAGACAGGGTTGTTATTAATTAATTTCTTGTTTTAGACATCATCTTGTTATATACTCTTGGTTCACCTGGTAATAGCTGGATGATGCAGGCTGGCTTTGAATTCCCATCAATCCTCTCACCTCAGCCTCCAAGTTTATCAATCTTGGGGCTCATGACATGGCTCAGTGGTTAAGAACATTTGACATTTGTTGTTCTTGCAGAGGACCCAGATTTGATTCCTGACATCCACATGGTGGCTCACAACTGCCTTAAATTTCCTCTTCTGGCTTCTGCATGCATTGCATGCATGTAGTGCACAGACATGCATGCAGGCAAAATGCCCACTGCCCATACACATAAAATTCTTCTGAGTGCTGATACTAAAGGTGTGCACCACCATGTCTGGCTCCATTTACTTATTTTTTATTGTGATGTTTTATTTTTTAATCATCTATCTATCTATCTATCTATCTATCTATCTATCTATCTATCTATCTATCTATCTATCTTTGAGGCAGTCTTTAGCTCTGGCTAGATTTGCTCACTACATAGCTGAAGATGACCTTGAACTCCTGACACTTATCCCTGTGTTTGTGGTGCTGGGGTTGGAACCCATGGGCCTCATGCAAGCTAGTCAACCACTCCACCTACTGAACCATCTCCCTGGCCATGGACTGAACTCTTGAAATGGGTGACATTGTACATTAGTCCTCAATGAGGTGGCATAAACTTGATGTGGGACCATGGGTTACAAGAGGGACCTGCCCACAATGCTGACCCCTCTTACCTTGAAAGTTCCGTAGTCTCAAGGCGAAGGCTTCAGTCATCCTTCTCTCCTCAGGCTCGATGGAGGGGCCCTCTTCCTTATCTGGACAGCTGCAGGCAAAGGGGACAGCTGCCATCAATGTCACATGGGCCATGTTCTGACAGCCACACCACAGAGCATTCATTTTCTCTCTCCCTTATGCTGGGGGATGGCTTGGGGGATAATGGAGTCCCAGATCTACAAGAGACCCTGTCTCAGCAGAATACATCCAACACCCACTTTTGGTGTGTCCGCGCCTGAATTCAATCCTCAGGACTCACATAATAGGAGAGAATAACTAACCCCAAAAGTTGTCCTCTGACCTTTGCATGCATGCCATGGCTCACTTTCTCTCCAATAAAGAAATGTAATTATGAAAAGATTACTGAGCCAGGCCAGGCAGTGATGACCCATGCCTTTAATTCCAGCACTTGGAAGGCAGAGGCAGGCAGATCTCTGTGAGTTCGAGGCCAGCCTGGTCACAAGAGCTAGTTCTAGGACAGGCTCCAAAGCTACAGAACCTGGTCTCGAAGAAAACTAAAAAAAGATTACTGAGCCAGGGCCTGTATTAGCTACAAAATGGCTCTTCCACTGACCCATGCCTCCTTGTGTACTGCTGGTTTGTTGTTATTTGTTTTTTATGACAGGGCTTCTCTGGGTAGTCCTAGCTGTCCTGGAACTCCCGTTGTAGATCAGGCTAGCCTCAAACTCAGAGATCCACCTGAGTGTTGTGATAAAGGTGTAATCACCACCATCTGTTTGTTCTTTAAAAAACAAATAACAACAACAAACAAACAAGGCATCAAGCATCCCAGGCTAGACCAGACTACTCTGGCCAAGGACGACTTTGATTTTCTGATCTTTCTGCCTCTACTACATCAAGCGCATCAAGTGCTGGGATTACAGGCATGCATTGTCACAATCAGCTTATATGGTGCTGGGGCTTGGACTGAGAACTTTGTGCATACTGGGTAAGCATGCTACCAAGTTACAGCCCTAGGTCCTGTACACTGCTTTTGTGAGGAGTTTAGCTTGGATGATGAGGAGAAAGAGAGTCAACACACAACAGCTCTCAAAGGGTCAGGGCTTAACCAGGAGAACTTCTGATCCTCCTGCCTCAGGTTCCCAATGTGGGGGGTATAGATACGCACTACCAAATTCTACTTCTTGCACAATTTTTTAAAAACCATGATACACTTAATTTATATGTATGTATGTGCACATGCCATGTATGTGCTGGTAATGGGGGCCAGAAAAAAAGCATCGGATCCCCTGAACTAGAATTATAGGTAGTTCTGAGCAGCCACACTATGTGGGTGCTAGTAACTTAACTCAGGTCCTCTGCAAAAGCAGTAAGCATTAACTGAGTCATTTCTCTAGCCCCTCGTGTACAGGTTTAAAGTGCCCAGCTGTGACACAGAGGAGGTGGTCAGTGCATAGATGCAGATGACTGTCAGATACTGGGGGCTGTGGAACACTCGGAGCTGAAGCTACTGAGCGTGGTGTGATTATGGAGCAGGAGGCTGGCTACAGCTGGAGGCTGGACTAATCTCCAGGCCCACCTGTCAGCCAGATTCTGGTTCAGGCAGGAGGAAGAGACAAGGCACTGGACTGGGATCTGGAGGGCGCTCAGTCCGAGAAATAAAGAGGATATTATAACCTGCTCCAACAAGGCTGGCCTCAAACTGTTTATCTGAGTGGCCCACAATAAAGGTCCAATTTAGAACTGCCTGGTCCCTCACACACCTTATACAGAAATATCCAGGCCGTTTTAGCGCTGTGACAGGTTGGCCATTATTAGAAGGAGCAGTTCATTGTGAGATGTGATTTCCTCATGGGACTGGGTGGCTCGGTTGGCAGGGTGCTTCACTTACACTCATGACTCAGGGTTTCACCCTTGGCACTGTATAAACTGGGTACAGTGGTGCCTACCTTTCATCCCAGAACCTGGGAGGTGAAGGCAGGAAGATAATAAGGCTCAACTTGGGCTACACAGTGAGCTGGATGCCAGCCTGGGCTACATGAGATTGTTTCTCAGAAATCAACCAACCAATGAAGGGATCTGTCTGGGAGGTCAAAGTCAGATGAGAATAGCTTCTCAATCCCGAGAGCATGACTGGGCAGGAAGAGCCTGCCTGAGGAGGCAGAAGACCCTGGGCTCACCTCTCCACGGCTCTGCGAATGTGGGCCATCCAGGTGTTCCTGTCTTCTTTGGAATTGGTATAGATCTCATACATCTCTGGTCCTTGCATGGAGGCACTGATCAGAAACATGGCCTTCTCCTCGTTGGCCACCTCTCTCACAATTAACTTTTGCAGAGAGATGATGGGCGGCTTTGAGTCCTGCAGGGGGAAGGTGATGGAAACTTAACTGTTGTCCTGCTATAGTCAAACAGCACTGGAACCCTGCTACCACTCCCAGAGTATATATGCATTAACATGGAAGGCAGATGATGATCTTGGCTGTTGTTCCTCAGGTGTGTGGTTTCTCAGTGTCCTGAGGTTCACCACGTAGGTCAGGCGGGTAGACAGTGAGCCCCAGGGATCTGTCTCCCCAGCACGGGGGCATGAGTGTGTGCCACCACATTCTAATTTTTCATGTGGGTTCTAGGGAGTGAACTCAGGTCTTCAAGTACTAAATAGCCATGCCGGTGCAAAGCAGGAGCATTTTACTAACTGGAGACCATTTAATTGATATCCTAGTATTCTTTTTAATGCTTTTTGAGGGCTTTAATTCATTGTGAAACCCGGCTGGCTTCAAGTTGACAGCGGCCCCGTCTCAGCTTCCAAGTGTTGGGACTTCAGGTGTGCACCGCCATGCCTGGCATAGGGCATAGTTCTTTTTTGTTATTAATATTTTTTAACATTTTGTATGAGTGAGAGCATGCATGTGTACATGCACATGCATGCATGGTACACCTGTGGAGATCAGAGGACAACTTGAGGGAGCTGGTTCTCTCCTTCCACCATGAGGGTTCTGGGTATTGAACTCGGGTCGTGAAGCTTTGCAGCAGCATCTTTACCCATGGAGCCACCTCCTGACCTCAAAAGGCACATCTCAAGTAGTGTTCTGAGTTAAATTGCCCAGACCCTCTTATCATTCATATATTGAGGTTCTAAGCCCAAGCACCTCAGAACATGATGGTGTGCAGAGACAGGATCTTTAAAGATAAAATCATGTTAAACAAGACTTGTCTTTCCAGCGGTCCAAACCAATGAACTAGTATCCTTATAGGACCGTAAGACTGGGCCAGTCACAGGTCTGTCACCCCAACATTTAAGATGTGGAGGTAAGAAGTACAGAAGATCAAGGCCAGCCTCAGCTAAACAGTGAGCTCCAGGCCAACCAGGGCTATATAAGGCCCCAAATTTACAAACCCTCAGATGACAGGTGTACACAATTAAGCCAGCTTGGATGATTTTTCTTTGTGTGTGTGTGCTTTCCTGTCTAAGAACTCCTGAACATATTAACACTGGGTGATGCGGTTGATCTGTTCCTGATTTCTGGGGACTAAGACAGGCTGCTTTATGTCTCACCTGGGATACACAGGGATCCATCTGAGCTATTGTACAAGGAGGCAGGAGGACAAGAGGGTCTAGGAAGATGATGATGCTTGCGTGTTTCTGAAAGCTTTGGACCCAACTGGTTCAAGTCTATTAATGTCCCCAAAGTCTTCTGAGAGTGCGGGTGGGGCACACAGCTGACATCTGTGCCTTGTGTGAAACTATGGTGGCTTAAAAGGTGTGCTGGGCTGGGGGGGGCAGCTTTTGTGACAAATAGTCTGTCCTGGTTTATGGAAAGGTGGGATGGGGTGACAAGGGGTGGGAGAATTCCTGAGGTGCTTTAAGGTCAATGGATAGAATCGTTCACCTCAAGGGTTCCCTTTCTGCCCTATAAGACACTAAGCCATCGGCCTTTGTTTTGATTAAAGAACAATCTGCATTGGCAGAGGTCAGGATTCTCATATTTCCACATCACCTCCATGAGTCCCGATCTAACACTTGGAGCTGAAAATGCAGGAGGGATTTTGGGGCCCCACACCTTCCCTCAGGTCCACCCGTCCTCACTCCCCTTACCCATCTCTCTCATTTTTCTGGTGCCCATCCCATGGAGAGCATGGCCACTTGCCAGGTTTACTCAGGGACTGAACAGCTGACAATCCTGACGTGGAACCTCTGGGTCTTAGTGGACCTTGTCCTTTGTCTATGCAAATGGTGCAGATTCCAATTAGGGGTTTTATTAGTGTGCCACATAAAATTCAGTTTTCGTCCTTTTCTTCTGCTCGCTGCCCCATCCCCTTCTCTACAGACCCCCAGAGCAGAGGCTTTTTTACCATTTGCCATACCAGTACATTCAACATCCATACACTAAGATAAGGCTCTTTGGGCCAGACCCTAGGGCCTGTGAGTACCCGGGGATGTTGGACACAGACACAGTGAGGCTGGAAAGACTGAGGATGTTTTAGATCACGGGCTAGGGGATAATCAGGCAGCAGCCCTTCCCTTTCTCCCTAGCCTCATAGCTATAGGCAAAGCCTACTGCACCCCATTCAGAGAATGTGTCTGTGAATCTGTAACAGCTCCTTGGGTACTCCAGGAAGGAAGTGCTTAACCCCTATCAGACATTGTTCAAGTTACGCCCACCTGTAGCCCTCTCCAGCTCCATCCTCAGAGCAGATTCTGGCATCCTAGCTGTTATGGAAAGAGACAGACCCCTGTCTTGGAGTCAGTAAAGACCCCTGGATGCCATTCCAGAAGGATGATGGTTACCATTCTCATGTCCCCATGTAAGTTCACAGACCTCAACTAGATGCGTCCCTCCTTCTCACTTCTCCCGCACTCTTAGAGTGACATACTCCTACCCTGCAATTCTGTCCCTTCTCTCTGCCACCCAGAAATCAGACACAGCTTATGTGAACCTCCTCTCTCCTCTCATACCTATAAAGAATGGTCCCTATTCTGCCTTCTGAGTTTGAATTCTGTTTAGAGCCCTTTTCACGCTGTCATCTGCTTATGGCATTACTAATTCTTTTAATAAACTTTTTACCTAAGGACAACTACCTCAGTGTCCCCCTTAAGGCCCTCCCACCGGAGACCTTTCAGTGAGGACCAGAGCCATACCAGGAAGCAAGACAGGTTCTCATCCCCTATACATTCTATTGATGCCCATTGGCTGGAACCTTCTGGAAGGACCATGAGACAGGGTGTCTCTCAGCATATTACACCCCATCTGTGTTTCCTCTCCATGCCTTGTCTTGGACATCCCTCTATGGGGCCCCACCATGGCACGGCCCCAGCAAGTGGGGCCTGTGAAGACATCAGACACATGCCACGGAAGTAAAGATGTGGGACCTGGGAAGATGTTAGGCACATACCACGGAAGCAAAGACGTATTTCTGATCCTTTTCCTGCAGCAGCAGAAGCACATCAGTCAACAGGACAGCGAGGACATCTGCAGAGACCAGAACACGGAGGACAGTCTTAGAGGCCACGTGCCCAGAAGGGCTCAAGAGGGAAGCACCATGATGCTTCAGCCTCTTGTTCCTAGGAATTACCATCCTAACTCACCCCTTTCCACAAAGTACCTGAGTTTGGAGACTCAGTGTAAATGAATGCCAGAGGCTCCCACTAGGAATGTTCAGAACTCAGGCTAGAACTCCTAAGTCCCATTCAGTTCTTTCATTATTTTTCTTGCAATTTGGTTTCTCTGTGTAGCCGTTGGCTGTCCTGGAACTTGTTTTGTAGACCAGATTGGTCTCGAACGCAGAGATCTGCCTACCTCTGCCTTAACAATGTGTGCCACCAGCACCTGGCTTAAGAATTCATTTTTATTATTTATTTATTTTTATTTTACTTTATTTTTGGTTTTTTGAGACAGGGTTTCTCTGTGGCTTTGAAGTCTGTCCTGGAACTTGCTCTGTAGACCAGGCTGGCCTTGAGCTCACAGAGATCCACCTGCCTCTGCCTCCCAAGTGCTGGGATTATAGGCATGAGCCACTACCACGTGGCTTAAATTTTTATTGTCTATTTATTTACTTATTAATTTATGTTTGTTTTTCAGGACAGAGTTTCTCTGTATAAGAGCCCTGGCTGTCCTGGAACTTGTTTTGTAGACCAGGCTGGCCTTGAACTCACAGAGATCTGCCTGTGTCTGCCACCTGAGTGCTGGGATTAAAGGCATGCGCCACCAAGCCTGGCTCAAGGATTTATTTTTAACTATGTGTGAGTGGGTGTCTGTGTGGCCTTGTGCATGTATGTAAGTGTTCTCAGTGAGTAGAGCTGCTGGGTTCCTGTAGCTAGAGTTACAGGCAGTTGTAAGCTGTCCAGTATGTCCAAATTTCGAGTTCTTTATAAGAGCAGCAAGTATGCTTAGAGACTGTGCCATCTTTCCAGCCCCTCATTTATTATCGTTACTATTTTGTGCATATGGGTGGGTACACATGCAATACATATATATGCTCATGCATGTGTGCACACATTTGTTTGGGTGCACCTGTGCATGAATATGTGCATACACTAGGGGTTGATATGAGGTACCTTCCTTAATCACTTCCTGATTTTTTTTTTTTTTGATGTATGTTTATGGCATGCAGGGGTAATTGGTTGGAAGGGAGGTGTGTGCATGCCCTAGTGTGTATGTGAAGGTTGGAGGACAAGTTGTGCAAGCTGTATTTCCACCACATGTGGCTAAACTAGTGTAAACAGTACTAGGGTTACAGGCATGTATCACCATGCCTGGCTGGGAACTGAACTCAAGCAAGCACTTTACCTACTGAGTCACTGTTCCAGCCTCTAGGTGGTTTCTTTGTTGAAATGCACTTCTCTTTCTATCCCAGGTCATATCTTGTCTCCTGCTGCAAAGATGGAGGCAGGGCTGGCCTCAGCTCCCTTAAGTCCCAGTCCCGCTTGGTGCCTTATCCCTGTATGCTGTATGAACACCTCTCACAGTGAGACGTTTGCACACAAGTCACAGGAGTGCAGATACTAATGTTTGAGGGAGTCTCTTTTTCTTTTTTACCCCCTTTTCAGGCAGGGTCTGGCTTCCAACTTGATCCGTCGCTGAGGATGACCCTGAATTCCCAATCCTTCTGCTTCCCTAGAGCTGACTGTCACTAAGCTCAAGTTTACTTGGTGTTGTGGCTGGAAACCAAGGCCTCATGCATGCTAGACAAGCACACAACTGACCTACAGCACCATCCCTGGAGGAACCATTTCTGATGATCTCGTCTAAATTAAACACTCTTCCTCTAGTCTATTCTTGGTAGTCCACTGCTTCCTTTAATCCTGAAAACATTCAAGTGGTGCAGGTTTGGTCTTGTTCCTGTCACTCAGCTTGGTGCCAATTCAAGATGGAATATAAGATAGAGCCCAAACCATCCAGATGGTGCCTATCATTCTGACACAGCTGCCAGAACTGCAAGGTTGTATTGTGTGGAGCCAACATGAAACCCACCAGAGGTGGCCAGAGGCAGACATTTACCTTTCAAGCGTCCCGATGTGGACTTCCAGCACAAGGTGCCTTCTAGGTGGAGCTGGCGCCGCAGCATGTCCTCCTTGCGGAAGGTAAGCCCATTCTTGAGTTTGCTGGATGACTTCAAGTCCACCTTGCCTGTGATCTCCCTGAGGCGCTGGTCCTTCTCATACTCACTGACTTTGGTATCCACTTGTGAGATGATGTCTTTGATGAGGTTCAGGGCCTGGCTCAGGTCTTTGTGGTCCTCAGTGCCAGCTGTCACACATAAGCAGAGGTGGCACTGTCTTTGTGCCCACGCTCACAAACACAACAGAAGTGGATGTGCCACATCTGGATGGGATCTATAGGTATATTCGTTCCCTAGGGCCACTGCTTAGAGGCCTTTCAGAGCCCTCTGCCAACTGTAATTTCTGAGATGAAAATGGTTCTCCAAAATTAATAATAGCCCAGAGTTTAATGAACTCAGTTTGTTTCTGTTTGAATTATTTTTTGAGATAGGATCTCGAGTAGTACAGGTTGGTCTCAACTTCCTATAGAGAATGACCTTGAACTCCTGATGCTCCTGCTCCTGCCCCCTACACCTCCCAGGCACTAGAACTACAGGCTTTTTTGTTTTGTTTTTTTCTTTTTTGAGGCAGGGCAGGGTCTCTTCACATGCCCTGGCTGTCCTGGAACTCAGAGATTCACCTGCCTCTGAGAGTTCTGGGGCTGAAGGAGTGTGCCACCACACCCAGCCTTCGTTTTCGTTGAAACAAGATCTTGTTCTGTAGCCCTGGCTAGCCTAGAATTCAGTGTGGATCAAGTTGGCCTCAAACTTGCAGAAGATCCTCCTACCTCCACCTCTTGCCACCATGCTCGGCTTAGAGTTTAGCTTTTGCCTAAATGCAAAAGTTGGGGTGTGGTGGTTCAAATGGCACAAAGTTCCCAGCACACCACACACAGTCCTATCATCATTATAGACAGATTCCCCTCAAGTCCTTAGCTCTTCATAAAGTGGCTGCTTCTACTTCCTGTTCCAGTCAACAGAAGGACACAGTAGAGAAGCTTGCCATTTCCTCAGGGCCTAAGCCTAGCAGATATCTGAGAGGGGCGGTCACTGCCCCTGCTCCCATGAGCACCTGGCATGCTACATGACCTTTCTGCTGTGCTCTCTGTGGCCATCAGATGTCAGCCTTTTCTTCTTTCTGTTTGACTCCTTAATCAGGGTCTCATAATGCAGCCCAGGTTAGTGTAGAACATGTGGATCTTCCTGCCTATCTGTTGGATAGCAATTTCCTGTGAATTAAAACGTTCTATTCTGGAGGAAAGTTGTTAAGACTCAGGAAGTCCCTGAAACTCACCAGAGTCATACAGCAGGTCTCCCTAAGATTATGAAAACACTAAGGGCTGCTCACATGAGGACATGCTCCAATTTGTTTAGTTGCCTTCAAGTCCTGCAGAGAGATCCAGAGTTCCAGCTTCTTTGAGTCCTAACACACATTCTATGGTGGCTTTTGGTGACATAGCTGCCTTCCAGTCACCCCTACTCCTATAAGTAACTATTTATCCATGCTCTTAAGTAACCGCAATAAAATCATTGGTTCACCAAGTTGTATTTTGATGGTAGGTTACATTGGTCTGTTGTTAGTTCCCAATCACTATCTGGGATGAGTAAGCATTTGTTAATGTCTCCCAGGAAAAGTGTTACACAATACTAGGCCTCCTCATGCCGAGAGAACACCTATGCTCACTGCATAGCTCAGATCTTGCCCTGGACATAGAACTCAGAGGCCATTTATTTTTATTTTTATTTATATGTATAAGTATTTTGTTGCATGTATGCCTGTGCTCCATAGTATAGTGCCTGTGGAGGACAGAAGAGGGCATAAGAGTCCAGTCCCCCAGAACTCGTGTTGTGTATGGTTGTGAGACACCATGTGGGTGCTAGGACTCAAGCCCAGGTTTCTCTGGAAGAGTAGTTGTGCTCTCAAATGGCTGGGCCATTTCTCCAGTCCTAGAAATCATTTATTAATAACCTAGGATTTATCTTGTTTTCATCTAGTTCATGTCCAGTTTATAGATACTGACCTGGGCCCTGTCATGGTCCAGGCTCTGCTAAGGGCAAAGGTTCACCCAGCTCCTGTCCTCACGTGCTGACTGCCTGGCACCCAGTAAAGCGGATTATAAGAGGGAACTTGGCCAGTCCAGTGATAAACTCCAGAGCAGGTGAATTGAGACAGCCATCCACCCTGACCCACGAGTGTAGCAGAGTGTGTTCCCACCTTCTGTGTTCTGGATGATGCGCTCCACCAGTACTGGATACTTGGTTATACGCTGTGTGACCAGAAGGATACACTCCTGAACTCCCAGCCGTCGCACAATGGAAAAGTTGCCGATTTTCTGTGGAATGGAAAAGAAATAGCTTGTTTAAATTCTCTTTCTCTCTTCTATCTTTTTATTTTTGGATATTTTTGAGACAGGGTCTCTCCATGCGACCCTGGCTGTCCTGGAACTCACAGAGATCTACCAGCCTCTGTCTCCCAAGTGCTGAGATTAAAGATGTGCATGACACCCAACTCTCCGTCCTTCTTCCTTCCCTCCCTCCTTCACCATCCCCACTCCCTTGTGCTTGTGGTTGAACCAAGGGCCTAAGGCATGCTGAACAAATACTCTCACTAAACCGTATCTCAAGAAAGACAGACAGACAGACAGTCTAACACACACATGGTTTGATGATTACCTGTATGTACTATTATGCTAGGGTAACATGCTTCTTTTTTGGGGTCTGTATGAGTATGTGTTCAAAGACCAGAAGAGGGCATTAGGTGTCCCCCTCCCCCCCGAGTCACTCTTTACTTAGTCTTTTTTCCCTTTCTTTTTCCTTCCTTCCTTCCTTCCTTCCTTCCTTCCTTCCTTCCTTCCTTCCTTCCTTCCTTCCTTCCTTCCTTCCTTCCTTCCTTCCTAAGACAGTGAGATACTATGTCTCACTATGCAGACCAGGGCTGGCCTTAATGCTTTGATTAGAGGCCTGTGCTGTGCTGCCATGTCCTGACCCTTTGTGGTAGGGTCTCTCCTTGAACCTGGAGTTTCTGTTTTCTTGTCAAGGCTGGAAGCCAGAAAATCTCAATGATTCTCTTGTCTTCTTCAGCCCCACACTAGGGCTGAGGCTGCATGCATGTGCTGGATGCCAGGCTTGTTACAAGGGCTTTGGGATCCAAACTGCAAACTCGTGGCTAACCAGCAAGCACTAGGGCCTGTTAAGCCATCTCTCCACCCCTTTTTGTAGTTGAGACAGTACAGCTTTTGCCAGATGTTTCTGCTTCAGCCTTCCAAGAAGTTGAGGTTACAGACAGACCTGAACTACTAGATTCAGCTTCCTGCTGAATCAATTAAACATCTCAGGTCAGGAATTCCTGCCCTTTCACCTTCTTCTATGACCCCCAAATAGGAATTGTCTTCTAAATATGGAAAGGTTACAAGTGTGTGGGCACTTAGTAAGATCTGTTAAAGAGGAATTTAAGCCAGATATGGTGGGGCTTGCCTATAATCCTAACACTGGGGGGAGCAGGGACTGAGGCAAGAGGATCTTGAGTTTGAGGTTAGCTTGGTCTACAAAGCAAAATCTTACCTTAAATAACAAATAAAAATAAGCTGGGTGGTGGTGGTGCCTGCCTTTAATTCCAGCACTCGGGAGGCAGAGGCAGGTGGATTTCTGTGAGTTTGAGGTCAACCTGGTTCTACAAGAGCTAGTTCTAGGACAGGCTCCAAAGCTACAGAGAAACTCTGTCACAAACAAACAAACAAACAAACAACAAAAAAACCCCAAAACAACAACAACAAAAAAATAAGAGTGTAAATATTAAGATGAGGGTGGTGCAAACACATGATCCCAACATCTGGAAGCCCAGAGGAGGAGGATCACCAGTTTTGGGTTAGCCTGGGCTACAGAGGAAGTTTTAGACCAGCCTGGGATATGCAGGCAAGACCTTGTCTCAAAATAAGAAGACATGGGGATTGATACATGGCTCAGTAGTCAACAGTCAATACTTAAGTGTTGTACAATATTATTTTAAGATGTGTTACATGTGTTTATGCTCTGGAACATGTGTTTAATGATGCAAGGATGTGTTGTATTCTTTTATGTTGCATTTGTTTAACGCTGTGAAGCTGTGCTACTTTGCCTGTCTAAAATACCTGATTGGACTAATAAAGAGCTGAAGAGCCAATAGCAAGTCAGGAGAAAGGACAGGGGGAGCTGGCAAGCAGAGAGAATAAGTAGGGGGAGAGATCTGGGAAGAAAGATTGAGGAGCAAGAAAAGGAGGAGAGGAAGCTATTAAAGGCCAGCCACCCAGCTATACAAACAGCATCAGAGTAAGAAAAAAAGGTATATAAAACAGAGAAAGATAAAAGCCCAGAGGCAAAAGATAGAGGGGATAAATTAAGAAAAGCTGGCTAAAAACAAGCCAAGCTAAGGCCAGGCATTCATAAATAAGAAAAAGTCTCCATGTGGGATTATTTGGGAGCTGGGTGATGGGCCCCCAAAGAGCAAAAGAGTAAACAAACAACTACACTTAATTATTCTAAAAAAGGTCCCAGGTTTGGGCTCCAGTACCCACATGGTGGCTCACAATTACATTTAATTCCAGTTGTAAAAGATCTGATAATTTCTGAAACACATACATACACCTATATATAAGAGTTTAAAAAAAGTTGAGTATGATGATGTGGCCCTATAATTTCAGCACTTGGGAAGTGGAGGCAGGACTTCAAGGTCATCCTGAGCTACTTAGTGAGTTCAAGGATAGTAACCTGGGCTACATTAGAAACTGCTTTAAAATAAACAAGAACAGAATAAGAAAACAAACTAATAAGAAAGGAAGAGAGAACCAGTTATGGGAGGTACACAAACTGGATATATAGTAGGTGCTCACATTTGTACACACACAGACCCTCATCCTTGATCCTGGCTGACAGCTAGTGTCCCAGAACCCTCCAGAACTTGACTGGGTATCCGCCTTTATTCCAAACCTGGCTGCCAAGCCACTTGTGATTTACACATGTATCTTTTAACTAAGAACCAAAGTGGTCACTTGGCCCTGTTTCCTGGTGGGGCTGAGAGACAGCTCCCTGCTCTCTGCTGAGCATGCTGTACATGCTGGGGCTGTTACCACTGCTCTTATGTTGAGTTGGGACTGTGTTAGCAAAGACAAACAGCTACTTTCTTAAAAGTCAGGATCATACGTGTGTAGCCTAGGCTGGCCTTGTATGCTCTCGGTAGCTTAGGATAACTTTGAACCTTCTACCTTCCTAGTGCTGGACAGGCACGGCAGCCAACACACCTGGAATGCAACCCAGGGCTTTGCATGCAAAGTAAACACTCTGCCAACTGAGCTGAGTTACATTCTCAGCCCCAACAAAAAGAGCGATTTCTTAAAGAGCACCAGAGTCAGGGAGGAGCTTTTGAAGAGTCCCTGAATATAGGTTTCACTGGATCTCCCTCATCGCTGCTTCTGCCCCCACTGTGCTTTCCTCCTCTTTTCTTCCTTCTCCCCTCCTTCCTTCCTCTCTTTTGCTGAGGAACGGTCTCATGTAGCTCACGTTGGTCTCAAGCTCCCTGTGCAGCTGAGGATGACTTTGAACTTCTGATCCTCCTGCCTCCACCTCCTAAGCCCTGAAATGATTGTATATCACACCTGTTTTGTTTTTCTAGTGTTCTGCTGTTGTTTCATTATTATTATTTTTTTTAATAGCTGTTTACTTAGCTTTGTATACGTGTTCGCGTGGAGGTTTGGAGGTTTGAGGACTACTTTCAGAATCAGTTCTCTCCATCATGTGGAAACTAGGGCCAAAATAAGGTTATCAGGCTTGATAACAGCAAGCACATTTACACACTAAGCTGTCTTCACTGCCCTGTGGAGAGTCACAGGGACCAGCCAAAGGGGAAAGGTTTAGAGAATGCATACCTCATAGAACTCTAAGAAGCTGGGATAGTTCTGGAGGGTGGTTCCCTGGGTGAGACAATGCCTCAAAGGACCCACAAGGCTGGTTGTCATGGCATGTGCCTCTAATTCTAACTGGAGGCTAGCCAGAACCACACACTGGTCTCAGAAGTAAGGACTGGGGGCCTGTGGCTTGGCTGGTGGTGTGCTTGACCCTGGGCTCCATCTACAGCACCACATAAACTGGCTGTGGTGATGCAGTCCTGAGTCCAATACTTGGGCGGCCCAGACAGGAGGACCAGGAATTCAGGGCCATCCTCTGCTACATTGAGAGTTTATCATCAGTATGGACTTCCTGAGACCCTGCCAGGAAATGAACGAATACAAGAGGGAGGCTGGCAGGGTGGTACATCCCTGTAATCATAGAACTTGGAAGGCTGAGGCAGGAGGATCTGCAAATTTGAAGCCAGAATGGGACACATAGCAAGATCCTCTCTCAAAAAACCAAAACAAGGGCCTGTAACATGGCTCAGTGGCTCATGGGTTTGCCACCCATACATGAGGAACTGTTTGGATGCCTAGTACTCACATTAAGTCAGATATAAGGGTGCATGTCTGTAATCACAGTACTCTTGAAGTGGGGTAGGGGTAAGAGACAGGGGATCCCCAGAAGCTCCAGGGTCAGCTAGTCTGGTGGTGAACAAGAGGACGATATCTCAAACAAGGTAGAAGGTAAGAACCGACACCCAAGGTTGTCTCTCTGCCTGCCACAGATGTGCCTTGGCGTCGCAGCAAGTGTCTGTGTCCATACAAACACCATATAGTCACATTCTCTCACACACATAAAACACAAAGGCTTTTGTTTTTTACCTTGATTAAGTTTTGAAACTTCTTGCTCTGCTGCAGCAGCAACTTGTAGTGACTGACCGCGTCGTTGTGGCCACTGCAGAACACACCATATTTCTCTTTCATTCTCTCTCCGGTTTCCCCTGAGAACTAACATGGAAAGGTAATGGAAGTTAGCCGATGATGAGCCGCGAATGCTGCCAGAGTATGTTTCCATCTAGTTCATCTGGTTGTGCTAAGAACTGTATTTTTCCTGAATGTTTTCTCTAAACATGTCCTTGGAGGCTCAGTGCAAGCATAAGGAGGTAAGAGCTCTGCCTGTCCCCACTCTTCAGATGCTTCTGGCCACACTGTCAGGTGGCCTACTCTACTGCTACAGATAAGTGAATCCTAAAAGTAGATTTTCCGTCTCATATCCATTTCTGCAATGATCATGGGAATGATTTCTTTCATTTTTAGTGCAGAGTTTTCTTATGTTGTGAGGTTGGTCTCAAACTCTTGATCCCACCCCCTTCTGCCCGTCTAGTCCTAGGATCAGAAGGGACCAGCTGAAGTAAGCAGCCCTACAATGGATGACTTTGGCCCAAATGTATGCTTGTAGTCATCAAAGACTGGGGCCTCTGGAGATGGCTCAGCATAAAGACCCACACTCAGTTAGGTCCTCGGATGCGTCTGGCAGCGTGCGTCTGTAACCCCAATTCTTGGGAGCAGAGCTACAAGGATTGTAGGGGCTCACTGGGCAGCTGACCAATCAAAACAGTGAGCTCCAGGTTCATCCAAAGCCCCTGACCCAGCCTGGCATGGTGGCACACTACTTTAATCCCAGCACTGTGGCGGTAGAGGCAGATGGATTTCTGAGTTTGAGGCCAGCCTGGTCTACAAAGCAAGTTCTAGGACAGCCAGAGCTGTTACACGAGAAACCCTGTGTAACAAACAAACAAACAAGAAAGAAAGGAAGAGAGGGAGGGAGGAAGGGAGGGAGAAACGGAGCAAGGAAGAGGGCTGGCAAGAAGGCTTGGTAAGTGAGACACTTGTTGTGAAGCTTGATGACCTGAGTTTGATCCGAGATCCACATGGTGGAAGGAGAGGACAACTCCTGGAGGTTGTCCTTTGATCTCCTCGAGTACACCACGTCACATGCACGACCACCCATATATATATATCTATAGTTTATCTTAGAAAAAATAAAAAGATGTGTAATGATGGAGGACGTCTGACATCAACCTCCGGCCTCAAGAGGCACCTGCACTGGCATGCATGCATACTACCCCCGAGCAGCGGGGAGGGGGGGGGCTGGAGATGTGACTCAGTAAAGTGTCTGTCTAGCCCGGCCACGGTCCCCAGCACTGCATAAACTGGTGTATCGGAACACTGGTGAGCCCAGCCCAGCACTCAGGAGAGGGAAGAGAGGGCCAGGCGAACTACATGAGGATGATGAACTCCTGATTCTCCCGAGTGGATTACAGGCAGGAACCACCATGCCCAGGTTCTGGGTAGTGCTGGGGATGGTACTCAAGGCTTTGTGCATGCCAGGCAAGTGCTGTCAACTGAGGTAGATCTCTAGATGAAAATACAATTCTGAACAGTATTTAGACATGTTTGACAGAGGCCATTCCAGCCTCAGTGTTCCTAGGACACGAGCAGGCTGGACAAGAGCTGGCACTGTGTGCTTTCTAGGATGGTGGGCATGTGATACACCAGTGCCATCATCTTATCAGAAAGAAGGAAGACAGGGTGCAGAGAGGTGTGGCCCATCCTGGTCATAGTACCTACTTGCTGGACCAGGACATCCCCGATCTTTTGGATGACGTAATTCCGGTCGCTGCCCTCCTCCAAGAACTCCTGCCGGCGCTCCTTGAGGCGGGCAAGGAAGTGGCTGTGTATTTCCAATAGGTCATCAGCACATAGGAACAGGCGGTTCACTGCCTGGCCACTGAACTGCAGCTCCTCCTGCAGGGCTCTGGAGTACACTTTCAGCATGATCTTGAGTGTGCGCACATGGTGTGCTTCTGTCTGCATCAGCTCTGCCGGGACAGAGGTGGGGGAAGATCACCTTGGCTCCCAGGGTACTCACAGCTACCATAGGCCTGCTGCAGCTGGGTCGACCCTGCCTTCTTTCCGGGCCTGTGCATGCATGTGCGCGCGCACACAGACACAGACACAGACACAGACACACACACAGACACACACACACACCACACTCCTTTCTTCTGTGTGGTCACACCCAACACATGTATATACACATATTTATGTATATGAGTGCATAGGGAGGCCAGGAGCCCTAGGTTCTATCCTCACAAATAACAACAAAATGAATAGGAAAGAAGAAGTAGTCTTGGGGCTGTGGATGTAGCGGTGTAGGTGACAGTGTTTACCTAATATGAGTAAGGCCTTGGGGTCCATCCTCAACACATTAAAGAAACTGGATGTGGCACCGTACTGCTGAAGTTCCAGTATGTGGAAGGCAGAGGTGGCCAAGTAAAGAGTTCAAGGATACTCTCCCTTCAGCAGGGTGGGGGCACAATGATTCCTAAACTTGCTGAGTTGCCTAGGCTGGTTTGACTCAAATGCCTTCCTTCCTGCCTTAGTGACAACAGGTGTGTCCCATCACACTTGACCTTTAGCCTTTCTTAATTAGAAGTCTTCCCTCCCTAAAGTGCTATGTGAGTCTGAAGCCAAAGGAGCATGAGAAAAGAAAGTATTCAGGAATGAACTGTGCAACCTCAGTGTCCCAGAAGCCTCTATCCTTGAGTTCAAGGCCAGAAGGAGGAACTTCTAGCCTTGGTGGCGTGAAACTTGCACGTCTCTGCATGTATGTGATCAAACACAGACCTTGATAGACCAATGTCTGCAGTCCACTCAGGTGCTAAAATCTGACCTCCATATTATTAAGAGCATGGCTGTAGGAGTGCCTGTCTATCATGAACAAAGCCTTGGGTCCCCTCCTCCCCCAGCATCCCATAAACCAGGTATGTGGCCCAGGCCTGCGATCCCAGAACTCTGGCTGTGAAGGCAGGAGGATCAGAAGTTTAAGGCCAACTCAGTTATAGGCAACTTTTTTTTTTTTTTTCCTGATACAGGGTTTCTCTGTAGCTTTGGAGCCTGTCTATAGCCCAGCTAGTTATAGGCAACTTTGATACTAGCCTGGGCTACACGTGAGATCCCGCCTAAAAAACCGAAATCAAATAAACTAATAAAAAAAGGCGAGCTTCTGGGAAGTATGCTTGGGTAAGTAGAATCTTCACAGATGGGAAAATTTTTATAGACTAGGATCCTGGGCTGGCTAGATGGCTCAGAGATTAAAGGCACTTGTTGCATAAACTTGGTGACTTCGCACACACATGGCTCAAGGAAGACCATGGAAGACCATGGAAGAGGCAGAAGGAAAAGAAGAGCCTGAGGACCAGGCCAACTGCTTCACGATAGTCTTCTGGACAGAACAGGGATGCTACACCCCCAAAATCTCAACAATTGGGCTACCTGCACAAGACCTGAAAGGCCACATGGCAACACGGATGGAAACTACTTCATAGGGCTCCCAGCCCTAGATGAAGGCCTACAAGTAGTCAACAGCTGCTGAAGGTGGGAGAACAATTTCAGCCCCTCCCCCACCCCAGGGGTCAGTCCTAAATACATGTACATAGGGGGCAATGCTAACTGGACTCAGTAGATGACATACATACATATAGGAAGTGTTATATATACATATATATATATGTATATCATATATGTATGTGTATATGAGAGGAGGTCATGAATTTGGGAGCAGGCGGTTGATGGGGCACGGGAGGAGTTGGAGAGGAGCAGGAAGAATGAAAATGATATAAATACAGTGTACTCAGGTATGAAATCCTCAAATTAAAAAAATAGCAAAAAACAACTACAATAATTCAAAGAAAGTTAGAGATGCAACCAGTGGCCAGCAGGTACTTCAGATTTGAAGTTAACAGACATACAAAAGAGGCTCTTGTCCCTCAAATTATTTGAAGGCAGGGTAGGGAGGCGACATCTAAGACCAGGAAGACCATGTAAGCACCAAATTCTGAGTCTGCACCTCTCTTGGACTTCTCAGTCTCTAGAACTTAGTGTATATAAAACTTGAGCAATAAACTCGTTTAAATACCACCCTGCTGATGACATTCTGTTCTAGCAGCCCAAACAGATGGAGAGTCACCAACAAGGTAAGAATGAGTCAGCCCCAGGCACTTGGCCAGGCTGGTGTGCAGGGACCTGTGCTAACAAAGCCCTTCCTGCTCCAACAGGTAGGGTTGTCCCAGGGGAGTGGTAGGTGGGGCAGATTACAGGGTCTCTTGAGAGGCTGGCTAAGTAGCTCAGATTCTTAGGCGGACTTAGGGAATGAAAAAAATAAAAAATAATGGGGCTGGGATGTAGCACAGTTGGTAGAGTGCTTGCTTAGCATGCACAAAGGCCTGGGTTCCCTTACCATCCCTGCAGAAACCAAGTAGAGTGGTGCATGTCTACAATCCCAACTACTTGCAAGGTGGAGGAAGTTTAAGGTTATCTGAGGTTACATGGTGAGTTTGAGGCTATGGGACTATTTCAGAAAACAAAAGAAACAAAATAGGACTGTTAAGTGGCTCAATGGGCAAAGGTGCTTGCTGCTAGGCCTGGTGACCTGAATTGGATCTCTGTGTCCTATATGGTAGAGAGAACTGACTCTTCCAAGTTGTACTCTAACCTCCACATGGAGCCCTGACACATGCACACACGCATGCATGCACGCACTCACGAGTACACACACAAATGCATTTTTAAAGAAGAATGGACAGAGAAGGCTAAAGAGGGCTGGCAGGGTGACATAGGTGTTAGACATCTTACCATACAGGACATCCTGTCTTTTTACCACCTCCTTCTTTTGTTTCTTGGCATATGCTAAATCCACAGAGAGGCTCCAGGACTCAGCCTCAAACTCATGGGCATCTGATTCGATCTCGCACCTCAGTGAGGCAATGTAAGGATCTGGGGGAAAAAACAGAGGTTGTTGATTAGGCTGGTGCTTGCTTGCTACGTCTTCCTATCCCCCTCAAGGACATGCTGAAGCCTCTGGCCTTTCCCTGTAGAGATGGGAATCATGTGGCATCCCTGGAAATTCAGTACTGCTGGGGAACATTATTTCAAAGTGTGCTGTATTTTTTCCTACTTGTTTTTGTTAACAATTCATTTTTTTTTCTTTTCTTTTTGTTATTTTTGAGACAGGGTTTCTCTGTGTAGCCTTGGCTATCCTGGAACTCGCTTTATAGACCAGGCTGGTCTGGAACTCACAGAGATCCACCTGCCTCTGCCTCCCAAGTGCTGGGATTAAAGGTGTGCACCACCACTGCCGGCTTGTTAACAATTCAAAGACGTGTTTGAATTAATAAAATTAACCTGAGAGCAGGAGGCTGCGTCAACAGGTAGCTTACAGGAAGTAGTAAGGAGGAACCATGTGTAGAGTTCATTTGGAAGACACAGGCAAAGGAAGAAGGTTAGCTACTTGCTGTTCGGACTCTCTGAGCAAGCAGAATTCCACCTCAAACCATGAATTTTGAGTTCTTTAGATTTAGATAAAGTTTCCCTTGGTAGTTTTGAAAGAGTCAGTGCTTGAGGGAACAGAATCCCCTCAGGCTGTGGCCCTTGTGGCCAAGCCTCTGCTTAAGGGGCAGTCACTGTAGATAATAAAAAGTGTTCAGTAACACCATACCTTCTATGAAAACAGACTCAGCGTTTGAGGACGTGAGGGACAGAGAGTCGTCGGTACTCTGCTTCAACTTTAAAAACACGGTGTCGGCTTCATCCATGTCTCCAGTGATTGCTCTGAGTGGAAATGATTATATGTTTATTTCACAAAAAGAAATTAGGGTCAGTGAGATGGCTCTGTAGGGAAAGAGGCTTCTAAACCTGACTACCCGAGTTCAATCCCTGGGACCTACACAGAGAGAACCAACTCCACAGTGTTGTCTTTGGACCTCTACATGTGCACAGTGCAATGTGCACACACACATATATTTACACACACCCACACACACATACAATATAAACACACAAAAAAATCCAAATAGCAAAAGTGGCTTAAATAGGCATGTATTACTTGGAATATGTAAGGCAAATGGGATTGTTACTCCTAATTAGATGACTGGGGAACTTTCTGGATTCCAGCAGAACACTTTAACTTGTCGGAGATCATCGTTAAAAATTAGAAGACTAGGGCTGGAGAGAGAGCTCAGAGGTTAAGAGCACTGACTGCTCTTCTGGAGGTCCTGGGTTCAAGTCCCAGCAACCACATGATGGCTCACACCCATCTGTAAGGTATGCATGCAGGGAGAACACTATATACATAATAAATAAATAAATCCTAAAAAAAAAAGTTAGGAGACTATTGGGTCAGGGTTGTAGTGCAAAGTTAGAGTGCTTGCTCAGGATGCCCAAGGCTCAATGAGGGGGAGGGGGAAGGAGGGAAAAAAAAGTAGGAAAGGAGGAGGGAAGGGTTAGAATTGGAGAACATAATTTGGGATTCTAAATGAGTCCTCAGAGAGACCACAGTAGGGAAAAAGCCTAGATTCCAGACCAAAATGTGAACTTGAGTTAGGTTGGTTCTGTGTATCAGCTGGTGTTCAACTGTAAAAATGTGCTGCACTGGCCTAACAACAGAGGCAACCGAGTCTGTGGGGGGCGGGCTGGGGAAGGAGTCTGCAGATTCTGCTACTTGTTCACATTTTCCTGGAAGCGTAAAAATATTCTAGCAGCTGGAGGTGTGGCTCAGTGGCAGGGGCTTGCTCAACTACTGATGGCATAGCAAGACGTCTCCTTAAGTCTGTGAGCGGAAGGCACAGGAGACACAGCCCCACAGCAGTGAGAAGCAGGAGACCCATCAGCCAGCATGACTATAATGCTATGCTGTGACTTGTCCTGTGGTCATAGGACCATCTTGACATCCCGTGAAGCCCCGTGAGGGTAAACCCTGAGCTGTAAGACCATAAACACATCCTTGGGGACAGGAAGAAGCCCTGTGCAGGGATACCAAGCCAGTATGTCAGGCAAACTGTCCCTACCTGTGGCTGAACATAATCGGGGATACACTGGTATTACAAAAAGAAAAACGCATGTACTGGGCTGGTGAGATGGCTCAGCTAATAAAGGTGTTTGCCTACAAGACAGATAACCTGAGTTTAATCCCTGGCTTCCAAACAGTGGACGGAGAGAATCAATTCCTGAAAATTGTCCTCTGCCCTCCACATGTCTGCTGGCACATATGCTCCCATACATACACAAATAAGTAAATACTATCTAAAATAAGAAGTTCAAGGTCATCTTTAGCTATCCTGTGAGTTCTAGGTCAGCCTGGGCTGACTCGGCTCTGACGAGATGATGATGATAAATTTTAAATGCGTGGATTCAGACAGCATGTGTTAATCTACCATGGGACATAATAAAGGCGTTTTTCCCACCCCCTGTGAGTGCACATGCTAGCAGGAGAAAACCCCCCAGCTTACCCAAGTCGTACCCCAGAACCGGCTGGGCTCGCTGTTGGCTGGGGACCTCCTTTCTGAGAGACGGTCATGCCGACATTCCTGGAAGGAGCCGGGCTGCTGCCATCAGACAGGAGTGTGGTCCGAGGATGTTCCTTCAGGGAGGCTGCAACAGAAGCAAATACAGAGTTGGTGCTGAGAAAGTGGGCAGGATAGCGGAGGTTGCCTGTTCTGAAGCCTGGCTCTGCCTGGGGCTTCAGCACTGACAGAATCTTGGAGGTCAATAGCTCATTATCAAAGAAGACGTTTTCGCTCCATTTCCTGGGGAAAGAGCTGTAGAAAGACAGCTCGGGGCGGCCAGGGAGTGCTCCCCGCCGGTCACCACCCTTGGAATGTGTGGTCCCCATGCTGGCGACCTGGTGCTGTACCCAGGCTGTGCCGTGCTGTTTTTGATGCCTTGGGTGGGATCCTTCTAGAAAACAAAGCTACGTCTTCGCTTGCTGTATTGGCTGGAGCAGTGGGGCTGGTATGCTGGAAATTGGTTCCCACTGTGACTGTTTGGTGTGGAAATGGCACAGAATTTTCTCTTTGGGTAAAACAATTAAAAAAAAAAAAGAAACAACTCTCCCACACTCTGCTTGCTCTTTGCAGGGGGTAACAGCAGAGGACAGTCTGTGTTCACGGCGAATAATCTACCATCGGGAGCCGCACTTGGCGTGTTTGGCACGGACACTACACACAGGATGATAATTAATCTGAGATTGGATGTCAGGATAGCACTGAGACCCACAGACCTGGAGGCATGATGCTGATTTAGCTGGCTGTGCTGCCTTATCAGCCCCGGTGTAGAACCACCAGAGTATACCCGGGGCTCCTTATTCTGCTTAGTGGACCCACTCAGCACACATCAGAGTTCTGAAGTGTTATGTATTCCAACTGCTTACTGTTAGGATCTGGATAGGAGGATACATGTACCCACTGACTGAAATTGCTGAGAGAGAGAGAGAGAGAGAGAGAGAGAGAGAGAGAGAGAGAGAGAGAGAGAGAGAGAAAACAGCAGTGCAGCAGTGCTGGGAATGGAATCCATGACAATATACTGCTAGGCAGGTGCTGCACTACTGAACCACGCCCTGATTCCTTACTGGAAGATTCTAGGCAAGTGTCCCACCTCTCTCCAAGCACCCTCACTCTAGCCCTATGCGGGGGAATCCTGGGCAGGCATTCTGCCCCTGAGCCATGTCCCCACACCCTCAGGATTGGTTCCAGGTGTTGAGATAGCAGGAAGACCCTTGCTAGGTGCTGCTGTAGTCTTAATTTTTCAGCCTCCAAAACTGCTGGCCAGACAACTCCCACCCCCAGCTCCCCAGTATTTTGTTAAAAAAGCAACAAACAGACTAGGAATATATTGGAAATTCTCTGACAGAGCTACGGAGGAAGTTTATAAACTATGATATGGCCTACTACCTGCTACAAACATTTTCAATAAAAATTTATTCTTAATTTTTAAAAAGTTTATTATTTATTTATTTACTTTGAGACAGGGCTTCTCTGTGTAGCCCTGACTGGCCTGGAACTAGTCAGATAGCTGAGAACAACTTCATATTTCTGACAGGTCTGCCCCTGTCTCCCAAGTGCCAGGATCACAGCTGTGCACCAGCATGCCTTTTATTGGGTGCTGGACACTGAGCTACACAAGTGATCCACCAACTGAGCTACATCCCTAGTCCTCGTAACATTCACTATTTACCACAGCCCAGCATGGTGGGGCTGTCACCCACCCTGCCTCAGACATTCTGATGTCATGTTAATGTCAAAAAATTATTATTATTATGGTGGATGATGACCACCTAGATGTCATCCACACACAAATACCCATTTACAAACAAAAAACAATAATTGGAAGTGGCTCAGGTCAGGGCAGGAATTTCCTGCCATTCGCACACCATACCGAACCCCACCCAGCAATGATGGTTTAAACACACAAATATGGACAAACCTGAATGGCAGCCTCTGCCTGGGGCCTCTTATCAAGGCCAGCTGTTCCCGTAACTAAGGTCTGACCCAAAGCTGAACAGATTCAGCTTTCTTGCTGTTCAGAAAAGAGAGTATAAATACCATCTAGAAATGGTCAGTTCCAAAGAATATTAATAAATACTGTTTATGGTGGGCCTTGGGCACATACATCTATAATTCAAGCACTGGGGAGGATGAGACAGGACGATCACAAGTTTAAGGCCAAACTTTTTGTCTCAAAAACAAAAAGGCAGAGGGCCTGGAGAGATGGCTAGTGATTAAGAGTGCTCGCAGTTCCTGCAGAAGATCCAGGTTCAGTTCCCAGCACCCACATAGCAGCTCACAACCACCTGTAACTCATTTCAAGAGATCTGAAACACTCTTCTGGCTTCCCTGCACACCACCATATATCTGTACACATGTGCATGCACACATATATACAGAAAGTACACAAACAAGGTCTAGCGAGAAGACTCAGTGGATAAAGACCCTTTGTTACTAAGCCCGATGACCTGAATTTTGTCCCCTTAGTCCCCTGGACTCAATAGCAGGAGAGAGCTGACTCCTGCCAATTGCCTCCCCCCCCAGGCTCGACACAGGGTTTCTCTGTGTAACAGGCCTACCTGTCCTAGAACTCACTTTGTAGACCAGGCTGGCCTGGAACTCACAGAGATGTGTCTCCCTCTGCTTCCCAAATGCTGGAATTAAAGATGTGCACCACCACACCCAAGGCAAGTGGTCTTCTTAACCTACTTACACACATGTGCAACCTCCCCCTCTACGAGTTAAAAATAGTAAAACAAACTAAACAAACAATAAAAGCCTAAAGCCAAAGGTTAGGGTTGTAACTTGACAGCAGCGTGCTTATCTGGCCTGTCCAAGGCCCTGGCTCTGCTGCCTAACTGTAACAAGGCCTTGGAAGTCACTGAGAATGGAGCCCACCTCCTATTTCCTGGTAACACCAGAAAGGGAAACCCCTTCTTTTTAATTTTTAAATCAAAGCCGTATTAAGATAAAGCTACTTCCTCCTGTTCAAAACAGAATATAATCTAAGTTCTTCCTCTGACCCTGAGAGGAGACCTGGCATTCTAAACCACCCAAAACATCACAAACTATTATCTTCTTTGAAGAGTTAATTCAGCTCTGCCTGCCACTCACCTGATCAGAACTCAAGCTACAGAAGAAAGGCTAATTGTCTCCTTAAAGAGATAATGTTTCTTCAAGGAATCCTCCCTCAGTGCTTCTGACAGAATTCTGAGTACTCAGAAAAGTTAACCATTTTTTTTTTTCTTTCGTTCCTTTTCCTTGGGATACCAGCCAAAAGTCCAAGCATGTTGCTCTGGGCCTTTTCAGTTTTTCTCTGAAGTCCCCCACCTCCTCCACCACGCAATGGCTTGCTGACCTCCACTCCATTCTCTTCCTGTCCTCCATCCTCCTCCTCGAGTCAACGGCCAAAGTTTATGGTTCATTCCTCAAACTCTAAAGATCTGATGATTATCTTTTGTTTATGTGGAGTGTGTGTGTGTGTGTGTGTGTGTGTGTGTGTGTTTACGCACACGTATGTGAGTACCTAAGTAAGCTAGAAGAGAGCATTGTCCTGGAGCTGGAGTTACAGGACATTGAGAGCTGCCCCATTGCGCACTGGGAACAGAACTCAGATCCTCTCTAAAAGCAGTACACAGTCTAAACCTAAACCACTGAGCAATCTCTTCAGTCCCTATTTTCCTCAAAATAAATTGTCTTTGAGTTGTCTTCCAAGTCCATTTTAAAATCCTTTTACTAGCCGGGCGGTGATGGCGCATGCCTTTAATCCCAGCACTCAGGAGGCAGGGGCAGGCGAATCTCTGTGAGTTTAAGACTAGCCTGGTCTACAAGAGCTAGTTCCAGGACAGACTCCAAAGCTACAGAGAAACCCTGTCTCGAAAAACCAAATAAATAAATAAATATAAAATAAAATAAAATCCTTTTACTAATGAGTCTATGAACCCAAAAGGAGACTTTAGTTTTCCTAGTACAGCAACACTACAAATGATAACAATAAAACAAATTATTAGCATGGGCAGAGTGTGGTAGAGCATTCCTTTAATTCCAGCACTTAGAAGCTAGAGGCAAGTAGATCTTTGAGTTCAAGATCAGTCTGGTCAATAGCAACTTCAAGGCCAGCCAAGACTGCATAATGAGACTCTGTCACAAACAACCCCCCAAAGCAAAAACTATCAGTGATGTTAAAAGTACTGTAGCACACTTAAATGCTCTTTGTATGATTTGGAAAGCAATGTGAAGTGTTTGTGTTTTAAAAATACATTTTAAAATATGCATCCTAGTGTTTTACCTGCATGTGCACCTACATACCAAGTTCGTGCCTGGTACCTGTGGAGGCCAGAAGAGGCTATCAGATCCTCTGGACCTGGAGTTATATTATAGAAGGTTGTGAGTCACCATATGGGTACTGAGAACTGAACCCTGGCCCTGTCAAGAGCATTGCTCTTAACCTCTGAGCTAGATCTCCAGCCCCAAGTGTTTGTGTCTTATGGTGGATGGGTTCAAACTGACTCTCTCTGTAATGTATATAGCCATGGAAGAAAATCATGATCCAGGAGTTCTGCCTTAAATAGTTATGTGAATCGCGCTTTTATTCTATTTTTGTTTGTTTGTTGAGACAGGGCTTCTTTCTGTGGCCCAGCTGTCCTAGAACTTGCTCAATAGACCAGGCTGGCCTCAAACTTACAGAGATCCATCTGCCTCTGCTTCCTGAGTGCTGGGATTTCAAGTGCTTGCCACCACCACCACCTGGCTTATTCTGGGTTTTTTGATGCGCTTAATACTTTGGTATCAAAATCTTTGATACAATCCTGGTGGGACTATCCCTCTTAAATGCCAAGGCTAGCCAGTTCCTAGAGACAATAAAAGATTCACAAGGAGCCGTGAGATGGCTCACTGAGCAAAGGCATTTGTTGCAGAGCAAGGTGACCTGAGTTTGATCCCCGAGACCCACACAGTGGAGTAAGAACCAACTATTGAAATTTGTCCTTGCTTTTCACAGCACGCTGTTGCATGGCATATGAGCTCACAAATAAATGTCAACTTAAATTAAGATACCCACATCTCTCTCATACGCAAAGCAGTCAGTTCATAGTCAATCCCAGACAGGGTCTAAGTGGTTACACTACGCCACACACTTGCTGATCCTTCAGCCACAACAAACTCCTCCATGATGCTTGCCTTTAATCCTCCACTCGATAACCTGCAGTCACCTGGGAAGAGTCTCCGT
This sequence comes from Myodes glareolus, assembly GCF_982192425.1. Taxonomy (NCBI): domain Eukaryota; kingdom Metazoa; phylum Chordata; class Mammalia; order Rodentia; family Cricetidae; genus Myodes; species Myodes glareolus. The sequence continues at coordinate 92,387,030 of NC_142027.1, read as the reverse complement.
GTCTACACTGGATTGGTGTGTCTGTGGGGAATCATCTCAGTTAAGGTAACTGATGCAGGATGGCCCAGCCTACGGCAAACAGTACTATTCCCTACCTCGGCAGGGATCCTAAGAGCACACAGCAAGTGAGTCTGCCTGCCTGCATTTCTCTCTGCCATTGCCTGCAGATGTGGTGTGACTGGCTGTGTGAAGTTCCCGCCGTACTTCCCGGGACAGAGTGATGGCATGCAATCTTGAATTGTAAGCTGAAGCAAACCCTTTTCTCCCCCTAAGATGCTTATCACAACAACAGAAATAAAACCAAGTTGGCTGCCTTCTCTAAGTCACTTGTTAGGTGTTCTGACAGCAATGAGAGTAGTTATTAATACAGGGTCTCACTCTGTAGTTCAGGTTGACCTGAAAATCAAGACTGAACTCAAGGCAATCCTCCTGCTCCAGTTTTTCGACTAAAGTGATACCATTACAGCCTAGAGCCACCATTGGTTCCCATCCACCTTCTTTCCCAGCTCTAGACCAAATTCCATCCACTCTATCATCCCAAAACCAGGTAGGTATGAACTGTAAGGCAGTGGCTTTCAACCTTCCTAAATCTAGTTCCTCATGTTGTGGTGACCAAAACCATAAAATTATTTTTGATGCTACTTTATAACCATAATTTTGCTACTGTTATGAATCATAATGTAAATACTTGTGCTGGATGGTTTTAGGTAACCCCTGTGAAAGGGTCATTTGGCCCCCAAAGGGGTCTTGACCCACAGGCTGAGAACTGCTGCTGTAAGGCCTAAGGCTGCTGAGATGTTGGCACCTATCGATCTGAACCCTACTCATTCTTGTTCCTTCCATCAGAAGCCACCCCTGGAGATTCTATCTGCATTTCCCCTTTGCTCCCTCTGCCCTCTGACTAACTAGGGTGCTCCCAGTGGGCCCCATATGCAGTACTGTACTGCCTGCTTCTAGACAACTTGGGGGCAGTTCCTTCAGTGTTTGCGTGTCTTATCATACCTTATTCAAACAGGACCAAGTCACCCTTCACACACCAGCGGCTCAGGGGCCTGGAGGTCTGCCTGCTGGGACAAGTGAAGTCATGCGTGTCTGGCTCTCCTCCTCGGTGCTACACAGAACGGAAGCTGTGCTGTGCTTTGGAAAATGCTGTAACCTGGTTGGGGAGATGGCTCAATGGATTAAGAGTACTTGCTGTGAAAGCAAGAGAACCAAGTGCAAATCACCAGCATTCTTGTAAAAGCCATGCATGTCTGGAACCCGGGTTGCCATGAGAAGACAGCAAGAGCTTGCTGGCCAGCTACGGAACCAAAACAATGAGCTTCAAGTTCAGGGAGAGACTGTATCTCAAAATCACGGTGGAGGGGCTGGAGGGCCTCAGTAGTCAAGAAACTGGCTGCTCCTCCAGAGAACCCAGGTCAGATTACCCCTTCCAAATGATAGGTTACAACCATCCGTAACTCCAGCCCTAAGGTGTCCCATGCCTACATCAACAAAACGGCTGGGTAAACACACACACGACTGTGTGGAAGCTGCCATCTTTCTGATGTGAAGACCACCATTTCTGCATTAGTCATTCTGTTATTGGCTTTGAAACAGGAAAACATCTATCAATGCCTGTTTTCCCAAAGACAGCCATGGTGAGAAGGAAGGCAGTGGGTGAGGCTTGGACCTAGCCACACATGGGAAATTTTGCCTGCTGCTGCCCAACACTATCTATGAAGCCATAAAAGACAATCTGGGGGCTGTGGATGCTGCTCACTGGTATAATGTTCGCCTAGCATGCAAGAAGCCCTGTTTGCTGGGCAGTGGTGGCACACACCTTTAATTCCAGCACTCGGAACGCAGAGGCCGACAGATCACGGTGAGTTAGAGGCCAGCCTGGTCTACAAAGTGAATTTCAGGACTGGCTCCATTGCTACTGAGAAACCCTGTCTCAAAAACACCAAAAAAAAAAAAAAAAAAAAAAGCCCCAGGTTCAATTCCCACTATTGAGTAACCTGGCATGGTGGTACCTGCCTATAATGCACCCCAGCTCAGGAGGTAAAGGCAAGTGGGTCAAGAGTTCAAGGTCATCATCAGCTAAGCAGCAAATTGGAGACACTTCAGAGGCTAAGCGAGAACCTTTCTCAAAAGATAAAAAGTGCTGATGTAGACCTGCAGGGGGCTTGCCTAGCATTAACAAAGTTCTGGGCTTGATCTTCAGCACTGGGGAGAGGGGGTGGGGGCGGGGGAACAAAAGTCACTCACTCTGGAGCTCAATTAGCAGTTTGACCTTCCCTACCAAGAGGAGGGATTGATCTGCAGGCACCTGGTGGCTGGAGCACTTGTATGGCACAAAGCTGTTTCTGCAAGGGACCAGCGAGGAGGTGGAGCCAACGGTGAAAATGGAAACAGTTCTCACACAGGGGAAATAAAATCCACTCATTCTCTGTAAGAGACAACGGGATGTTTTCAAGATGATTTAGAGTTTTACTTAGTGTGTGTGTGTCTGTGTGTGTGTCTGTGCACATACCATGACATGCATATGGAGGTCAGATAACAGCTGTGAGTTATCTGTGAGTTATCTGTGTGAGAAGGGATGTTTTCCTTCTACCGTGTGTCTTCTGGAGAACTTGTCACTGACCTCTGTGAGGAACCTTCACCCACTGAGTCATCTCACTGGCCATGAAGTTTTTTTCTTTTTGTTTCCAAACGCATGTGTACGGATCTTTTGCCTGTGCACTATGTACATGCCTGGTACCCAAAGAAGCCAGAGGACAGCACCAGATCCCCCAGAACTGGAGATGGCTATGAACTGCCATGTGGGTGCTAAGGAATTGAACCTGGGTCATCTAGAAGAACAACCAGTGCTCTTAACTGCTGAGCCATCAGTCTCAAGATAATTTTTAAAACCCTGTTTGAGTTCTTTCCTGAACAAGTTGTACATCTTGGGTTTGCATGACACACATCAGTGATCTTACCCACAGAATCTATAGGAGCAACAGCCTGTGCTGGGAGGGTCAGGCTCCCAGGATCTCTGTTCAGCTACGGCCACCTTATGGCTCAGTCACTCATAGGACAGAGACCCAGCTCACATTGTCAACTGATTCTGTAGCACGCACCAAGCCCAAGGCCATCTACAGGTAGTGCACACCTGTAGCCCTGAAATTTGAGAGATAGCAGCAAGAGAATCGGGAGTTAAAAGTTAGCTTTGTCTACATAGTTAGTAGCAAGACCAGCTTGGCTACAATAGACTAGCTCTTAAAAATAAAATATTTTCTCTTTCTTCTCTTCTCCCTCTCTCTTTTTTTTTCCTTTGAGATGGGATTGGTTCTCACTACCAGGCAGCTGGAAATTCACTGTGACAAGCAGACTGGCCTTCACAGAGATATGCTTGTCTCTTCCTCCTGGGTAAATGGTATTAAAGGTGTGCCCTGCTATTCCTGGCTACATTTTTCTTTAGGAAAAAGTTCTTTCACATTTATTTGGGTTTTGTTTTGTGTGTGTGTGTGTGTGTGTGTGTGTGTGTGTGTAATTTATGTGTCTGGAAGTGGGGGCAGACAGAACTTATGTGGACAACTGTAGAGAGTCAGTTCTTTCACTGTATCACATGGGTTATGGAGATTGCACCTGCTGAGTCACATCCAAACCTATGAGGATCTACAAAAAATTACACTAAAAAAAAAAAAAAAAAGCCAGATCGAGGGAACAGAGAGTTAGTTTGGTGGGTAAGAGTCTTTGTGAGTCCTTGCTGTGAAAGCAAGAAGACCCGAGTTTGAATCTCAAGAACCTGTGTAAAATGCTGGGTGTGGTCACGCACATGCTTGCAACCCAGTGCTGCAGAAGGGAGACACTGGGTATCCTCTGGTCTACATGTAAGCACACATGCATGCCCTATGCAATCAGATATTTACTCTTTGTAGATACTACTGTCAAAGGAAATCCAGTGTGACACATTTAGTGAGCTTTATCAGCTTTAGACTTTAATGTATAATCTGGTGAACACAGATCCTAGAACTATCGATTTTTGAAATGAGGCGTGGTGGCTTATATCCGTAATACTAGCACTTGGGAGGATGAGGCATGAGGATAGCCACAGGTTTAAGGCCAGTCAGGGCTACAGTGTGAAAACTGCCACAAACAAACATAAACTAAAAACAAGGCCCGGAGCGATGGTTCAGCAGATAAGGTGCTGGCAATCAAGCCCGAGGACCTACATGGGATTCCTAGGACCCACATTGTGGGAAGAGGAGCGACTCCTGAAAGCTGTCCTCTGACTTCTCTGTGCCTAATATGGTATAATAAATAAAATATGATAAAAATGTAAATGTAAAAGAAGGAAAAACTGAGAAAACTACCAACTCTTGTTCTGTGGAGTAGAGGCCATGCTGATGCCTGGACCGCAGTCTCGTGTGGCCGGGCAAGTGCCTTACACTGACCTACTCTTAGCTCTGGAAATGGACATCATAAAGCAACAATTACAGAACATTTATCTCCTTCCACCCCTAGGTCCCAGTAATCTTGCCAGCCCTGCTGATTGATGCCTCTCATGTCACTCTGACTATTAACATCTCTTCAAAGAAGCTGGACTGGAAATGTCCAGTGTTCTGTAAAAAGGCCACTCTAGAGAAAACAGAAGTGTGTGTGTGTGTGTGTGTGTGTGTGTGTGTGTGTGTGTGTGTGTTGGGGGGACGGATGACAGGACACAACACCAGAAAACTGGTCCCTCCACAGAGAGGCAGTACTGATGTCCTTTTCTGTCATCTAGTCTTTGGGGAAGATTCCTGCTACAGACTGAAAGTGCTCCCCGGCTCTGGAGAGTTCTAGCAGGTGTTAGCTTGCTCTGGCTCAAGGGTTCAGGAGACAATTAAGAGCAAAATCGGATGCAAAGTGAAGTTTGCAATTCACAGTTCCTGGCCTTTCTGCCGCCTGAGGAGCGACTCGATCGATGAGAGCGGGGGACTCATTGATTTCTCTGCCCTGCCTCGTTCTGATGTTGCAGAGGCAAGACAATATGAAAAAAAAAATAAAGTACACGGGTGGGGGGGCGGATAACCTGCTTAGCGCCACACCTCAGGGGACAGGGCAAATGAAAAGGACATCTTGTAGCGTGGAAGGTAAGTATGAGTTAGAAAGGAAATTCTAACCTGGTATAGTCACTCTCCATGTTTGCAGACTGTGCAGTTGCGACTCAGGGACTTTGGATGGAAAATACTGGGGGGAAATTGCTTCTTTAATTAATTAATTAACTAATTAAATTTGAGGAGAAATGTATTTAATTTCTTAAGGTTTATATTTTTATTTGTGTGTGTGTGTGTGTGATACTGGTCCTTGAACTTCAGGGTGATACCTCGTCTCTGCTTCCCACTTCACTGTAGGAGTGCTGGGATTAAAAGATGTGTTCCGCTGCATCTGGCTTTTTCCGGAGGTACCAGGGACTGGAACTCAGGACCTCACGCTTGCCTAGCAAGCACTCTACCCACTGCACTGGCTTCCTGCCCAGAGACTTGTTTCTGTGCCAGTCCTGTGTGACCTTTATTCTGCTATCTCCAATATGTTGTAACAACTATGCATGTGGCATTCACATTGTATGGGTTAGACATCAGCTACAGAATAAAATCTAAGGAGAGCCTGAGGAGATGGTGACTGAGGAAGACGCCCGAGTAAGAATGGACCAGACTGCTGCTCAGGTCACAGTATCTGCCCGAGGCAGCTCTTCCTCTCTGATGCCCATGGGCACCCTGAGATACTGTCTGTGAACTGTTAGCTAACAGACTTCATGGTGCCAGAGGAAGTGAGCTTACACAAGCGGGCATTGGTGGTCACACATCCAGCATCTCACCTACTTCCCTGCCCCTTTCTAGGGAGCAGAGCTCCTGTTGCAGGCTGGGGCTGTAAAACCTCTTTCAGAGAAAGGCATGAGACTCCCACCTCTGCTATGGGGGAAGCAGACAGGGAAACCAGTTTCTTCCCAAAGCCCCCACCAGGCAGTGTCTCCTAAGAGACCCTACCATACTGCTGTCTGTCTACTCCTGCCATTAATTTCTCTTCTAGTGAACTTCTTACACACAACACTCCACCTCAGTGTCCCTCTTGGAACTGCATCCGAGACTCTCCGTCAAGATGCTGAACCTAGCCTTTGTGTGTGCACACACAGTATGCTAATGAAGTCTACAGGAGGATCTGCTGCAGAGTCTATGCATGCTACATGACATCTAAGGAACTCAAGTGTCCGGGGGAGAGAGTTCTGGAACCAGTTCCCCCAAGAGTCAACTATACGCTCAGTAATTGCAACAGAATGTATATGCTACCCAAACTCCACACCAAACTCAAAAAACATAAAAAAATCTGTGGGGCTGGTGAGGGGCTCAGAGGGAAAAGGAATCTTACTGCCAGGCCTGACAACCGGGCTTCAGTTCAGGGAACCTACACAGTAGGAGGGATCTGACTCTTGCAAGTTGCCCTCTGACCTCCACATATTGGCTGTGGCACAAATGCCCCCCCCAACACAAATAAATAAATATAATAAAAATTCAAAATTGTAGTTGTACCTGGTAGCATAGGCCTGCCACCCCAGCTACTCAGGAGGCTGAAGAATGAAAAGTGCAAGTTTGAGGAGAGACTTTGTTTTAAATGATTAAAAAAAAAATCCAAAACGAAATAAATAGGTTGGTAAGGAGGCTGAGGCAAGAGGATTTTAGTTCAAGATAATCTTCAGCTATCTATGGAGTTTGAGGCCAGCCTGGGCCAAATAGATCCTGTCAAAAAAAATTCACCAAACAAAACTTTAAAATGTACGTGAATACATCTTTCACTAGGGACTCCATGATGATATTTTACACGTTTTTTTCCCTTTATTTGCGCAGGGTTGGGAATTGGACCAAGGATCTCAGGCAGGCATACTACTACTAAGCTACATCTCAGTATGAGCTTGTTTGTCTATTTTTATCTGTCTGTCTTGTCTGTCTGTCCATCCATCCATCCATCCATCCATCCATCCATCCATCCATCCATCCATCCTTCCATCCATGCATCCATCCATCCTTTTGAGGACACAGTCGACTATGTGGCCAAGGCTGGCTTCAAATCCATGGCCCTCTTCCTTCAGCCGCCCTGAGTGCTGGCATGATGGACATGCTCAGACAACCACACTGGGCAGCTGGGCAACTTCACTATGTACTGAGTGATCACACCCGAGTTCTTAACTCCATCTACGAGGGATGCCTAGTGCAGCGCCCTAAGGACTGTCCCAAAAGTCCTTGTTTAAACAAAGCGAGCTTTTACTAATAAAAGCTCCAGAAGATGCCAAGCAGAGGCGCTGCCTCCAAACCAGAAGCTGGAAATGGAACACGGGAGAGGACTTAAAGCAGCCTTCTGTTTTAGCGTGAGTACATTCACTCTGCTGCACACATGGAGGTCAGAGGACAACTCGCAGGATTCAGTTCTGTTTTCCACTATGTGGGTTTTGGAGAATCAAACTCAGGCCATCGGGCTTGTTGGCAAGTGCATTTATCCACTGAGCATCTTGCTGAGCCATTTTGTGTTTTTGAGATAAGGTGCTGCTATGTAGTGCAGACGGCTAAAGGCCTCTTCCCTGCTGCTGCCCCCTGCCCAGGGCTAGGGTTAACGGCATGAGCCACCACTTTCACCTCCATGAAGACCACACAGTCTGACCTGACATAAGAGGGCCCTCCACGTTAACACTGAGTGCCAGGACACCATACACATCGCTGAAAGCCAGAGCTGTAAAGCTGTTTATTACACAGAAACAGATCTGATGTGTGATGATGATTTAGTCAGCAACAGTACCCCAGACAGTGGCTCCATAGATAAGATTATCTAGTGACTGAAGACACTGTAGCCATCTTAGTTTATGGAAGCAAATACCCTGGTGCTCACGTGGTAAGGAAATGGATGGCGTATTAGTCTGATTCACCGCTTAGAACATATCCCCATCATTGAGTAACATGTGGCTATTTGTAGATATGTGATAGGCACCCAGAGTGCTTCATTTGATTCACTTTTTACCCCTTAGATAGTAGCCCAGGCTAGCTTCAATCTCACTATGTAGTCAAGGATAACCTTAAACTTGGGGTCTTCCTACCTCCACCTCTTCAGTGCTGGGATGACAGGTAGGTAGGCACCACCATGCCCAGTTTATGTGGCACTGGAGATGGCACTCAGGGCTTCCTGTACCCCTTGAGCTGCATCCCCAGACTCCTGAAATACTATGCTTTGGATTCTTTTGGGGGAAGAGTGTTAGTAGGAACGCTGGTCAAAGGGGCTAAGAGTCTACGCAAAGTTCACAGAGAAGGTGAGATGGGGTGCATGACAAGCCCTCCCACTCATGCCCAGACAGCTGAGTCTTTCTATTTTAGTTTTGCCTTCCTCACAATCAAGTTATCTGAGTTCAGGAAGCGTCCTGAGAGTAGGCACTCTCTGCGGTCACAGTAATGGATGCTGGTGAGGGCATGTAGATCCACGTATGTCTCTCTTAGGGTACTCATTGTTGTCTAGGTTCTCTGAGATTGTGATTTGTAGGCTGGTTTTCTTTGCTTTATGTCTAAAAGTCACTTATGAGTGAGTACATGTGATAATTGTCTTTTTGGATCTGAGTTACCACACTCAATATAATGTTTTTTAGCTCCATCCATTTCATTGCAATTTTCAAGATGTGATTATTTTTTCTGCTGTGTAGTACTCCACTGTGTAAATGTACAACATTTTCCTTATCCATTCTTCGGTTGAGGGGCATTTAGATTGTTTCCAGGTTCTGGCTATAACAAACAATGCTGCTATGAACATAGTTGAGCACATGTCCTTGTGGCACAATTGAGCATCCTTTGAATATATACCCAAAAGTTACCGGTATTGCTGGGTTTTGAGGAAGGTTATTTCCTAATTTTCTAAGAAATCATCCTTACTGTTCTTAATAACCTTAACTTCAAAGTTTCACGGTAGTGGCAAGAACACTGCTGAGTCACACCCATAGCCCAGCTGGGGGAAGTCTCGGCAGAGGCTGTACAACTGAGCCATGCCCCCAGCCCCTCACTGGTGGGTTCTAACAAGCCTCTAAGCCAAGCTGCTCAGTCTACTAAAGCAATTGGTATCTAAAATTATCCTCAAAGGCTTCATGTTATTGTAACAAAACACTTGAGAAAATCAGTTTAAAAGGGGGTAGGTCTATTTCATCTCCCAGTTCCATGCTTGCTTGGCTCTGTGGTCACATGGGATATCATGGCAAAAGTATGTGGCTGCCAAGGTCTCTTACCTCATGGCAGCTAGGAAGCAGAGAGAAGAAAGGTCTGGGTCCCAATAAATACTCCTTTCAATGGCAAGCCACAGTGACCTAACTTCCCCCTCTCCATTCGCTTTATCTCTCAAGAATTCCACTCCTTTCCAATAGCATCAAAGGCTGGGACACAGTGAACACATGGATGGTAGGGGACATTCAAGATCCACTCAATAGCAAATACCTACTACACGGCATGTGTGCCATTTCATTCGTCCACCCGTTCAGAGACAGCGTCTCCTCGCTGTGCAGACCAGGCTGACCTCAGACAGCTGCCTGCCTCTGTCTCCTGCGTGCTGGCTGGGATTAAAGGTGTGAGTCACCACACTCAGCTTGTTTATTTATTTAGTGCATGTGCCCAGACACAGGTGGAAGTCAGGGGACAATTCATGGTTCTTTCCACCATATTGGTTAAAGGGATCAAACTCAGGTCATCAGGTTTGACAGCAAGTGCCTTTACTCCCTGAGCTACCTCTCCAGCTCCTACTTTTGTTTTGAGACAGGAGTATTACTGTGTAGCCCAGACTTCCCTTGAATCCGGGATTCTTCTGCCTCAGTCTCTCCAGTACTGAGGTGACAGGTATGCGCCACCAAGCCCTGCAAGTCTCTTAATGTCTAGTACCCAAAGCTGTATTTTTGCTTAACAACGATAAGAAATAATTAAGGCAAATGGCTGAGGGTGACTCATATCAGAAGAAATTTAAAAAAATCTGGAACATTCTTGAGCTGGAAGCAGCTGGCTGCCCAGTGTGGTCAGTACTGCAGTGTTGGGAATGTGAACAAGTTCCCACCTGGTTTGATAAGAAATGGCTCTTAGGAAATACCACTGAGGGTCCTGAAGAATGTTACTCCTTCTCTCTCCAAAGTCCAAGCTCCCTGACTTTGCTTTTGGTTTGTCTTTTTCTGTACAAGGGAATGAAGCCTGGGCCCTGCATAGGCTGGATATGCATTTTACCACCCAGCCCATCCTTTTCTGCTGATAGCATGAAATGAACTTAAAATAAAGTTCAAAAGAAATTAAACAGTGGCTGGAGAGATGGTTCCTCCAAATACTGGGATCTCAAGTGCGCAGCAGCAGACCTGGTTTGTGCAGCACCGAGGATAGAGCCCGGGGCCCCAGACCCACTGAGATCCACCTGCCTCTGTCTCCTGAGTGCTGGGATTAAATGCCTGTGCAGCTGCCACCACTCGGTATCCACTCTTTCTTTAATGAGACAGGGTCTCTTGTAGCCCAGGCTGGCATCCAGCTTCCTTTGAAGCCAAGGATGACCTTGAACTTCTGAACTCCCAGCCTCCATCTTTTGGATGCTGGAAAGGCAGGCATGAACCACTAGGCTCGTCATTAATTTTTCTTTTACTCTATTGCCCTGCCTGGTCTCAAAATTGATGTGATCCTCCTGCCACAGCCTCTCAAGTACTCGAGTCACAGGTGTGTGCCTCACATTTAGCTTGAAAAGTTAGTTTTCAAATGGCTTACATCCCTAATCTCCGCCTATAGTAACTGGAGTCTTACAAAGACCAAATGAGAAGCCCAGTGTTTGAAGATGCAGCAAGGGTCCTCTTCTGCTGACTCCCTAGGCCCCAAACCTATTGCCTAAGCAATTAACCCCTAAAGCATCCCTTGACACTTTCCAGAGTGCAGATGAGGCCAGGTGGAAGGGCTCCATAAATCCACAGGACCTCTAGGCACCTACGGGTGGAACTGGAGGTCAGCTCTGCACGCCCAGGATACCATGCCTCTGAGCTACCCGAGTACCATATCCCCAAGTAAGGTCCATCTACAAATCTGCCCAGAGTTAAAATATCTCTGAGAAATAACAGTATGGCAAGAGGATGACACTGGATCACGGTCCAGAAGAGCCCAGGTGATCAAAGAAAGACAGCACAGCCCACAGTTACCAAAGGAACCTGGAATGTCTTAAGTTCTTTCACCTAAGGAAGATGTCATAGGGTCATCAGCACTGGGTTTTGCAGTATGAGTAAGAGGTTGTTGGGAGACAAAGAGGAAGGGGCACCACATTCCACAAGAGCACAGTGGGAAAGGGCAAAGGTGAGACACAGGAATGAAGGAAGGTACACGGAGTGGAAGTTAGCAGGGAGGGGGTGGCATATGCTGGGATAGCAGGGCTGGGCGTGTGGTTCGTTCTTTTGTGCTTTGACTTCCTGCACCAGGATGGACCGGAGGGAGAGGCATGATGGAGCCTGCACTTCACAGAGGGAATGTGACAAGCAGGTCAGTAATTACAGGGACAGAGCAGGAAACCAGTCTGGCCATCTGCATTCCAGATGACAAGGCCTTTAAGGAAGCCACAGGGTGAAGGGCAGGTGAGTGGAGTTCTGTGCTCTGTGAGACATGGTGGGGGGCAGATGATGGAGAGATATGATCTGGAGAAGGAAGGGAGAGTGGGACAGCCTGGTCTAGAAGCCCTGACAGTGCCTGAGACAATGCAGGGGTCGGCTGTACACCGATAACACTCAAGGATGGTGTTTGCTGAACGTAGGCAAACATGGGGATGGAACCCAGAACCTCATGCATGCGAGGCGGGTTCTCCACATCGAGCCATGTGCAGTGCCCATCAGGATCTCTCTGGAGTATTCGAACAGGCTCTCCACTTAAGCCATGCCCCTAGCTCCACATTGGGGGATTCTAAGCAGTGGTTCCACTCAAGCAACACCCCTAGTCTCTCACTGGGGTAAGGCAGCTCTCCCCTTGAACTACGTGCCCAGGTCCTGTCCCACTGCCTTTGATGATCTCAATGAGGGAGTAAAGGTACTCCTGAAAGACAGGATGGTGTTCCACGGTCTGTATTCCCCAGGGCAGCCCATCATGGCCTCTTTAGTTCCAATGCCAACAATGCTGGGGTTGGGAAGATCTCACTTAGACTTGAGTGCGGGACTTTAAGGGCTTCTTTACACCCAGGCCCAGATTGCTGGCCTCAGGCAACTCTATCAGTTGCTGGAAGTTTTCAGATCTTGGCCTCTCACTGGTAGTTCAGACCCCTCCAGTAGTCTGGGGCCTCCAGCTCTGATAAGGCTTTCTTCCCTCATCTCCTCTCTACTCAACATAGTAAGCAAAGGTTTAGCCGGCCATGCAGAAGTCTGGCCTGGGGCGGCCTCCTCACAGGCTGATAACAGTTCACTAATAAGCAGTTTGAAGATGTTTCATCCATCCTGTTACAGGCCTGGCTAGAGGCCAGTCAGCTCAGAATAATCTCAGTAGCCCTGTGCACACTTCCTCTGGTTCCCAAGAACATGATGTGGGAGCCAAGCAGATTTTCACACGCATGTGGTCAAACTGGATTCCATAGCTGATGGACTCCATGTTCCAGAATGGGTGGGAGGCTGAGGTGACAGGGTTTTTCAATAAGGATTCTGAGTCTCAAGCCTGCAGCCTGCCTTTACTGTCATGGTCATCATTGGTATCAGAACACCAAGATGGCTCAGTAGGCAAAGGCACTTGTTGTCAAGCCTGATGAACTGAGTTCAATTCCCAGGAACCCATGTGGTAGAACAAAGAACCAATTTTTGCAAGCTGCCCTCTGAACTCCATATGCACACTGAGACATTTCCTCGCTAATAAATGTAATTATTTTTATTATTGCACATTGTGTGTAAACAGGACTTTGCTGTGTAGCCCAGGAGACTTGAATTTGTGAGTCTCCTGAGTGCTGGGATTAGAGGTGTGTGCTCCAGCTTTTAAAACAACAACAACAACAACAACAACATCAGTTTAGTGTGTGTCTGTGCATGTGTTCTTTCCTTCTACCGTATGGGTCTGAAGAACTGTACTGAGTTAGACTGTCAGACTTGAGGGCGAGTGTTTTTACCTGCTGAGCCATCTCAATTGGTCCCAGCTTGCTTTTTAAAGCATATGTTAGGGGCTGAAGAGATGGCTCAGGGGCTAACTCACTTGCTGTGCAAGCATGAAGACCTGAGTTTGAATTTCCTGCATCCAGCATCCAAGTACCAAGTCAGGTGTGGCCGTGTGGGGAGGGTCAAAGCAGGAGGAGCTGCTTATCCAGCTTTAGCTCCAGTGAGAGATCCTATTTCAAGGCCTCCACGTACACACCTGGGTGCATGCACTTGTGTGCATATGCACACAAACACGGGTACACCCACACCTCATATCCATACTCACATAGTGAAAATAAAGAAATGGAACTCTGTGTCATATGTGCAATTTAGATTGTGTGTGCATTTGAAACATCAAAAGAAAAAGACTTCACGAAGGGAGGAAAAGTCAGTTCTAAAGGGAGGAATAGGAGATGATGGTACCAGGATAAGAATTATGTCACAGTTTTTCTCTCACACAGAGCCTAGGTTTAAATAACACAAAAATCAGTCAGGCATGCTGGTGAGATTGCTCAATGATAGCAAATTTACCACGTAACCATGAAGACCAGAGTTTGGATCCCCTGGACCCACATAAAGTCTGGGCAGGCATGGTGGCTTCTGGTAAATCCAGCACTTGGAAAGCTGGGACCCCTAGGATAAACTAACTGTCTGAGACTAGTCAACTCAGTGAGTTGAAGGTTCAGGTGGACACCTCAATAAAGTGTGTGTGTGTGTGTGTGTGTGTGTGTGTTGGGGGGATCTAATGTCAACTTGAGGCCTCTACATGCATATGCACACATGCACATGCCACCAACATGTGAACATGTAAAAAGGCATATACCCCTTTCTAAATGCATGCATACAGACACACACACACACACACACATGCATGCACGCACACAAGATGGTTTATTGTGTAAAGGTGCTTGCCACTAACCCTGAATATTGGAGTTCTAACACTGTACCCCACAAAGTGGGAGGTCTGTAAGTTGTCCTCTGACTACCATACATAGACACACACACAAATAAATGTAATAAAAATAATAAAAAAGTAGCTAGGCACAGTGGTATATGCCTATAATGGTATATGTCTATTAATCACTGTGTTTGGGAGGCATAGACATAACAGGTTTCAGGCTACTCTGGTTTACCTAGAGACTTCCAGGCTATTGTGAGACCCTGTCTCACTCAAATAAAAAAACAAAAACAACAATCAAAAAAACAAGAGCTGGGCATGGTGGTATATTCCTATAAACCCAGCTCTCACAGGCTGAGGCAGAAGGATGGTCAATCTGTGATATGCATGCAGCAAATTCAAGGCTAACCTGGCCTACATGTGACCCTTTCTCAAAACACAAAACATATATAACAGAAGAGGGACTATTTGGGAGGATGAAGATGATGGTGGGACGAAATGGGGTTCTAGGACACTAAATATGCACAAAGTCCAACAGTATTTATGCACAAAACATCATTCTGATATACATTATTTTGTATGCTAACAAAGAAAAATAAATATTAAGTTATTAAGTTAATAACAAAATAGGAAATAATATTGTATAGTGACGGAACTGTCAAAAGCACTACTCATGCTCTGGTACATTTAAACTTTATTATTTATAGTGTAGTAAGTAAAATTAAGGGCATTAGAACACAAGAAAGGGGGGAAACCCTTCACTCTAACCCAAAACCCAAGCCTTGACAGTCTAATTCAGACCCAAGCCTTGACAGTCTAATTCAGTTCCCAAGACCCACATGGTAGAAGGAAACACACACACACACACACACACACACACACACACACACACACACTCTTTATATTATTATTAAAGAATGGAGCACACACCTCCATTAATGGAGGAGAAGCCTTAGAGCTGCTGCTGCTTCCCTTAGACTTTACCCTCAACCTGTCATGGAGCAAAACAAAACATAAAGCAAAAAACTGTGCCCCACATTCTTAAGGCTGACTGTCCTGAATGACAGACCTTGTGGTTTACTGTAGACACTGGTTCTACTACAGCCAACCAACTGTAAGGTCTCTGCCGCTGCCATGATTCTATTTTTGCACTCACTGAAACCCACCTGATAATGACAGGCCAGCTCATGGGCAAATGCATACTAGGTGGCTCCACTGGGTGTCTGGAGTCATCGTTGAGGTTAACTATGGATGGTACAAGGTGGTGGAGTGGACAGTGCTGGAACTATTGGCCTCGGTGGATGAACTACAACCACCATAAGTTAGAGTCACCAGTGAGGAGCTGGGGAGGTGGCTCAGTGGCTCACAGTGCTTGCTGTGCAGCATGAAGACCCGAGTTCAAATCTTCCTTACCCATAGAAAAGCTGGATGTGGCCAGTGGGCATGTATGTATAAAGGAGAATCACTGGATGCTTGTAGGCTACAACATTAGCTCCAGGTTCAGTGAGAGACCCCATCTTACAGGAACAATGTGGAGACTGATGGAGCATTTCACTTGAAGTTTTCCTTCATGGGTCCATAGACAGTGCTCCCCAACCATGCATACCCCCCCACACACACACAGAGAGAGACAGAGACAAAGACACAGAGAGAGGGAGACAGAGAGAGACAAAACAGACCAAGTAACCACCCTACTAAAGATAAGATCAACCACCATCCAAAGAAATGGCCTTTGTATGAACACTTGGAGAGGGGCATGCATTACATCGATGCATGGCACCACAGGCACAAGCTCAAGATGAAGGGGACTGAGGGGGTATAGTGGCTAGGCAAGTTGCCTCACTGTTAAGAGATTTGTAAGGTGGAGCTGGCCCTACATAGCACAGACATGTCCTACAGATCACTTCCTTCCAAGGGTTCCAATGTCATACTGCTTTCTGGTATAGGGTAGAGGGTATTCAGACACAATGAGCTAGGTGCATGCCTGTCATGCTATCCCATAAGAAGCAGAGGCAGGAGGATTGAGAGCTGGCAGCCAGCCTGGGTTACGGAATGAGTTCAAGGTTAGCCTGTGCTAAAGACTCTGCCTCAACATACCCACCCCACCTACTGAAAGGTCCATTTGAGTTCTATAGATACTGAAAGTATCTTTACTTTATGTGCTTTAGACCCATACAAATTCAGATGCTGGGCAAGTGGAATGCTGGGCTAAGTAGGTAAAGGCACCTGCTGCCAAGCCTGAAGATGTGTGTTTGATCCCCAGAACCTACATGGTAGAAGGAAGGAAAGAACCAGCTTCTCCAAGTTATCCTCTGACCCTCATACAAGTGCCATGTATGTGCATGCATTCATCTCTCACTTGCCACTCCCATACTAAATGAATATTTTTAAAAAAATTAAAAACCAGGGGCTGGGTCAGTGGCTCAGTGGTTAAGAGTACTTGTCATTCTTAGAGAGCACCAGGACTTGGTTCCCAGCACCTGTAAGGCAGTTCACAACCATCCAGCTCCAGGGAACCTGACACCCTGACCTGACCTCCTTGGTACCAGGCACGCACCTGGCACACATACACATATGCAAGCAAGCACTATTCACACACAGTGATAGTTTGAATGTAATTGGCCCCCATAATCTCAGGGAGTGGCACTATTAAGAGGTGTGACTTTGTTGGAGTGGGTGTTGCCTCGTTGGAGGAAGTGTGTCACTGTGGGGGAGGGCTTTGAGATTTTCCTATGCTCAAGATACTGCCCAGTGTCTCAGTCAACTTCCTGTAGCCTGCAAGCTGTAGCACCATGACTGCCTGCATGCTGCCATGCTCCCGGTCATGATGATAATGGACTGAAGCTCTGAAACTGTAAGCGAGTCACCTCCAGTTAAATGTTTTCTTTACAAGGGTTGCTGTGGTTATGGTGTGTCTTCACAGAAAACAAAACAAAACAAAAAACCCTAAGACATACACATAAAATGAAAAGCAACAATCTTTAAAAAAAAGGAATAATAATAATAAACCATGCTTGCAGTGGTGCCAGCAAGTGGGAGGCAGAGGCACGTGAATCTCTGTGAGTTCAAGAACAGCCTGGTCTACAGAGAGAGTTTCAAGATAGCCAGGGCTACACAGGGAAACCCTGTCTCAAAAACAATAAAAAATAAAGCAAGCAATCTAGATGCTGAACTATGAGGGTCCAGGCAAAACCACCCCCTACTTCAGGCAGGCATTCCCAGAAGTACAGCTGTCTGTTTTTCTTCCCAGTATTTACTTATTTGTATTTTTAAAGACTTACATAGCCCAGGTCGGTCTTGAACTCTCTGTGTAGCCTAGATGACTTTGAACTTCTGGTTCTCCCATTTTCAGCTCTCAAGTACCAGGATTACAGGTATACCACCACAGCAAGCTTATGTGGTGCTGAGGATGGAACCAAAAGCTTTGGGCATGTTAGACAAGTGGTCTACCAACTGATTCGAGTTCCAGCCCACTTCTGGGAGTCTTTTTGGTTCGTTTTCATTTCTTTCTGAGACAGAGCCTTACAGAGGCCAGGCTGGCCTTAGACTCACTATGAACTTTTGATCCTCTTGCCTCTACCTGCAGAGAGTTGGGATGACAGGTAAACATTTATTAACATTATTGGCTTCTGTTTTATGTTGTACTGGGCACCAATCTTTTAAAAGGTTATGTCAACTCAACTGGTTACTCAGAAATCAAAACTGAGAGGCAAGATGGCCAAATAGGTAAAGGTGCTACCTCCAAGTCCAACAACCTGAGTTCTAGCTTCAGGATCCATATGGTAGAAGAGAGAAGTGACCCTGACCCTTGCAAGTTATCCTCTGATTGCCATTCACTAAATAAATACAGGCAGTAAAACATTTTAAAAACGAATCCTTTAGTGTCTGGAAATAGTTTTCAGGAAAGTTGTTGGTTCTGGGGAGATGGGCTCAGTGACAGCGACTATATAGCAAACCTTCCGGAACCTGCTTTGGTCCTACAGATAAAAGGGGTGGGAGTGGGAGTGGGGGCTGGAAAGATGGCTCGGCAGTTAAGAGCTCTGGTTGTGCTTGCAGAGGATCTGGGTTTGGTTCCCAGAATCCACATTTGTGTGGTTCACAACTGCCTGTAACTCCAGTTCCAGGAACCTGACCCCCTCTTCTGGCCTCCATTGGCACTACATGCGTATGGCACATATGTTCAGGCAAATAGTCATATGTTAAAAAAAAAAACTTTAAACAAAACAGAGAGACAAATTCACGAGTGAAATAAAGAGGATGTGTCAGCAGAGGTGACCAGAGGAGGATAGGGGAATCAAATACTTGAAGAGGTCAGGGTTTTTCTTTCAGCGAACAGAAAAACATTTGGTCCTATGCAGGAGCAGGGCAGAAAGGATGTCCGCCGTTTCCTTTGATGACTTTTAGAAATGAGTCCTTTGACTCATTTGACTTCTGGAAAAAGATACATCAAATGGAGTCAGGTCAGGGGAACCCCAGAAAGACGCCATGGGAGGGAGGCTCTGGTCTGAACTTGCCCAAGAGAAGTCAATCTTTCCAAAGCAGGGGGTAGAACAACTGTTTTTAGCCTGGTGGGGGGTCAGGAAGATGGATCGGCAGGTAAGAGGGCTTGCTTGCTACCATGCCCGACAGAGTTTGATCTCCAGGATTGACACGGTGGAAGTAGAGAACTCTCCGAAGTTGTCCTTTGACCTGCACGCATGCCTCCCCCCCATAAATAAATAACCTGGTAGTACCTGAACTCTTTGTAACCCACGCCCTAGGTAACGTGCACTGTAGCAGGCAAAGGATCCCTGGAAGAAAGGGTGAGCCTACACATCACTCAGCTTCTGCGACCCGCAGGTTCCAGTTGCCCCATCTCCTGATCTGGGACTTTCACCATATTTACAAAGTCACACAGCCTCGAGACAGAACTGTAGAAAGGCCAGATCCAGGAGCCAGGGAGATGGCTGGGGCGGTAAAGCGCTTGTGGCGCAAGCTTGAGGACCACAGTCTGGACGCCAGGCGTCCAAGTAAAAAGCCAGGTTGTGGGTGGGAGTGTGCACCTGTAGCTCCAGCTTTATGGAGACAGAGGCAGGCAGAGATCCTGAGGACTTTCTGCCAGCCAGTCTAGTCAAATCCATGAGCTCCAGGTTCAGTGAAAAGACCAGGACTCAAAAGCGGAAAGCGACTGAGAAGGACACTTGATATTGAACTGTGTGTTTGTGTGTACAGACATGTGAGTACCAGCAAGCACTTTAGCACATGTGTGTGCACAAATGCGGCCCCTCCCCCACTCGCCCTCGCCACAAGTGCTGACAAACTATGATCCATAGATCAGACACTTGAATTTGCAAATAATCTTTTTATTGGAATCAAGGACATACCCACTCAGTGTGTATAATAATATAATTTGCAGCTGCTTTGGAGTAGCTGCAATGGATGTTGTGTCCTCAGTCTAAAACATTTATTACCTGGCTCTTTTTCCTAATTATTGTCTGAGCAATTCCACCTCATTCCCCTTTTCCTCTATTCCAACTCTCTATCCCCATCACCACTTCCCCCTCCCAACTTCCTGTTGCCAGTATGTACCCGGGTGACTGGACTTTTAGGGACTACACCCCTGAAGAACACCAACTCACCTTCCCCTGGCAGCCACCAATTCACAGTAAGTTCTCAGCTGGGGTGGAGACTTCAAGAGCCTCTCCCCTGTCCATACTCTTGACTGACTGGATCACATAGATACTAGCAGGGTTGTTGCAGAAACGGTTTGCTGGTCCTTCTACAGTATCTAATTAGCTTGTTCTGGAGGGAGGGTCAGTTTTCCATCATCATCATCATCATCAAAAAAAGAAAATGTACCAGGAAGGGATCACAGGGCAAGGGCACACCCATTATTATGCCTGGCAGCAGAAGGGATTAGAATGAAGGAAGTGAAGTGTAGAGAGGATTAACTATGGGGATCATCACCGAGTTCCAGAGTGCTAAACTTACAAACAGGAAGCAGGCATTTTGGTCTTTGAGCATCTTAACTTCCTACAAGTCTAAGGAGGCCAGCTATAATGGTTCGGAAGCTAAGAGCACTGGTTGTTCTTGCAGAGGTTCTGGGTTCAATTACCCGTAGCCACATGGAGGCTCACAACTATCCGTAACTCCAGTTCCAAGATAGTCATAGGCACCAGGCATAAATGTGCATAGACACACATGCAAGTAAAATACTCATACGCCTAAATATTCATTTAAAAAATCTTTATTTTTATTTATGTATTGGTGATGATGCCAGATTCTCTGGAACTGGAGTTACAGACGGTTGTGAGCTGCCATGTGGGTGCTGGGAATTGAACCATGGTCCTCTGGAAGAGTAGTCAGTGTTCTTGACTGTTGAGCCATCTCTGTAGCCCCAAGTATTAAAAATTTTAAAAGAAGCTTCTAACTTAAAAAAATAAGCCAGCTGTAAACTACTCATATAAGTCAGTGAGTGAAGATGCTCGAGTCCAGCCCTAAGGTTCAGGACCCATACAGCAGAAGTAGAGAACTGAGTGAAGCTGTCATCTGACCTCCACACAAGCTCCCCATTCAAAATAAATAAAAAATGCAATAAACATTTTAAATGGAAGTCAGCATCCAGTTCTTAGAGCAGGAAAATTCCAGAACCTTGCAAAGGCCTTCATTAGTATTCCTTTTACAACTACAATGGCGTGAGCTTGAATATATTTCAACATATCCTGTGCATCAAGGTCAGGCTGCAAGCTGGCTATGACGGGAGGTTGGCGGAAAGGGTATTTTCTTCCTCCCACTTTTGTCTCTAAAGAAATAGGGTCTTGTGCTACCCAAGTGATCGTACCTCAGTCTATGAATGGGCTGGGGACACTATGTTTGGTTGATTTTTATATTTGGTAATGGTGATATTTGGCTGTTTTTTGGTTCCATTTTCACATGTGTGTATGGGTGTGTATGTATGTGCATGCTTTCTATACATGTGGGGACACATATGTGTGTATGTGTGCATATCCCTGTGAACAAGCACTTGGAGGCCAGGGGTTGATGCTGGGAATCATACTCAATTGCTCTTCCATATTACCCATCAGGGCAGCATCTCTCAGTCAGATCCAGGGCTCACCAGTATTGCTACTGTCACCAGCCACCTTGCTCTAGGGATCCCCTAACCCTGCCTCTGGAGGTCAGAATCACAGGTGTGCTGCCAATCTTGCTTTTATGTGGATTCTGGGTCTGAAGATGATCAAACTCTCTAACCACTGAGTTTTTCCCAGCGACTTAAAGGTGATCACTCAACACATGGGGGCTGGAAGAGCTATAAAGAGCAGGAACAGTATTTGACAGACTGTAACATTTGTTTATTTTTTGAGGCAGGTTCTCATACAGCACAGGATGGCCCTTGAACCAGGATGAAGCTGAAGATAGCTTGAACTCCTGATCCTTCTGATCCCACATGTTGAGGTCATATATATGTGTCAACACAGTGGCCTCACTTATGCATCCTCTTACACTGGTTTGTTGGGTGGGGGATACACGTACCACTGTCATCAGGCTTAGCATTACATACCTTTACCTGCTGAGCCACCTAGTGGCCCTCGCCCATTTATTCTTTACAGGAAATTATCTCCAGAGGCCAGGTTCAGAAATGTCCTATAGAGTCTGACACCTTCATCACTCTTCCTTCTCTGGATTATGGGAGTCTAACTCTACCACCTGAACTTTGAAATGCTGGGAAAGCACTGGCAGTGGGTAGAAGCAGAAGGTTCCGGAGTCAGGAGAAGGCTTAGCTGAATCCCCAGCACTGATTTTAAAAGTCAGGCTATGACTCCGGTGCTGGAGACAGAAGGTCCCTGGAGCTTGCTTGCCACGTTCAGTAAGCACAAAGATCTGTCCCACCAGGGCTATACCATGTAGGTAGTACCTCACATCTCTGCTTTAACCCTTGCCACCATGGGCAGGCTTTGTAACTTTTTCCTTTGGGGCACAGGGATTCACTGTTTAGCCCAGGTTGGCCCTGAACTCAGCATTTCCGGCTTCAGTCTCCAGAGTGAGGGCCGTCCTTGCTGAGATGTCTAGCTCATGCGTGCTTCTTCAGAGCTCTCCAAATCGCTGTCATTCCTCTACCTTAAGGCTTTCAGTTCCAAACTCTTCCTTAAAATTCTGTCCCAGGGCCAGCAAAATACCTCAGTGGGTAAAGGCACTTGCTACCAAGTTTGATCCCTGGAGCTCACATGGTAGAAGGAAAGAACTTCCTGTAGGCTGTCTCCTGACTTCCACACACACACACACACACACACACACACACACACACACTAGGGCAGTGCATGTGTGTGTATCACAAATAAATACATGTAACTGAGAACCGTTAATACTTCATCCCGTAGGGGCTGGGGAGATGGCTCAGTGGGTAAAGTGTTTGCTGAACAAGCATGAGGACCCGAGTTTGTTTAGAATTCACACAAAAAAATCTGGGTGTGGCAGCACATGTTTGTAATCCTGGCACTAGGGAGGCTAAGACTCGGGGGTTCCCTAGGGTGCACCGTCTAGCCGAACTAGCCTACTCCGTGAGCTCCAGGCCAGTGTGCCAAAAGCCAAGATAAGGCTGGGAAGATGGCTCAGAGGGCAAAGTGTGGCATGTGTGAGTGTAAAGATCTGATCTCAGATCCCCAAGTAAAACTGAATGCAATGATGCACATTTGTCATCCTGGCATTCCTACAGTGAGGTGGGAGGAGGCACACAGGAATCCGGGGTGGCTCACAAGCCAACTAGCTTTATGACACAGCAAAAGAGGGACCCTCAAACAAAGTGAGGACTGACACCTGATCTTCACACACACACACACACACACACACACACACACACACACACACACGAGTGCACTGTGTTTCCAGTTCTTTTTCTTCCAATATATTCAGTCTTGAATTCACTAATTGTCATCAATTTTACACTTAACACATTTGTGTGTGTGCATGTGCCACAGTATGCAAATGGAGGCCAGAGGACAACATGAAAGAGTCGACTCTTTCCTCCCTCATGAGTCCTGGGCCTCAAGCACCTTTATCTAACGAGCCATCCTGCTGTCCCAATCGCCATCAGTTTTAAAATGTTTTCATCGCACCAAAGACACCTACAGCTTACTTAGTTGTCAGTCCGCCAGCACTGGCCACCACAAACCCACGGTGTCTGTGGGAAATGCTCGCTCTGGACACTCCAAGTTCACTTATGTATCAGGGCTTTCTTTTCATTGCTGAGTAATATTTCATCATGTGGATGGGCTACATGTTATTTGCCCACCAGATCAGCGTGGACATCTGGGTTTATCTCCATTACCGCACTTTTATGAACAATCCTAGGGATGTCTGTGCACAGATGGACCCTGGCTTACAACAATTTGTCTTATGATTTCTCAACTGTATGACTGTACAAAAGCAGCATGCATCCACCCAATAGAAACTATATTATGGGGCTTGGTAGATAAAAGGTGCTCGCTGTACAAATCCAATGACCTTGCTTTGATTCCTGGGACCTACGTGATGGAAGGAGATAACAGACTTCACAGAGTTGTCCTCTGACCTCCACTTGAGTGCCACGGCAGACATGTGCCCTCCCTCAACTAAAGGAACAAAACTAAACTATGTGCTAGTTAGACTGTATTACAAAGTATTTTTTCTTTTGGTGGCGCTAGGACTCTAGGTCCTCATGACCATAAGGCAGTCATTGTACCACTGACCAACAACCACAGCAGAACTGTTTTTACTTTTTATTTCAAGACAGAGTCTCAGTAGGTTGCCCAAGGTGACCTCAAATTCAACCCGTCATCTAGGGAGGCCTTGAACTTATGATCCTCCTGCTTCAGCTTCTCAAGTAGTTGGAATGGTACACCTGTACCACCAGACCAGGCTTTATTTGTTTAAAATTATCATATGGGGTTGGAGAGATGGCTCGGAGGGTAAAGGCACCTGCTGCCAAACCTGGCAACCTGAGTTCAATCCCCAGGACTAACACGGTAGTAGGAGAGAACTGATTTCCCCAAGTTATCATCTGCTGACCCTCTACACATGCCCACACACTACATATACAAACATACAACCCCCCACAATAATACAAGCAATTAAAAGCTTTAAAAGTAACAGGTTTCTTTATGACATTCCCA
The DNA here is from genome assembly GCF_982192425.1 of Myodes glareolus. Taxonomy (NCBI): domain Eukaryota; kingdom Metazoa; phylum Chordata; class Mammalia; order Rodentia; family Cricetidae; genus Myodes; species Myodes glareolus. Next base: position 92,362,879 of record NC_142027.1, on the reverse strand, counting down.
TACTTAATTTAGGTAGACAAATCTCCATCCCACCTTCCCTAATACAGCTTTCCACCCTCAATATCTCCCCTCCCACTTCCATTATCTTATGTGTTCTGTTGCCTCCCCCACCTCACAGGCCCCTTTCTAGTTTCCCATCGAGATAATATATATATATTTAACAATTAGAGGCAAGGATCCACATACTCGATAAAACATGCGGTATTTGTGAGGAACGGGCCCAACTTTTAAGTGCATTTCCAACTTCTGATGGTTTCTCGGGAAGTGATCCCACCAGAAATCAAAGGCTATGCCCCAAAGCATTTCTGTGTGGTGTACACACCTAGGTGTGTGCAGGTTGGGCGTCCTGCTCTTGAGTCAGAGTCTCTCACTAAACCTGGGGCTGCACTGGGAGTCAGCAAGCCCAACTCTTATCTCCACTCCCACCCACAACACTGGGGTTAGAGGTGTGTACCTAGTTTTTTGTTTGATACAGGGTCTCACTATGTAGCTCTTGTAGGCCTTGAAGTCACCTCAAAGAATCAGCTGGGCTGAAACTCAGAGACCCCACCCTGTTCCCAGAGTACCCACACAGCACTCTTGGCTTCTATTTGTTTGGGTTTTTAAACGCAAGTGCTATTATCTGTACTCGGTTCTCATGCTTACACAACACCTAACCCTTCCTGAGGCTTTGCCGTATATGTTTATAGAGCTCTGTATTCCTTTCTCTGTGCTGGACACTTGATTCTAGGTCTAACCTCAAGGCTGTCAGAATTAGTTTTTCCAAAGTAACTACAACACTCTAAACTCCTACCGAAAGTATAGCAGGGTCTCAATCCTTCCATCCTCCCACCTGTCCTCTCCTTTCTCTTCTGACTAGAAGGATGGAGCCTGCAGACTATACTTGTCAGGCAACCACAGTAGAACAGAGCCATGCTCACAAGTCCCCATTTCTCCCAAACTTCAGTTAGCCCTTCCTGGACCACATAACAAAGAGTCACAATGACCCATCAATCACCATTGCAAGAAACCAAGGAGGCTCAATGGTTTTGCTCTACATCTGCAAAACAATGAAAATCACTGAGTGGCACATTTTTAAAGGTAACTTTATGGCACATGACTTGTATCCCAATGAAGTTGTCACATTAAAAGAGTAACAGAAGTTGCCATTTGACCATAACCAAACGGACATATTGAAAATGTAACCATAACACTGCTTCTTAAATGTGTTCTGTTGGAAACTTTAGAATTGCTCTCCTCCTCCCTCCCCCAGGTTTTGACACAAGTTGTATCTGCTACTAATACTTTTTCTAGACTGGATCTCATGGAGCCCAGGATGGCCTCAAACTCACTGTACAGCCAACAGGCTTGCGCCACCATGCCCTGGCTTAGGTAGTGCTGGGGATGGAACCTGGGTTTTGTGCTCAAAACACGCACTCACCAAATGAGCCACATTCCGGTTGAGCCTAACAGCATTTTATTCTTAATTGCCAGGATGACTTGATTTACTCCCAAAGGCAGAGAAGCCAGCTTCACTTTCCTCACAACTTGATTTGAATGAGAAAGAGACCAAGCAACGAAGAGACAGCTGCAGGGGCAGACGCCCCAGCTCGCAGGGAGGACAGTGTTTTAAAGTTTCCCTCCCTCTGCTAGCTGCATTCCTCCCCTAAAAAAATTCCTCCAGCTCCCTCCAGAGCTACCCCTGAACTGTCTTGCACCTGGTGAGAGGGTTTTCTACAAGGTAGCCAGCCCTAGGTCCCTTTCAGCAGGGAAAGTGTTTACTTAACAAGTAACAAAGAAACAAGATGGGCTAGGTTTTAGACAGGATTTGGGGCTTTAAATAACGTAAGGCAGTCGGGAGGTGAAAATTGCTGAAAAGTCACAGATCGGGCTGGACGAAATGGAAACATGACCCAGGTTGGGAGAACTGAAGGAGACCTTGATACGAGATCAAAACTATGCTAAACTCGTGGTAGATAAACACAGGGAGGCACAGCTGCTTACCATAGCCAGGGTGCCTGGGGTGGGTAAGGGGTGCAAGTGGCCAAATTGCTACTGTGTGACAAGAATGCAAATTACACCCAGCTATGCAAGGAACAGCCGATGGGCCGGCCACTCCAATAGAGAAAGTCCGGAGCCATTCGCCAGTGAACTTAAGAAATCACAGAATCTCTAAATTTCTCTAACCTGTGACACTGAAAATAGAAACAACATGGGTGCCCAGTCCTTGAGAAGATAACGTTCAAAGCCAGCCTGACATGGGGTAAGACCCTATGGTGCCAGTTTGATGAAGGCGGAAAGGTAGAAGCCACTTCACAAAGCTGTCCTCTGACCTCCGGGAAATAATGACAAATAATGGAAATAAGGAGCTGGGGGCGGGGTGGCTTAGTAGTAGAGCTTTCCTAGTATGCAAGGAACTGGGTTCAAGTCTCAACACAATAAAAATAAATGATAGAAAACAAAACAAATGTTTACTCTTTACAAGATCAATCCTTTTTTCTTTCCTTTTTTTCCCAAGGCCTTGTCCTTGCCCCAGAGAAGGGCTTGGGGACCAACAGGAGCAACAAACAGGGACAAGTCTAAATTCTGATTCAGTCTGAACCAACAAGACACCCAATTCTCCTGGACTCACAACACCTACAATCTAGGCTTGGGGGTAAGAGATGGTGTAATGGACAAAAGTATTTGCAGTGCAAGCCTGGTGACCTGAGTTCGAATCCCAGAACTTACATAGAAGTGTTAGGAGAATCTACTTCAAAGCTAACCTCTGGTCTCCTGCACCCGCGCTCACACATCACACACATCATGCACACACAATCCTCCGGGTCTGGAAGCAGGTCCTTATGTACAGGTTATGTAACACTGAGCACCGACCATATGCCAGGCATTCCGCTACATCCCTTTGACATGTCACCTCACTGAACCCACAACTAGTCCTTCTTCTCATTAAAATGGGACTTGATGATGTTACACGGCACATAGATGACAGAACTGGGACCAGACCACTAGGTCTGATAAGACACGGAGATGTCTCTCCTTACAGTTAAAAGGTTAATCATTCATTCAGACACCTGCAAAAACCAAACCAAAACAAACTCTTTCATTTCAAATCGCCCTTGCTCGGCAAGCTGTGTGCACGCTCCCAGCAAGAAATGGAAAGGCCCTTGAACGCCACAGTCCCGGATCCCAATGCCCCCAGAACTGAGGGGGGGGGAACAAAAAACAAAAAACAAAAAAAAACGGAGGGAGCCGCCTGCTTCTGTGATAAACTTGGAGGAACTTCCCCCTCCTGGCCAAGTTTCTTCCACCAAGCTACAGGTAATTAAAAAAGAAGATAAGGAGAGGACAGCAACAACAAAACACTCAATTTGGCTGCGAGCAATCAAAGTTGCAGCGCACCTGCTGAGTTCTCAGCCCGGAAGGAATGTAGAAAGCAAGAAGCGAAACAGGCCCGGTTTGCACCCAAACGCTCGCAGGCAAGGGTGTCAAGATTTCCGGAGGGCCTAAAGTGGTGCAAGGAATTGCTGTGGGGGACACTCCACCCTTGACCCTGGCCCTGGTGTCCCCAAGCCGGGAGCAAAGAGCTGCATTTAGTTGAAGGGCTTTTCTCTCTCCTTTCCAGGAAAGGTGGCTGCAGCGTCCATGGCGCTGGAACAGGGCGGCTGGGTACGGTCTGCACCACTGAACCCCACATTCTCCACTTGGAAACCCCTTGTATGAAGAGGTCACTTGCATGGGAGGCGTGAACGGCCCACAGGCACCTTTGGGAGTATGTTGTCTAGCAAGTAGTTTACAAGGGGTCCCCGTCCCCGGCGCCGCGAAAATCGCCCCGGCCCACTCACTTCTGCAGGGTCCCTCACAGGCCGCTCTCTGCTTCGCTGGCTCCTGGGTCGCTCCGGCAGCCTCCGCCCGGCCTCCCAGGAGCCGGAAGCGGTGTGCCGTGCGAGATCAAGCTGCGCGTGCGTAGGCCGGCCCCAGGGGGCGGGGCCCGGAAGGGGGCAGGGACTCGTCCTGAGGTGTCTCCTCCCGGCACCTGGGACTTTGGGACTTTGCCCTTAGTTGGGTCTATCCTTTCAACAACCTCAGCATACATGTTTACAGGTACACACACTTGTACACACATGTGCAGGCACATATACACAGCACACGCACAAACACATAGGAAAACGGAAAGCAAAAACAGTTACAACAAAAATCCCCAAAACTAGTAGACAGGGTGTGAAAAGCACAACAGATTTCTCAGAGTATCACTGCTAGCTTTTGAGCCTCAGTCTTGTCCCTTGCTTAGGAATACCTTTTTCTTCTTTAATAAACGGTCTCTATTTCTTTCTCTCTCTCTCTTCACACACACACACACACACACACACACACACACACACACACACACCAGACACTCCCACCCAGGAAGCCTAAGACGCCTGCGAACAAGCTGCTGAACACTGAGAAACATACCAGAAACCCTAATGGGGTGGAAGGACAGCGAAACAGCTTGGAGGTTAAAGGTGCTTGCCAGCTTCCTGATGACCTGAGTTGACACCAGGGACCCACATCTTGGAAGGAGAGAACGGTCACCACAGAGTGGTTCTTTGCCCTCTGTACACACATATGCCATTATATATAAGTACCTTCCAGCCCCACATAGGAGAGGGTGTCAAGGCTGGAGTTAGAAAGGGTAGTCTGACTGGCAATAAGTGACCTTGGCTAGGCTAAGGATGGAGTTCAGTCAGCAGAGTACTTGCCTAGTGTATAGAAGCCATCTGCTGCACTGTACACAGCGAGCAGAGTGACATATATTTGTCATCCTAGCACGCGGGAGGTGGGGGCAGGAAGATCAGAAGTTCAAGGCTACATAGAGAATTCCAGGACGGACTTGGCTACAGGACATCCTGTCTCAAATACACAAAGTTAAATAATAATAATAAAAGTAAGTTAAAAGTAAAGTAGAAAAATTAAACAATGAAACGATGGTGTTAGTTCTGAGTTAGGCAAGAACTTTTCTTTTTAGTATGTATTTTTATTTCTTGGGTGTGTTTTCCTCAGTGTATGCACGTGGCACCTTGTATGTATCCCTGATGCCTGAGGATGACAGAAGAAGGTGTTTGATCCCTTGGACCTGGAGTTAGGAGTGGTTATGAACCAGTATATGGGTGCTGGGAACCAATCATGGGTGCCCACCCCCAACCAGCCAAATAAATGTGGGATTTTCTTTCAGCTTCAGTTCCCTCATCTATGAAAGAGATGTAGAGGTAGATGAGGATGCTCTTCAAAGAGTTAGGTGTTTGGGACAATGGAAGTGCTCAGCACAGCAAGGCTGTCCCTAAATTTGGGCCATCTTTACCTACACGGCAAGTCTGAAACCTGAGGGTATCTAGGGCTATGTGAAACCCTTTCTGAAAGAAAGAAAGGGGGGAGGGAGAGAGAAAGGGAGATGGGAGGCTTTGAGATGGGAGAGAAGAGGAAGAGAGGAGAGAAAAAAAAAAGAAACCACAGCATCACACCTACTCAAAAATAGGGAGACAGCAAGTTCAAGGTCTACTTGGGCTACTGAGTGAGTTCAAGGGCAGCCTGGATAACTAAATGAGATTCTATTTTAAAAACTAGGTTAGAGGTGTGTCTCAGTGGTAGGGTACCTGCCTAGAATCCCCCAGTGAGGAGCTGGGGGTGTAGTTCAGTGGTAGAATACTGGCTAATGTGTCCTGGATTCAGTCATCATTACAGTAGATAGTAGTAGCCGCAGGCAGACACCCATAGTCCTTTAACTAGCGAAATGACACTTTGAAAGCTGAGGGAGGGCAGGATGATTAATAAAAGCCTATCACTCAGGTGCCTGGGAGGCACCAGGCCTGTTCTTACTTCCAAGTCTATGTACACACTAGGAATTCCTAGTAGTCTCAAATAGCTAGTTCTCACCTGGGACTACTCTGCCCAACACCAACTCGAAACATTTGACAATGTTTGGAGACATTTCGTCATAACATTAGGCTAGGCAGGTGCTATTAGTGCCTAGTGGGTCAGGAATCATTGTTCTAAGAAAATTACTTAGTCCTAAAGGTCAATAGTGCTGATGTCCTGCATTTGAACCTTGAACTTGCCTGAGTCTTGATTGTAAATACTCTGTAGTTTGAATTCTTGCTACAAACTGCATACACACATGCATGAATACACACACACACATGACAAAATCTCATGTGTTCATGTTGGCCTTGAATTTACTATCTAGCCTATTTCAGTGTTGAGCTTCTGATCCTCCTGCCTTCATCTCCTGAGTTCAGAGATCACAGGCCTTCACCTCTCATGCTGAAGGTGGAGTCCAGGGCTTTGTAAATGTACAGCCCAGCCCAGCCCAGCAGTTTTGGGCAGCCCCCCACCCCGGAGGGAGGAAATTCCATGCTATGGGTTGAATTGTCTCCTTTCAATTCATATGTTATAGCCCCATCCCTCCCTTTATTGCAGAATAAGACCATGGCCCAGTAAAGAGGCTTGACACCAAGCCCGATGACCTGTATTCTAAACCCAGAACCCACATGGCAAGAGAAGAGAACTGACCTCTGTACCTACACACATATTCACATAAAAAATAAAAATAAGTAAAGTGCAATTAAACTGAAGATCAAGCCCTTGCACATATAGTCATAACTCACAAGGAGCTTCATAATGGACTAGGCTGAGTTCCTACTCCAATATGATGACGAGTCTTAAAGGAAGGGAGGTTGGAGGCTGGCGTGATGGCACAGTCAGTAAAATACTTTCCTTACAAGCACAAGGATCTCAGTTTGATCCTCCAGAACCCATGTAAAATAAAAATAAATGAGCAAGCCAAGCATGAGGGGCACAATGCTTATAATTCTAGTAGGCAGAGATAGGAAGGTCCCTGGGGCTTGTGGGCAGCAGCTGAATCAGCAAGCTCCAGGTTCTGTGAAGACCCCGTCTCAAAAAATGAAGTGGAGAATAATAGGGGGAAATACCCAGAATGATTTTCTAGCCTCTGCACACACGTGCACCATGTGCATATATGTCCATGAATGTACCTGTACACACATCCCACATAAAACAGGATGGGACGGTACACAAGGAAGGACTGCCAAGGTTGTTCTTTAGTGTACATACTTGAATAGACACATGTACAACAGAAAGAGAAAAGAGAGTTTGGGAACCCAAAGTCTATACAAGAAGAACCTTGTAGGATGATGCTGTCACAGACTGTCTACAGCCTGCCAAAAGCTGGGAGAGACCTGACACCCTCTAGATACCTTGACCTTGGCCAGCCAGGTCCCAGAACTATGACAAAACACATTTCTGAGATTTCGGCCAGTAAGCGCCAGACATTTGGTCACCACATCAGATAAATACCCCGCCTGAGTCTATGTCCTGCTGGATTTTCCCAAGGCTAAAGCTGAATCAGGGAGCTTAGTCACCATCGTCAGTGACTGACTGGTCCTCTGCTTCCATCCAGATTGCTGCTGATACTTGCTCACACAGGTAAGAATGAAATAGAACCAGAATGTACCAGAGAACGGAGGGACAAAAGGAAGGAAGAGGACAGACGCCCCCATTGGGTGGATGGATGGGCCTGGACTCACCTGAACTCAGCAAGGGTTTGCCACACAGAGGACAGTTAGAGTGGCCCAAGAAGGTTCCTCGCACCAGCTGGTGCCCATTGACACACTCCCGCCTCCCTGGAGCATCCTGAATCTTATCCTTTAGGTGTGCAGGGCTCTTCCCCTGCATGAGACAATGATGGGTCTCAGGATATCTTCTGCATGGCCTGCTGTAAGCCCCTTGAAAGCAAATGAGTGGCCGAGCCCCTCTCCTGGGGACCTCCAACCACCAACTTCCACCCACAGAACACTCCAACCGTTCTAATGGCTGGACCCAGCCCCTACCCTACAGAGCAAAAAAGTCCAAGCTCTGGACTTGAACTCTCACCGATCTGCACCCTGAAAATCTTCCCCCTCCCTCAAGAAATCCTGTATGAACTGTGTCTTCTGCTCAGTTTCCTGCTGCTTCTCACCTGAGCAGAGGTAGCCACCCTCCTGGGTTTTTCCCTCCCTAAACATCTTGTGTAGGTTTGTTGTGGGGGTGTGATATTGTGGTATTCCTCGGCTCCTTTCCCCCCAGAGCTGTAAACACTTAACATCTGGTCCTTTTATGCTCCCCACTTCCTTTCATCCAGCCCTGGCTTTCATCCCAGGGCTCCTGAGTCAAGGGTACTTTTTGGCACTGGGGAGGGATGAATGAGTCCCCGTAGCTCCAGCTCAGCCTCCTTACCTTCTCCTTCTGCCTGGTGACCCTGCTTCGGAGGGAGCTCAGGCTGCGCTTCACTCTGGTGCTCTTTTCTGTCTTCTCATTCTTGCCTGCACCATCCTCACTCCTAGAGGGTGGGAAGAAGGTCAGGAAGGGCTCCAGGGCTTTCTGAGGCAACTCTGGGAGGTGCTCCTGGAATCTGTCTCCCCCTGATGTGACCTATCTGTGGTTCCCAATTCCCCACCGTTCCTTTCATTTTTTTTCCTTTTTCTCTCCCGCTTCCTTCCCCTCCCCTCGCTCTGCAGCCCAGGCAGTCCTTGAACCTATGATTATCCTATCTCAACCTTTGCTCTCTAGGTGAAATCTGCTCTTAGGGAAATTGGCATAAAGACCCCACTAGAGCCACTGATGGAAGCTTGTGCTTACTCAGACAAGAACTCAAACCAGGTGAGGTTGGAGTGGGTTCCTCCAGGGCTGGTAGATGTGTGAGCTCGCTGACGGGCCCTGTAGGAGCAGAGTGAGATAGTCATCTAGGTCCTCAGACAACTTAATCCTTATCCTTCATTTCTGCATCCCCACTAAGTGCATCTCAGGGGCCCAGCCGGGGGCTTGCAAACGGGGACATGACAGCAGGCTGTCCAGCAGAGGGCAGTGGTATTGTGTCTTGGACAAACCACACAAGCATATCAGGAACGTTTTCTAACACATCATAGGGAACAGACACCTTTTCTTGTTTGTTTCGTTCTCTATTACATTTCCTTTCTTCATCTCTCCATCCTCCTCTTCAGCACCCTTCCTTTCCTCCTCTTTTTTCTTTTTCTTTCTTCTCCCCTTGCCCCCTCCCTCCTCATTCTTAACCTCCCCCTCCTTCCCTCCTTCCTTCCCTCGCTTCTTGGCAGAGTCTCACTACATAGCCCAAGCTAACCTTAAACTCACAGTCTTTTGGCTTCATCTGCCTCCCAAGTGCTGGGATGAGAGGCCTGGATCACCACACCCACCAGCTCCTTTCTTCTTTCTACCAGATCTTTGTAACTGTCTACGCCTCTACCTGTGGCCACGCTTGTCTCCCCACATCTGTCTCCCCCATGGATACGTCCCCCGGTTTCTCCCTGTCTCATGCCTGTCTTCTCCCGTGCCCAGCCGTCACTCACCCGTGGTAGTGTCGCAGTTCCTGAAGCACTTGTTGCACTATCAGCCTAGGGAAGGGGTGGATTACAAACATAGGCACTCTGACCAGACCCTGGGCCCCCATGCACACTCTACTTGGGTGCCCTGAAGACCCCACGGTGTCTTCCTCCTGGCAAAGGTTGTTTGGGAGAGAAGTCCCACTATGTGAGACTAAGCCAGATTAGGCTAGCATCATCACTTATGGGAAAAAAAAAATTTTTTTTGAAGCATGGTCTCATGTGTTTCAGGCTGACCTCCAACTTACAATTAGCAGAGGCTAGCCTTGAACTCTCGTTCAGCTCTCCTGCCTCCCACCCACTGAGCGCCGGGATGGCAGGTAGACACTACCACATGCCTGGTTTGTGTAGTACTAGGGATGGAATCCAGTGCATGCTAGGTGAGCACGCTATCAAATGAGCCACAGTTCCAGCCAAGGTTGCTTACAAGCAGCAGTTACATCCTCTGGACCCAGCCTCTACCCGCCTCCCCCCAGCCAGTCCACTGGGGAACTCCTGGCTGTCGCAGAACAGACACTCACACGTGGTCTGGCTCCACATGGTCCTTTTCCAGGCACTCCAGCACAGGTGGTTCAAGGCCTAGAATCAGTCCCCAGTACAGGGGTCGTAGGAATGAGGAAGGGTCTTGCTCTACACCCACCTCTGGGCCCGGAAGCATAAGAGGCTGTACATATAACACTAGCAATGTCTCAGGGAGGAGAGGCAGAAAGAAGCCACAGACCAGGGACTGCACCATCATCTTAATGCGTCTATGCAAAGTTAACAGACTGCTCCCTGGCAAGCTCAGGAGCTACACTCCCTGTTCCTTCTTTCAGAGGAAAGCCAGGGAGGCTCAGAGCCCCCTAGAATAGCAGGCTGGAATCATATGGCAGTTTGAGTGACAACAGAGAGGTGTAGTCTTTGGTTAGAGATTCAGAGACCAAGAAGGAAATAGAGAGAGAGAGCCGAGCAGAGCGGGAGAGAGAGGTAAAGAAGGGATGCAGAGAGAGAGAGAGAGAGAGAGAGAGAGAGAGAGAGACAGAGAGAGAGAGAGAGAGAGAAAGGCAATAAGAAACAGTGCAAGAGGAGAGATGAAAGAAGAGAGTGGGGGAGGGAGGCAGAGGGACGGGGTGGGATAGAAGATGGCTCAGTAGGCAGAGGTGCTGGCTCCCCTGGACCCACATAGTGGGAGGAAAGAACCAACTTCTGTCCTCTGACCTCCACGTGTGTGCTATGGCATGTGCACATTCTTCCCAACACATCAACCACACATTATTAATACTAATAAAAATCTAAAAGGAGTAAAGGAGAGGGAGGGGAAGGGAGGGAGGGAGACTGAGGCACAGAAAAGAAAGGAGGAAGGAGAAAAAGCTAGAGGCACCCCAGAGAAAGGCAGATGACAGACATTGGGGGCAATACCCTCTTTCTGGACCCATAGGACTGCCAAGTTCCTACCCTAGTAACCCTGTGCTCCCTCTATCCTCCTGCCCTCCCTGAGGCCCGCCTGGGGCTCCACCCATGGAGCACTTTCCTGCCTCAGCCACTTGATGTGCCCCAAAGACATTCCCAGGCCTGGCTACCTTGCACAGGTGCAGTGGATGCGTCTGAGCCAGAAGTCAGTTCCAGACAGCTGATCTCCTCTTGGGACACAGGCACTGACTTGGATCTTAGCCTTTTCTCAGGGCTGATACATTCCTATCAGGGGAACAGGATTAATTGCCCTGCCCCAGGTCAAGGGCACCCCAAGTACCACACCTCCTCCCCCAGCTCCAGCTTCCAGTCACATCAGGGCCTCCCTCTGCTCAATCAGGCAGTAAGCCTTTCCTCGAGCCCCTAGTTATATTTGAGTTATATATGATTTCACATTCAAATCCATATGAATGGGAAATACCCCTAACCACAGGTCATGTTTAGGGACAAAGATGTCCCAGACGTAGGTGATGCATTCCCTAGGTGTCAGCTGCCATCTCGGTTCTGAGCCCCGTTCTCCCCGGATGCAGACCCCAATCATGGTTTCCTGTCATTGCAGGCTGCGCTCTTGATATGGATTCTTTATGCCTGGCTGGAGCTTCAGGATAAGGGGACAGACTCTCTTTCCCCCAGCCTGCTGCTAACATTTATGGCTAAGATCCTTCTCTCTCTCTCTCTCTCTCTCTCTCTCTCTCTCTCTTTGTGTGTGTGTGTGTGTGTGTGTGTGTGTGCGTGTGCGCGTGCGCAGCGTGCTTGCAACTGTGGGAATCATTCCTCAAAGCACAATCTACTAGTTTTGCTTTAGCAAATATTCCTCACTGATTTGGTAAAATAGGCTACGCTGGTCAGCTGGTGAGTCCCAGGGATCTCTGTGTCTCCGCCTCCACAGGGCTGGGATTACAAGCATGTCCCGCCCCACCACACCTGGCTTTTTATACTGGGCTCTGGGGATCCAGCTCAGACTTCTCTGATGGTGCTATCTTTCCAGTCCCATGAGTCTCCTATGGTGGGAACACGTCCATCTTAGAGAAGATTCTTTGACCCTAGTAGTGCCAGATGTGACTATGGTTTGTCCAATCTGAAACTCAGGTTGGAGATGAACCCCCATTGTGGGGTATTAAAAATGTGGGAATTTGACCTTCCAAATCTAGATACGAGCCCTTGTGGGGGTGGGGTGGGGGGGTGAGACTAGGGTTGCATTAATGTTGTTCAGGCTGGAGCAACCCTGAGTGTCATCTTTTTTTGGTGACAGGGTCTCACTGTGCAGCCTTGGCTACCTGAAGCTCACTGTGTAGACCAGGCTGGTCTCAAATTCAGAGATCTGCCTACCTCTGCTTCCCAAGTGCTGGGGTTAAAGGTGTATTCCACCTTTAAAACCTGTGTGTGTAAACTGGACAGTGGTGGTGCACGTATTTGATCCCAGCACTCAGGAGGCAGATGCAGGTGAATCTCTGAGTCTGAGGTCAGCAAGGTCTACAAAGTTCCAGGATGGCCAGGGCCACACAGAAAAATCATATCTTGAAAAACAAAAAATAAAAGAAGAAGTGTGCATGTGTGTATCTTGCATGTATGTGTTTGTGTGACTATATGCACATGTGTGTGGAGGTCAGAGGTCAACACAGTGTTTTTCTCACTCTCCACCTTATATTTAAATTTTTTATTTGATCGATTTGTGTTTTTGTGTCTGCAGAGGTGTGTATTTGTATTCGCATGTGTGTAGAGGTGTGTAGAGATGTGTATTTGTATTCACATATGTGTAGAGGTGGAGGTTAGAGGACACCTGGGGCCTGAGTTTAAGTCATCAGGTTTGCTGGCAAGTGCCTTTACTCACTGAACCTTCTCACTAACCCTCCTCTCTCTCTCTCTCTCTCTCTCTCTCTCTCTCTCTCTATTTTGAGGCAGCATCTCTCATTGTGTGTCACTGACCATGGAGCTCATCGACTGGGCTAGGCCAGCTGGCTGGTGAGCTTCAGCGATCATTCGTCACCCCCGCCTGGTTAGAATTACAAGCCTGCACCACCATGCCCCAAGCCTTTACACAGGAGCCAGGGAACCAAACTCAAGTCTTTGTGTTTAAGCAGCAGGGTTTTTACTGAGTCATCTCTCCAGCCCCAGGAAGATTTATCAGAAGGGACAGAGGGCTGTGGAGATGGCTCAGTCCCTAAAGTGCCACGAGGATACAAATGAGAACTCTGGGCATGTGGTTCATGTTTATAATCTCAGTGCTAGGGACGGTAGAGACAGGTGGACTCATGGGGTTTGTTAGCCAGTCAGCCTAGCCTACATAGCAAGGTCTTTCCTTCCTGCCTTCCTCCCTCCCTCCTCCTTCCCTCCCTCCCTCCCTCCCTCATTCCCTTTCTTCTTCCCTCCTTCCCTCCCTTCCTCTCTACATAGTCCTAGCTATCCAGTAACTCACTATGTAGACCAGGTTGTCCATGAACTCACAGAGATCTGTCTACCTCTGCCCCAAGTGTTGGGATTAAAGGCACATCCTTTCATGCCCATACCCAGCTTTCTTAGCAGAAGCCCATGAGAAAGCCTGTCTCAGAAGAAGATGGACAGCACTGAGGAATGATATCTGAGGTTATCCTTTGATTTCCACACCCTCTTCCCATCCTACATTCTTGAACATGTGTGTGTGTGTGTGCTCGTGTGCTCTCACACACACACGTATGCACATACACACATGCAGGCACACACCCATGCACACACGAGATGATAGACCCTGAAGGAATATACACAGACACTTCTCATCTATTGCCTTGTGATGTACTGAACCTCTGAGGACCACTGGATGACAAATTCATCACCAAACACAACCCTTGACCTTAAACTTCTAGACTCACACACTAAAACAAACCTCTTTTTTTCTATAATACACCTAGTCTGTGGTATTGTGTTTTACACACACACACACACACACACACACACACACACACACTATTGCAAATAATATCTCAGGGCCCAGAAATGTCTTATCCATGGCTAAATTAGGGAGCTCCCTCTTTCCTTAAGAGTGACTCCTGATAGCTTTGGGGAAGATGTTCCCTCCCACCCATCATACTGGCATCGCAGCCCAGAGGGGTGCCTACTGTTGGACTCAGTGTAGGTTCTGCCTACCTTACTTAAGGGTTCTGCTGGAGTCTCGCTGTCAGGTAAGCATACTTGGGTCCAAGTATTCTGCCCCTCTCCAGACAGATTCAGAGTAAGGCTAGCCAGAGTCCGGGGGAGACAGGCTCCTTCGTCCACCATGGAGGCATCAAGGCTGAGCCTGAGGGAAGAGCAGACATTGAAGTTTTAGTGGGTGGTATCCATCTGGCCATGGCCTTAGACATGCAGAGGCAGGAGGGAACTCACAGAGATGTTTCAGTATCAGGGAGAGAGGTAGGGCACACAGCAGGCTCCAAACCTTCCAATACCAGCGGAGTCTGTGTCTTCAGGGAGAGTCCCCCACCCCTTTTTCTTTTTCTATGATAGTTTCCTTTCTTCCTCCCTCTCTCACTTCTTCCCTCTCCCAGTTTCCTTCCTTTCACCCCCCCCTTTCAATATTGAGGGTGGAGCCCAGGACCTCCTGTGTGTTAGGCTGTGCTCCAGCTGATCCCCCTTGGGAGGAGTGCAGGGCAGTGGTGACCAAAGACCCTCTACTTTGGATGCGGCTCCTATGGTGGAGGGAGCCCTCATCTGTGTTTAGATCACGTGTGAGTCTGTAGCATGCAGGCGGGGGACAAATTTTGTGTAGACATTCCACCACTTACAGGCTGGCAGGCATGGGTTTAACACGGTGAGTGTGAGCCAAGTGGGGTCTACATATACGCACATGTGTGTTTGTATGTACAGGGATCCACACATGCACGCTCACATGTGTTTGTGAGTGCAGGAACCTGCACATACAGGATCACACATGCTTCTGACCAATTGCAACTTCCCCTTTGGAGGGAAGGGGAACCCTCAGAAGCTCACAAGATAGCTCACCAATCTGATGTGTGAGAAGTTCACACACAGTTGCTGGGGGAGAAGAGGCTCTTTGGTGGACCCATCTGGAGGTTGTGCAGGGTGTCCCAGCCACGCAGCCTTTGTGAGTCAGAGTTGGCACTCACGTAAGTAACTATCTACACTCACACAAGTAATCCCTTGCCCAAACTCTTGTAAGCAGCTCCAATGAAGTCAGATCTCTGACCTGGACTCGGATGGGATCATTTCTTTGGTCTGTCACTGGGTGCCCTATCTGGGGGTAAAGAGATGTTTGGTTTACGTCTCCTCAGCAAAATTCACACAACTGGATAACAGGCAGGATGACAGTATGTCCTGAGAACTGGTTGTGGCCTCCCAGACGGTAGGCAGTGATGGGGGACTGACCTTCGACGGCTCTCTGAGCAGCTCCGTGGCCTCTCCCAGCTGCGTCTCTGAGGCAGGACTGGATCTCCCGCATAGCTTGAGCAGAGGGACTCTCTTCTGGCTTCTTTTCTGGGCTCAGGCTCTATAGCCACTCCTGACTGATGGTGGTCGGAAGGAGCCGCTAGGCCTAGATCCCGGAGGTACTCGCTGCCCTGAAGGGCTCCCATATCCAGACTGAGGTCTTCTGCGCTCTCGCTGAAGCTTCTTGAAAAGTCATTTTCCTACAGGTTGGAAAAAGAGGCTGTTGGTCAAGGGGTAACAGAGGTGAGGTCTCCTGGACTGAAGACCCTACTCCTCAGCACAAAGATGGGCTTATGTTCCTCTTGTCCAATGGGAACTCATTTCTCCAGTGATATGCTGTGGTGGTTTGAATGAGAATGGTTTCCAACCTTGCTTTGGTACAGTATTTCCTCCCTATGCCCCTTTTCCTCCTTGTGGAATGGTAGTGTATATTCTGTGTCATTGCATGTTGGAAGTATGTGAGCTGCTTTTTGGTTTTGATTTTACAGTGGATTACATTTAAGAGATTGCCCTGAGTCTCAGAAGAGATTGGACTTTTAAACAGTGTTGAGACTGTGATAGACTATGGGGACTTTTGAAGTTGGACTATACATTTTGAGTTATAATAGGACTATCAGTCTATGAGGAGTGGCTTATGGTGGTTTGAATAAGAATGGCCCCCATAGGCTCAAATATTTGAATGCTTAGTCACCCGGGAGTGGCACTAGTTGAAAGGATTCAAAGGACTAAGAGGTGTGGCCTTGTAGTAAGCAAGTCACTGGGAAGAACTCTGAGGTTTCAAGTAAGCTCAGAGTCTCTCTCTGCCTACAGCTCCTGCTTGCGTGCTTGCCACGTGATGATAGTGGACTAAACCTCTGAAACTGTCAATCAGCCCCCAATGAGATGTTTCTTTTATGAGTTGCTGTGGTCATGGTGTCTCTTCACAGCAGAAGCACGGTGGCTAAGACATATGCCTACCCTGGGGTTCCAGGCTTTTGCATCATTTCTCCAAAAGACTCCCATGCTGGATCTACGCTTCTTAGCCAGAACCACACACCACTTCACTGTATGCATCGGCCTCGTTTCACTTGTGCGCATGTCTGTGTGTGTTCCTGTATGTGGAGGGAGAGTGCACATGTGTACGTGCATGTAAAGGACAGAGGTCAACCCTGGGCGGCCTTCCTCGGGACCTTAGTTTCATTTCCTGCTGCTGTAATACAATTCCCTGTCTAAATCAATTTCAGGGAGACAGGATATTTTTGGCTCATAGTTCCAGATTACAGGGAAAGGTGCTACCCACAGTCACTTGAGTCCTCCCTTTTCAGGAAATACAAACTCCTTAAGCCCCTTAGAGATGCCCACAGGCTAGCCCTGTGTAGACAACCCTTTATGAGGGCTGTTCCCACATGCTCTACACTGTGGCAATTGGACAATCAAAAATAATCATCCATCTTGGTTTCTGAGACAAGGTCTGTCTCAAAACACACCCACTTGCCCATACTGGTTAGTCTGGGAGACTCGTCTGTCTTCCCTCAACAGTGGGATTACACCTGTGCTTCTCCTCCAGGCTGGTCTGGTTTTGTTTGCTTGCTTATTTGGTTTTTTTTTTTTTTTTTTTTTTTTTTGAGATAGGGTTTCTCTGTGTAACAGAGCCCTGGCTGTCCTCGAACTCACTCTGTAGACCTGGCTGTCCTGGAACTTGCTTTGTGGACCAGGCTGTCCTGCAACTTGTTTAGTAGACCAGGCTGACTTCGAACTCACAGAGATCCATCTGCCAGTACCTCGCAAGTGCTGGGGCTAAAGGCGTGTGCACCGTTGCCACCCAACCACGCTGTACTGTTTTATGCAGGGCCCTGGTATTGAACTCAGGTCCTCATCTTGTATAGCAAGCGCTTTTATGAAGTGAGCCATCTCCCCAGCCCAGACTACATTTTGTTTATTTGTCTTTTGGCTCTTGTGGGTGGTTGCCAAGAACAGGCTCATACAGATATCTGCTTACAATCTGCTTTCCATGTTTTTGTTTGCTTCGTTTCTTAGACAGGGCTTTGCTGGATTCCTCTGGTTAATGAGAAACTCATTAGCCTCAAACTGTGAACCTCCTGCCTTGGTGACACCTGTCCTGGGATTACAGCCACGCAGTACCCCAGCTGGCTCTAGCTCTACTTTCAATTATTTTTCACTTTTTTTTTTTTTTTTTGAGACAGGGTTTCTCAGTTCTCCTGAAACTCACTCTGTAGACCAGGCTGGCCTTGAACTCACAAAGATCTGCCTGCCTCTGACTCCTGAGTGCTGGGATTAAAGGTGTGAGCCACCACCACCCGGCCTAATTTTTTTACATTTATTTATTCCTTTATTGTGTGTGCTTCTACATCAGAGGGCAGCTTGTAGGAGTCTGCTTTCTCCTTCTGCCTTCTCTTCTCCTGGAACTGAAACTCAGGTCATCAGCAGTTGGAAGCAAGCTTCCCTACCTATTGAGCCATCTTGCTGGCCCTCCTTTTGGTTCTTTTTACACATATACCCAGAAGCAATATCGCTACCTCTTAAAGTCGTTCTCTGTTTAAGTTTTATGAAGGTGAGGGACTGGGGATTGAATCCAGGGACTAGGCAAGCACTCTATCACTGAGTTATATAGCTACATGCCTAGCAGTGTGTGTGTGTGTGTGTGTGTGTGTGTGTGTGTGGTATGTGTGTGTGTGTGTCTGTATGTATGAGCTCACCTGTACATGCACATGTTTGGGTGTCTTGTCTATCACTCTCTCTACCTTATTTTTGGTGACACAGTGTCTGTCACTGAACTAGAGCTCATGGTTTGGGTAGATCACTGCGCCCTGTGATCGCCCTGTTTCTACTTCCACCCTAAGTGCTGGAGTTTTGGACATACTCCATCATGCTTGGCTTTTTATGCTGTGGATCTGAACTCAGGTCCTTATGTTTGTATAGCAAGTACCTTAAAAACTGAGCCATCTCCCCAGAGCTGGTCCCCTCCCCCCGTCCTTAAATACCCCCTCCGATTTTCAGTCAGTCTCTTTCTAAATGACCACAGTATAGTTGTGGCTGGACCAGAGCGACTTTGCCCTTGCTCTCCTGAGACTTTGGCTGCTGTCTCCTTTCGGATCTCGCCCATCCCCTAGGTTGCTCTGTTCCTATTCCTGAAGACTGGACAGCCTCGTGTGAACTCCTGTCTCTTTCACCATTGCTTCCCCACAAGGTTTCCTTGTATCTCTGCTTTTCATCTTCCCATAAATATAAACACGTCAGGGTGGACTCTGGGCTGGTGCTGGGCTCCCTCCTTTTCCAGTGTCTGGCCTCTCTCATCCCAGGCAGCGGTGGGAGACAGGCCAGAGCTTGGGAGGAGGGTTCTGGGAATCTAAAGCACAGTCTGTCCCAGCTTTGAGCCAGCAGGCACACTGAAAGAAGGGAAAGCCCTACCCCTCCTTTGCCTGGAAGCTGGAACACTTTTTCAGACTCGTTTCCCTGGGTGAGAAAAGATGGGAGCCTGTCCACTGGGGGCCTTCCCAGAGACCTAATTAAACACTGTGTTCCAGGCCTGACACCCTGCAGGAGGATCTAGGAAATCTCTGCTCCTGCTCCCCAGACTCAGGAAGCCTTGGGTTGTGTCCCCTCATCCTCCCCACCCTCACTCCAACACATTAAATTTCTGCTCACTCTAAAGTAGAGGCAAAAGCAACCCAAACTTCCCTTGGGCTACCACGTGCAGACCCATTGTACAAAGAAACACTTTATTTTTGCACGGTTGTGGGTGGGACCCAAGACCTTGAGCAGGCTAGGCAAGTCCTCTGACTGAGCCACACCTTCAGTCCCTCTTGGGGAACAGGCAGCACTGAACTACTCAAACAATATAGTCTACTCTTCACTGGGTAGCCGGTAGGCAGTCCTCCTACCTCTGAGACATACCTCCAATTCTTGGGTGTTTTTTTGAAGCACAGACTAGCTTGAAACTTGAATTTCTCCTGTCTCTGTTTCTCATAGATAGGTTTTTAGTTTTAAAAGGTAACTAGTTACTTGTTTCATTAGCTTTTAGAAAGAGATGTCTCACCCAAACAACTTCAACTATACACTGTCTCTGTTCCTGTTTTGCCACGCAACAAAGTGTCTGAATTTCAACAAACAGCAAATAATACTGAAGATTCTTAATCTGCAAATCCAAAGTCGGAAGACTCCAAAAAAAAGTTGAGTCCTGACATGCTAAAGAAAGTGGAAAATCTCACATGTGACAGATCACAACCAAAATGCAGTGATGGAAACCAGAAATATGGTTCCACAGGTTAAAGCATTTGCTGCATAGCCGGACAACCTGAGTTAGGTCCCAGAGAACCACAATGCTGAGACATTGGAACAAAATAAAAAAAAAAAAAACTACCATTAAAAAATAAAAACCAAAATAAAACATAGGCTGGAGAGGTGCAGTTAAAAGCAAACATTGCTGTTGCAGAGGTCCTGAGTTCTGTGCTGGAACACCACTACACCCAAAGCACAATAGCCTGGGACTCCAACTCCAGGTGATCTGCTGCCCTCTGTTGGCCTCTGTAGCTACAACACTCATGTGCACAAACCTCCACACATACAGGTTTAATTTACAATTACCTCTCCCCCTGACAAATGCAAAGACACAAAATAGCACATGAAATACATTCAGGCCATGTATGTTAACTATACATGAGATATCAGTGAATCCAAGGTTTAGATGGGCTTCCATCCCTAAATTGTTTTATTTGGTATGCACAAATATTCTCAACCTGTAAAAGTCCATAATCAGGGCTGGAGAGTCAGTCCCATTGGTAAAATGCTCTCTCAACAAGCATGAGAACCTGAGTTTGATTCTCAACATCCATATAAAAATAAAAAAAATTCTGTAGCTTCATCAACTGGGAGCAGAGACAAAGGTCTAGATAGCCATCAAGCCTCCCAAATCCACAAGCGTCAGGTTCAGTGACAGATCGTGTCTCGGAGAACAATTGAGGAATATACTCAGTGTTGACCTCCGGTACAGTGGCTTGGATAGGAATAGCTCTCCACAGACTCATGTGTTTGAATGCTTGGCCTATGGAAAGTGGCATTATTAGGAGGTGTGACCTTATTGGACTAGGTGTGGCCTTGTTTCAGGAAGTGTGTCACTTGGGGGTAGAGTTTGAGGTCTCATATATGCTTAAGCTATGCCCAGTATGGGACAGTTCACTTCTGCCGCCATAAGGATCAAGATGTAGGATGCTTAGTTCCTTCTCTAGTACCATGTCTGCCTGCATGTCACCCTGATGATAATGGACTGAACCTCTGAAACTGTAAACCACCCCAATGAAATGCTTTCCTTGAAAAGAGTTGTCAAGGTTATGGTGTTTCTTCACAGCAATAGAAATGCTAACTAAGACAGAAGTTAGTGCCAGGAATTGTATTGACTGGTTTTGCGTGTCAACTTGACCCAAGCCAGAATCATCAGAGAGAAGGGAGCCCCAGCTGAGGAAATGACCTCAGTGAGACCAGCTTTAAGGTATTTTCTCAATTAGTGACCAATCGGGAAGGGCTCACCCCAATTGTGGATGGTGCTATTCCTGGGCTGGTAGACCTGGTTTCTATAAGAAAACAGGCTGAACAAGCCATATGGAGCAAGCCAGCAAGCAGTGCTCCTCCATGGCCTTTGTGTCTGTTCTTTCCTCCAGCATTCCACCCTATTAGAGTTCCTGTCCTGACTTCCTTCAGTGATGAACAGCAACGCTGAAGTGTAAGCCAAATAAACCCTGTCCTTCCCAGTGTGTTTTGGTCATTGCAGCAGTTGAAGCCCTAAGACAAATTGGTCCCAGTGTAATGGTCTTTGCTGTGACAGACCTGACCGTGTTTCTGGGAGGACTGTGGAAGGGCTTTGGAACTCTGGGCTGGAAGAGTTAAGAGCTCTGTGAGGTGTTCTGTGGGAACTTAGAAGGTAGGAATGTTGAACGCCATGCCGAGGATGAAGGCCTGGCTTGTGAAACTTCAGAGCCTTTTGTTATTTCGAGTTAAGATTTTATGGGTCTGGTTAGCTGGGGTTGAAGAATAAGTTGTGATTAACAAGATAGCAGAACTAGTAAAAGCAAAACTTTGTTTTGTTTGGGATACTTGATGCGGGTCGGCTGGAGCTAAAAAATTAATCGTGATTAGGAAGAGCCCAGAATCACTAGGGTGAGATCTTCTGGGAAGGGTTTCCCAAGAGCACAGAGAAGCTGGGTTCCAGAGGCCCCGAGACAGCCAAGGTTGTACTTTGTGCTGGCAGCAAGGTTTGATAATGTGCAAGAGTCACTCAGGTGGTAAAGGGTTCGAAGGCTGAAGAGTTCACGGAGAGCGGCTGAGGCTTGGGGCACTGTGAGAAGCTAGGTGGGGCCATTGGTGAAAGAGAAACCTCAGTGACAGCTGAAGGCCCAAGAATGAAGGGGTCATGCAGAGAAGCTGAAGCTTGGCGTCATCAAGAGAGCCTATTGGAGGCTGTTGGTGAAAGGGCAGCCCAATTGCAGCAAGGGACCCAGGACTTTGGAGATGCCAGTACCATGCGATGACCACCGAGAACAGCAGCAGCAGCAGCAGTGGAGTGAAGCCAGCCAGAGCCTAGAAAGAAAGCTGTGTGTGCCGCAGAGGAAGGAGCTGGAGAAGTGACCCAAACTCTTTGGAGGAGACAAGACTATGAATGGATCCCAGACATTGGAGGATTGGAATTTGGTTTTGCTTTTATTTGATTGTGACTATACCCTGATCTTTCCATCTTGAAGCAAGAAAGTATTTTACTGAAGTCCACAGTTGAGAGACTTTGAAAAAAATCTTTGTATTTTAAAAGAGATTGGCTATTTTAAAGAGACTGAAATTTTAATGTCTGAAATTTTAAAGTCTGTGGGGACTTTTTAAGTTATTTGTGTTTTTAATGTGAGACCGTGGGGATGAGTAAGAAAGGAAGGGCTGTGGTTTAATAGTGATGGGTTTGTGTGTCAAGTTGACAAAGAGTTGTCAACGACACACAAACATCTGGCATCCACATGTGTGGATGTGCAGTCACACAGACGCATGCTCATATATACAAGTCTGAAATCAAGCTAGGTGTGGTGCCTCACGTGAGCTCCTGTATCAACAGAACCCCACACATACCCCAAAGCCATGCCTGGTGCTACATGTCTAAAACCTCAGCACCTGGGAGGTGGAAGCAGGAAGATTGTGAGGTCAGGGCCTCTCTGATTACTTTGTGAGTTTGAGGCCAACCTGGGTTACATGAGACCCTGCCTTAGAGAAACGGGTAAAGAGAGCACTTGGGCAGTAGTTCAGCATGAGGGCCAGAGTTCAGACTCTCAGAACCTACCTAGAAGCGGGGTAGATGGGGCAGCCCCACTATAATCCCAGTGTAGCGGGGGCAGAGCAGAGACAGGAAACTCCCAGAGAAGATGGCTGACCAGATTAGCAGCCCCAGGTTCAGTGAGATATCCCGCCCTGCCTCAAAGGATAAGGTTACAAGAGATTGAAGAAGACTCCCATCATCAAACTTGGGCCTGCAGACACCAACACACACACACACACACACACACACACACACACACACACACACCCCAGAACAAATAAAGAAAAATAATCCCAGCCAGTTTTGCAGTTTTGAGAGGCACACTTGACTTGTTCTGTTTGGGTGCTGGGGTTGGATCTAGAGTGTGGCCTGCTAGTACGTGCTCGTCCACTGACCTACATCCCAGCACTCTTTTTACTTTCTTTTTCTTTTAAGACAGGTGAGTGATGGCTAGTTTTAATTGTCACCTTGACAACCAAGAATCACTGGGAAGAGCGTCTCAGTGAGGAACCGGGTTGGCCTGGGGGCATGACTGTGGGGGATTTTGTCTTAAAGTAAGTGACTTGATGTGGGAAGACCCGGCTAACTGTTCTCTAGGCAGAGGGGTGAGATTCAAATAAGGACAAACAAGAAAGCAAGTGCCCTGGATAGTTGTCAACTTGACACAACCTCAAGTCACCCTGGGAGGGGGAGCTTCGACTGAGAAATGGCACAGAGAAGAATGGCTGTGTCATGCCTGTGAGAGGTTGTTTTGACTGGTGGGTATGAGGGGGCCCAGACTACTGTGGGCAACACCATTCCCAGGCATATTGACCTGTGTAAGAAAAGGCAGGCATAGGCACCTGTGTAAGAAAGCAAGCCAGTGAGCAGCATTCCTTCAGGGTCTCTGCTTCAACTCCTGATAGAGTTCCTGTGATTCCTTCCTTCAGGGATGAGAAGTAACCTGGAAGTGGAAGATGAATTAAGCCCTCCCCTCCCCAACTTGCTTTGGTCATGGTGGTTGCCACAGCAACAGAAACTGGACCGGAATGGCAAGTGAGCATGCATGGTTTTCATTCTTCCTGCCCTTGACTGTAGATACGAGATGGTGAGCTGTCTGAAGCTGCGGCTTCAACTTCTCTGCCACGATGGACTAGAACCTAGAATTAGAAACTAAAATAATCTTCTTCCTCTCCTAAGTTGCTTTTGATAAGGGCGTTTTCTTATCACAGCAACAGAAATGAATTTAGAACAGATTTGTGCAGGTTGGCTTTGAACCTATGACCCTCAGTCAGACACTTGAGTAGCAGAGAGGACAGGTCTGTGCCACCAGGCCCAGTAAGGGATTATTCAGTTTGTTATACAGCACATGGTTCGAGAAAGGTTGACACATAGCAGGACTACAGCCAGTGTTCACATCAGGGTGCTGGCTCTCTATTTACTGAGTTACACATTTCTACCAGTGCTCTGTAGAACCTAGGGTCCTGAGCACCTTAGGAAACGACTCCATCACTGTGATCCATCCCACTTCCTACCAGTGCTCTGTAGAACCTAGGGTCCTGAGCACCTTAGGAAACCACTCCATCACTATGATCCATCTCACTTCCTATAATGGCTTTTGTTAGTTTAACCTTGGACCTGATCTTTTTGTCTGTTTATTGTTAAATATTTTTATAATTATTTTGTGTATGTGTGGTGAATTTGCACGTGAGGCCAGAGGAGGGCGTCTGGTGTCCTGCTCTCTCACTCTCTATCTCATTCCCGTGGAACAGAGTCTCTTACTGACGCTGGAGTTAGGTTGATCCCAGCCAGCGCCAGTGGTCCTCCTGTCTCTACTCTCAATAGTGATGGGGTTACAGAGGTGCACAGGTCCTCACGGTTGAGCATCAAGTGTTCTTGATGCGATCTCTCCAGCCCCAACCATGGAGAAAGTCTTAAGCCTCTCAGACCCTCAGCACTCCTATCTCTTAAATGATTATACTATGGCCAGCTTACATGATTATTATGGTGGTAACGATGGGGGGCATTTTGGAAATATGAAGATTAGTACATTGCTAGCCTTCAATCAATACAAGAAAATCTGACTATTTTTATATTTCTGGTTTTAATTTAATTATTTTTTTTTAAAAAATATTTTATATATATGGGTGTTTTGCCTTGTACAGGTGGAGGCCAGAAGAGGGCATAAAATCCCCTGAAACTGGAGTTGCAGATGGTTGTTAGTCACCCCAGGGATGCTGGGAATTGATTGAACTTGCATATTGGAAGAGCAGACTTAACCACTGAGCCATCTCTTCAGTTCCTGTTTTTTTTTTATTTTTTGAGACAAGATCTCACTATGTAGCCCATTATGGCCTTGAACCCTTGATCCTCCTACTTCAGCTTCCCAAGTGGGAGTTAAGAGGCTTGTGATAGCTGAGTGGTGGTGGTAGTGCACACCTTTAATCCCAGCACTCGGGAGGCAGAGGCAGGCAGTTCTCTGTGAGTTCAAGGACTGCCTGGTCTACAGAACAAGTTCTAGGACAACCAGGGCTACATGAGAAACCCTGACTCGAAAAAATAAATAAATAAAAGAAAAGAGGCTTGTAATATTGGTGTGGGACAATTCTGTATTCTGTCAATTATGTTTTAAATAAACGCTGATTCGTCAGTAGCCAGGCAGGAAGCATAGGTGGGACAACCAGACAGGAAATAGAGGCAGGACAATGAGAACAGGAGAATTCTGGGAAGCAGGAAGCTCCCTCCACAGTCCTGTCCAGACACCGAAGAAGCAGGATGTGACCTGCCCCACTGAAAAAGGTACTGAGCTATGTGGCTAACATAGACAAGAATAATGGGTTAATATAAGATATAAGAGCTAATACGAAGCCTGAGCTAATGGGCCAATCAGTTTATAACTTATGTAAAACTCAGTGTGATTTTTATTTGGGACATAACAACTGCAGGAACTGGGCAGGACAGAAACCCCAACAAGCAGGCCCTCATGTTACATGATATCATGTTCAGTTCTACTCCAGGTTTTAAAATTTTGCCTGTCAAAAAAGAAAAACTTTATTTACCAGTCAGTAGGAGACCCTGTCTCTCAAAAAAAAATAAGGTAGATGGCTCCCATGACAGCTAAGGTTGTCTGTCTTCTGGTCTTCACATATAGGTATACCTGCACATGCTCATACATGGGGGGCAGGGAGAGGGAGAGAGAGAGAAGAGAGAGAGAGAGAGAGAGAGAGAGAGAGAGAGAGAGAGAGAAACAAAGAGAAGCAAATATTAAAGAAAGAAAGGCTGTTCAACTCTCAGAGCAAAGATGGTTTGGAAGAGGCTCAGATAAGGGCAGGGGGGCCCAGGAAGACACGTACAGATCATTATTATGATGGCTTCCCAGGAACCTTGGATTAAGGCTGAAGACACAGGAGAGATGTGTGCTTTTCTATGTTCACTGTTTATGGTACTAAGTGGCTGGTGTGAGAGAAGGGGGATCAGGAAAACACCCAGGCCGTGACTTTGAGAGCTGAATGGATGATGAAGATAATGACAGCCGTCTTAAGGGATGGCTTCCTGGGTAAGAGCACTTGCTGCTCAAGTGTGAGGGTCGAAGTTTGAATCTCTAGCATACACGTAAAAAACTGCGCATGGCAACACATACACCTGCAACCCTAGTGCTGTTGGGACGAAGAAAGGAAGATCTCTGGGGCTTGCTTAGCTCTAGGTTCAGTAATAGACTCTGTCTCAAGGGAATAAGGCAGAGAGTATAGAACAGTGTCCTCCTCTGGTCCTTATGTCCTTGCACACACACACAAACATGCACATATACCACAAACATCTGGCTTCTTTACGCACCCATATATGCATACATATATCCATATACATTCTACAGATAGACACACACACACACACACACACACACACACACACCAGATAAGGATGGACACAGGAAGAAAGAAGATGGGTTGGGTGGGCAGAGCCTCATCCCACCCTCACGAGGCTGAGTGCTTCTCTGCCCTATATTTTTTTCTACCACCATGTCACCTATCCCTCTGCTCATGTCCCAGAGGAGAGGGATGTGGAGAGACCCTGAACTACATTCTAGTCTTGGCACTGTTCTAATTTCTTCTGGTCTCTGAGTCCCCCTTGTACAAATGAAAGGAGTGGACATACAAATGACTGTTTTGTTTATTCCCAACAGACTGTCCTAGTTTCATTTCTGTCCCTGTGACAAAACATCCCAACAGAAAATAACTTAGGGGGAAGGGTTTGTTTTAGCTCACAGCTCCAGGGCATAGTCCATTGCAACTGCAGAGTTACAGCGACATCACATCCACAGTCGAGAGCAGAGGGGAATGAGTGCATGTTTTGTCTGTTTGCCTGCTTGCTGCTGGCAACATTTCTTCACTCTTATACAGACCCATGGGGATGGTGCCACCTATAGTAGACCGGGTCTTCCCACGCCAGTTAAAGTTGCTTGTTTGTTTTCAGACAAGGTTTCATGTGTAGTTCTGACTGTCCTAGAACTAGCTCTGTAGTTAGTTCCAGGCTGGCCTGACCTGATCCAATTGCTCTGTGTGTGTGTGTGTGCTTGCACATGCATGCGTGCTATGTATGTGTGGGTACCCGTGGAAGCCAGAAGGGGGCATTAGATCAGATCCCATGTAGCTGTAGTTACAGGCAACTGGGAGTTGCAGGATGGAAATGCTGCGAACTGAATTCAGTCATCTCTCCAGTCCCATCAACTAACTCAATTGAGACAATTCCTCCACAGACAGGCCCCACAGGCCAACCCAGTACAGACAGGAGACTCTACTGAGACTGTCTTCCCAGGTGACTCTAGGTTGACAATTACAGCTAGTCCTCCTTAGTTTACTAGACATTGTCAAAGGCCACTGTGATAGGTAGTATCAGCTATCAACCCGCCAGTTTCAGAATCATCTGGGATGTGGGCCTCTGAACATGTCTGAACGGGATTATCCTTTTTAAAATTTTTTTTTATTGTTTAAGGATTCCATACACGTATGCAATGTATTTTGATCAAGTGTACTCCCCAATCCCTTCCCTTCAATTCCTCCCCTATTCTCACCACTACTCTTCTCCCCCAATTTAATGTGCTCCCCTCACCCAGTCAACTTACTGCTGCTGCCAGTGGGTGCATGGGTATGTGATCATCTACCAGACCATGGGCAGTCTTTAGGGATCATATATTAAAACTTGGTCCCCAGGGTGGCACTGTTGGGTGGTGGTTGAGCCTTAAGAAGTGGGGTCTGCCATATCTATCACCATGCACAAAACTCATGTTCAAATGAATCAAAGACCTCAACATAAAGACAGACACAATGAACCTTATAAAAGAGAAAGTAGGAAATACACTTGAATGCATTGGCACTGGAGACCATTTCCTAAATATAACTCCAGCAGCACAGACACTGAGAGAAACAATTAATAAATGGGACCTCCTGAAACTGAAAAGTTTCTGTAAAGCAAAGGACACGGTCAACAAGACAAAACAACAGCCTACAGAATGGGAAAAGATCTTCACTAATCCCACATCAGACAAGGTCTGATCTCCAAAATATACAAAGAACTCAAGAAATTGGTCACCAAAAGAGCACATAATCCAATAAAAAATGGAGTACAGACCTAAACAGAGAACTATCAACAGAGTAATCTAAAATGACTGAAAGACACTTAAGGAAAGACGTAAGTGAAAGACACTTAGCCATCAGAGAAATGCAAATCAAAACAACTCTGAGATTCCATCTTACACCTGTAAGAATGGCCAAGATCAAAAACACTGATGACAACTTATGCTGGAGAGGTTGTGGGGAAAAGGGAACACTTCTGCATTGCTGGTTGGAATGCAAGATGGTATAACCCCTTTGGATATCAGTGTGGTGATTTCTCAGAAAATTAGGAAACAACCTTCCTTAAGACCCAGGAATACCACTTTTGGGTATATATTCAAAGGATATTCAATCGTGCCACAAGGACATGTGCTTAAGTATGTTCATAGCAGCTTTGTTTGTCATAGCCAGAACCTGGAAACAACCTAAATGCCCCTCAACCAAAGAATGGATAAGGAAAATGTGGTACATTTACACAATGGAGTACTACACAGCAGAAAAAATAACGACATCTTGAATTTTGCAGGAAAATGGATGGAGCTAGAAAACATTATTTTGAGTGAGGTAACCCAGACACAGAAAGACAATTATCACATGTACTCACTCATAGGTGGTTTTTAAACACAAAGCAAAGAAAGTCAGCCTAGAAACCACAGTCCCAGAGAACTTAGACAACAATGCGGACACTAAGAGAGACTTACATAGATCTAATCTACATGGGAAGTAGAAAGTAGAAAAAAACAAGATCTCCTAAGTAAATTGGGAGCATGGGGACCTTGGGGAAGGGTTGAAGGGGGAGTGGAGAGGCAGGGAGGGGAGCAGAGAAAATGTAGAGCTCAATAAAAATAAAGAAAAAAGTGGGGTCTGTGCTAAGCACTAGGGAGGCAGAGCCAGGCAGATCTTTGTGAGTTAGAGACCAGTCTTGTCTACATAGTGAGGGACAAGCCAGTTAAGAATACACAGTGAGATCCCATCTCAATATACATAGCCTTAGTGGGAGGTCATTGAGACAGTTGGGAATGTTCCTGAGGAAGGGACCATGGAACCCCAGGCTCTCTGCCTCCAATTCTGCATGTATGTTAGAGAGTGTAGGTGCATGTGTGTGTGTGTGTGTGTGTGTGTGTGTGTGTGTGTGTGTGTAAGCAGAGGACAACCTGGGATGTGGAGCCTCAGGAGCTTCACTTTGTTAACTTTGAGGCCGCATTTCTCGGTGACCAAAGCTCAATAAGTAGCCTAGACTGGCCAGGGAGACTTGGGTCCATCTGCCTCTACCTCTGTAAAGCTCCAATGCTAGGATAGTCTCAGCAGCTCCCTCCCCAATGCCATGGTGCCATGGCCCATGTGTGAAGGTCAGAGGGCAACTGGTGGGAGTCGGTTCTCTCCTTCCACTTTGTAGAGTCTGGAGATTGACCCCCTAGTCATCAGATTGAGTGTAAGAGCCTTTAACCGATGAGCCATATATTAATTGTGTGTGTGTGTGTGTGTGTGTGTGGTTTGCCATTATACATGCGTCGAAACCAGAGGACCACTTGCAGGAGTTAGTTCTCTCCTTCTGCCATGTGGGTTCTGGGGATAAAACTCAGGTCATCAGACTTGGCAGGAAGTGCCTCACCCACTGAACCATCTCCCTAGCTCAGACCCTGCTTTATTTATTTATTCCTCTAATGTGGGTTCTGGGAATCAAACTCATGCCCTTAAGCTTATAAGGCAAGTACTTTACTGATTGTGACATACCCCAGCCCCTATGACTTCCAATTTTGATATGCAATCTTTCCTTCCCACACAGGTCCTGGTAAGATTGACATTACAACTTTCTTCAGTCTAGATATGAGTACTCGCCAACAGAGGTCTGTGTGCTAACACCTTGATCCTCAAGGTGGCGCTATTTTGGTGGTAGACCTTTTAGCAGCAGGGACGACTGGGAAGTCTTTGGGTCACTATGGGGCTGCTCTAGAAAGGGATTGTATGACTTCCCCTCACTTGCTCTTTCTGCTTTTCGTTCATTCATGAGACTAGTGGTTTGTTTGTACTTCTAACAAGGGGGGGAGGGGACTGCTGGATCTTAGACTGAAACCTCTAGAACCATGAGACAAAATAAATATTTTCTGTTTATAATTCTATCTCAGGTATCTCATCATAGTCATGGAACTAATAAAAGACCTTACTAATGAGCCACATGACGTCAGATTTTGTTTTTGGCTGAGACTTGTTTTGTTTTATTTTTTGCAATTTTTTTTAGTTATTTGGAAATTTGTAAAATAATCATATTTATCTCCCCTTCCCCAGATCCTTCCAGATCCTCCTCCCTTCTCTACCCACCTAAGTTGTTGTCCTTTCACCAAGCAGTGTGGGGAGCAGAGAAAGCCCTGTGTGAGTCAGTGTGTGCTGTTGACAAAGGTACCACCATGCCAAGGATGGGTAGCTTTGGCTTCAGAGGGATAGCAAGTAGCCCTGTGTGAGTTGGTGTGTGCTGTTGACAAAGGTACCACCATGCCAAGGATGGGTAGCTTTGGCTTCTGAGGGATGGCAAGTAGCCCTGTGTGAGTCAGTGTGTGCTGTTGACAAAGGTACCGCCATGCCAAGGATGGGTAGCTTCAGCTTCGGAGGGATAGCAAGTAGCCCTGTGTGAGTCAGTGTGTGTTGCTGACAAAGGTACCGCCATGCCAAGGATGGGTAGCTTTGGCTTCTGAGGGATGGCAAGGCCTTTCTTGGGGGAGCCAGGTGGGAATATTAACAGCATGTACAGAAATGGCCACCATAGCTTTCTCCCCTGATGTTTATGGCCTGAAGACTGCTCCCCTACGGTGACTGCACCTATCAAGATTAGCTAAATCAGTCTCCCTGATGCTGTATACCACAAACCCTGTCTCCTTATGTGTCTGTGTATAACACCCCTGCCCCCTGACCAGCTGTATGCCATAAACACCTTTCTGTATATAACAAACATACTGAGATGGGGGAGGGGTGCTGTAGTTTCTCCTCCCAAGAGGCCAGAATGCTCCATCCCAACTTTTCTGCTCCCTACAGTAGCTGGTGAATTCTGGTCAAGTGAGAGATGCTATCTCAGAAAACAACATAGATGCCACCCAAGTACTGATATCTGAGGTTGTCCTCTGCTTACATGCACACGTAAGCACATGCACACACATACATATATGTACCGAAAACATGTGCTTTAAAAAAACCTGAGCACTTCCCTTTATAGTGTACCTTAACTCAGATATTTTGTTATATTAATGGAAAATGGATTAATACGTCAGATAAACATCAGACCCACAACTCCCTGGGGGGACTCAACAGTCGCTGTTTGTCTGTCTGTCCCTGCAGAGATGGAGTGACATCGTATTCACGTTGTCACTCCTTGGTCTCTTACCTCTTAGGATTACCCTGCTATGTATCTCACCCCTACCCTAGTGACATTTTTCTTAAGTAGCAAGCTGGGCTTGTCACGAGAACCAGTGTTAAGACATGAGGACCCCAGTTCCAGCCAAGCTCAGGTGGGCTGTGTGAAATAATGGCCCACAAGTGCCCAGTAAAACATGGCACTAAAGGAAGTGTACTTGCCGCCAGCGTGGTCATTAGCTCCTACCCATCTCAGTTGCTTGATACCTGCCTGATCATCCTCCATTGCTGAGAAGAAATCTCGATTCTCAGGTCTCCAGGGTCCACGGCTACCCTTAGTGGCAGAAGTTGCATCTCCAGAGTCCAAGGGCTGGGCACATGACTTGGGCTCAGAGCCTGTAGAGAAAGGGGGATGGCAGGGTCAGGACTAAATCAGAAGGACTGAGGAAGCTCGAATTCTGTACCTGCCACCTCTTGCCCTGGACAACAGTGTGGTGGTTAATATTGGCTGTCAACTTGACAGGACCTAGAATAACCTGGAAAACAAGCTTCTAGGCATGCCTGTGAGAGGTGATCTTAATTAGGTTAACCGAGACAGGAAGACCTGCCCGCTCTGGGTGCACCATTCCACAGGCTGAGACTCTGGACTAATAAAAGGAGAAAGTGGGCCATGCGCCAGCATTCATTGCTCTCTGCTTCCTGACTGCAGCTGCAATGTGACCAGCTGCCTCACGCTCCTGTCAATGCGCCTTCTCCATCATGATGGACCACACCCTGGAACTCTGAGCCAGAGTGAACCCTTCTTTTCTTAAGGTGCTGTTGCCTGGCATTTTCTCACAGCAGAGACAAGTGACGAAGTAAGTGGAGATGGTAAGAAAGAGTTGAGGTGGAGATCTTAAATGACCTTGAAGTCAATGTACCACATCTTTCCGAACCTTTGACTGTGGCAGACATTACTAGTCAAAAATAGATTCAGCTCTTTCCTGATGAACTATGTGTTCCTAGGAACCCGAGTGGATGCATGATGAAATTGGCTCTGGCAAAAAGTCCTCATCAGATAGATGGTGTCAGGTTGAGCACTAATTCCAGTGTCGCAGACTGAGCCCTCATCCGGCTGTCATGTTCCGAGCCATGATCTTGGTGTTATACACTGTGCCTCACCCTCCTGTCACAGTGTCGTAGACTGTCCTGGTGTCATGGACTGAGCCTCATTTTGGTGTCATGTTCCAAGTCTCTTGTCATAGGTTGTCCCCTAGTCCTGGTGTCCTAGACTGATGTGGGATTCCCCTCCGTATGCCATGACTATGTTTTATTACCATTGGTTAATAAAGAAGCTGCTTTGGTCTATGGCAGGGCAGAATATAGTCAGGCTGGAAGAGATATAGCGAGATAGTAGGAAGGGTCAAGGAGACAGATGCTGGAACTTTACTAATAGGTCACAACCTCATGATGATACACAGATTAATAGAAATGGCTTAATTTTAAGATATAATAACTAGCCAGTAAGAAGCCTGAATTAATAGGCCAAATAATTTTTTGTAATTAATATAGTTTCTGTGTGATTATTCAGGTCTGGGCCGCCAGGAAACGAACGAGCAGTCTCCGCTTACAATGGACTGAGTCTCATCTTAGTATCGTATGCTAATCCCTCATCTTGCTGTCATATGCTGAACCATGGTCTTGGGGTCATAGATGTACCTCACCCTGACTCTGGTATCACAGGTGATGTCAGTTTCCTTTTCTGACGCTGTGGGAAAAACCCCGGCAAAGCACCTTAAGGGAAAAGGGTTCACATTATCTCACTGTTCAAGCTTCACCAAGTCAGCAAAGCTAGCAGGAGCTCCCGCAGTGGAGAGCAGTGGACGCTTGTGCTTAGCTTCTGTTCTGCATGTATATATACAGTCCCCTAAGCCCAGGAGATGGCGCTGTCTACTCTTAGGCTGGCTCGTCCTGCATCAGTTAATCCGACTAAGATAATTCCTCATAGGTGTGCCCAGATCCCACTTCCGAAGTGATTACAGATTCCGTCAGGTAGTGTTAACTACCTATCACACAGGTTAAGTCCCATCCTGGTGTCAAAGTCTAAGCCACAATCTTGGCCTCATCTGGCATGTCTCATTCGGTTGTCAGGTTTAGCACTGACTCAGAATGTCACAGACTGAGCCCCCATCCTGGGATCATATACTGAGCCCTTGTCTTGGTGTCGCAAGAACAAGCTCTATCCTGGTCTCATAGGCAGAGCCACGGTCACGGTCATACAACTTGCCTCGTCCTGCTCTCAAGTTAGGTACCGGTCTCAGCACCATAGACTGAACCCTGGATGTATAAGTAGATGGGTGAATGTGGTGTATGTTGGTTGAATAGATGGAGAGATGGTTAGAAGAGTGGATGGGAGGTTGGGGAGGATGCGAGTGGATTTTTAGCTGGTTAGACTGTAGGTTTGACTGGCTGGTTAGTCAGAAGAGGCATAGTTACACGAGTGAGTGAGTGGTTGGATGGCAGAGAGCTGACTGGCTGCCTGAATGGTTATATAGTTAGATGGCTGGTTGGATGGAAGAAAGAAAGAATGAATAGACGGATGTAAGGATTACTGGAGGGATGAACTGAAGGAAGGATGGAAAGATGGATAGAAGGACGGCTGGCTAGCACACTGGGTAGATGCCAGGTTGGCTGGTTGGGGGGATGGCTGCATGGAGAATGTTTGGATAGATGGATGGATGAGTGGGTGAATTAGCTAGACAGAGAAGTGATGGGCTAGTGAGCGGATACATATTCAGGACATGGCAATGTGAAGGGCTGGGAGGGCTATGGATGGAAGTGGGCAGAACTGAGGCAGAGAGGCCAGGCAGAAAGGAACACAGGTCAGGCACAGAACACTATGTTTTCACTGACTGTGGAATGAGTGAATACAGTATGACCCGAAGGGTTACTGGAGCAGCTGAGGGGAGAGGGCAGAGAGTTCCTCTGTCCTGGGGGCTATAGCAGGTCTCAGTCGTATCTCAAGTTTTGCCCCATTGCTTCCCTGGAAGATCCTATGAGGGACCCAGACAATCAGTTACAGGATTTTAAAGAGGCACAGAAAAGCCCTGAGTTTGAGGATCAGACTTCAAATTTCCAGCTTCTATGTAAAAAGCTAGCCGTGAGTGCTTGTATTCCTATTGCTCTGAGGGCAGCGGGGACAGGTAGACAGAGGCCTGTGCACATATTTATTCTCTCTCTCTCTGTCTCTGTCTCTGTCTCTCTCTCTCTCTCTTCACACACACACACACACACACACACACACACACACACACACACACACAGTCCCCCCTTGCACTTTAGGACTAAAGGCCAGAGAAACAGGGTAAAGGGTCACTGTGGCTGACATAACCAGAGGAGGCATGACCCGAGCAAGGAAGGGACTCAAGCCCCTGGCTTTTCTCTAATGTGCAGCCTCCCAGCCTAGGTTCAGGCTCAGGGCAGCAGTATCCTCCCCCACCAGCCCCTGTGGCCTCAGCCATAAAAGGGTGTAACAGTCACTGTCAGCGCTTACAGTTCACTCCCCCACCTGCCAGCCTACAAATCATAATCTCAACCTGCTTGAACCCCCAAAACACAGGGTGAGCTGGACAGCTAGGAGCGAGGACCCAGGCGCCACGGAGGGCACCTTAGTGATCCATGCCCTGTGCACCAGTTCTCCCAGGTTGCCGCTATAAATGGATTTAGTGCCCTCCCCAGGTTCCGGGGCTGCCTACATGGGCAGCTCTGCTTAATGATAAGAACCCATCACAAAGGCAGCCCCAGAACTGAACCGGTTTCAAATTTCATCTCCTCTGATACATACTTGCTGTGTGAGCCTGAGCAAGTCTCTCAACCTCTCTGAGCCCAACTTCAGTGGCGGTCAATCATGGGCAACAACTTCCCTCTCAATGACTATTCTTTGATTGCACCCGAGTTCCATGGCCACCCCCTCTCTCCAGTCCCAGTCACAGACTCAGGGTGCCCCGGCTCCCCCATCTGCTTCCCAGCCCCAGCACAGTGCCCGACACAGGACAAGTCTTCAAAGAGAGTGTGTGAATTGGATGAGCTGGTGTACCTTCGTGCATCCCATCCCCTGCAGCGTGAACACCCTGAACAAGGATTTGGTTACTGAAGTTAGCCAGAGCGGCCAGGAGGGCTAACCAGGGAGCAGCTATGGGTAGGTGGAGGCATGGAAGGCCAGAAAGCCGAGGGTGCCAGGGAAGCATGACCATTTCCTACCAATGGTGCCCCCACCTTCTGTGGCCCAGAAACCATTTGATTATCTTTCAGCGTAGCTCAGTGGGTAGGGCTCTTGCCTGGCATGACCGAAGCTCTGGACTCCACCCCCCAGCATTACACAGCACTGGTGGAGTCAACACGTCTGTCATCTCAACACTGGGGCGGTAAAGGCAGAAGGATCAGGAATTCAAGGTCATTTTTGACTAGGGAATCTGAGGCCAGCCTGGGTTGCATGAGATGTCTCAAAGGGTCGGAAGGGAGGGAGGGAGAGAGAAAGCAGGGAAGGATGTCTTCATAAGGAGTGCTCATGCAAGTCACAGATGATGTAATACAAGCACCTAATCCCTACATCGTTAAACCAAGGCCCTGGTTATCCTAGAATGAACTAGAACCC
This sequence comes from Myodes glareolus, assembly GCF_982192425.1. NCBI lineage: Eukaryota > Metazoa > Chordata > Mammalia > Rodentia > Cricetidae > Myodes > Myodes glareolus. The sequence goes on along the minus strand of NC_142027.1, from coordinate 92,326,759 downwards.
CCCTTCTCTTGCTATGTGTGCTCAAATAAGAGCGCATGCCTGATGGAGGTACATGCTCTAGAATTGAAAACCTCCTCCTTTTCTCTCTTCTTTCTTGAGACAGTCTCACCGAATCCCTGCTGGCCTTGAATTCAGCTCACTGTGGGCGACCTTAAACTCTTGATCCTCCTGCTTCTACCTCTCAAGTGCTGGGATGACCGTCATACGCCAGCACCAGCGTGCTGGGGATGGAGCCCAGGGCTTCATACAAGCTAGGCAAGCACCCTGCGAACTGAGCTACACCCCTAGTCCCCTGAAGTACCCCATTTAAAATGAATGCCTCGCTGATTCACGCCCTATCACGAATCTAGGAACCAATGACACTAGGAACCCACATTGTCACCAAGCTGTCCCAAGGGAGCTCATCAGTTGGTGATCCGGTGGCTTTTCCTGATGCTAATTTCTCACAGAGCCTTGGGGAGTCGTTTTCTCTAAGAAAAGAGGGAGCCCCAATATTCAGGAAGGTCCTTGATGCTCTGGACAAATTTGGGGCCCATGGTCTCTGACACCGACTTGGGCAAAGCCTGTACACCGACTAAGAAAAAGCTCCCGTGAGGGCCGAGGTAAGCCAGTGGTTTAGGGGTCTCTGCCTGGGTGACGGTCTGCTACTTGCCCCCTTACCTCGCTTAAAGGCCCATCTTTTCAGCCACAGCTTGGAGAGAGCCGGCCAGGAGTGGTTGAGCACAGAGTCAGCCATGGGTACCTCATGCATGTGAGTTAGAGTGTCCAACTCGCCCTGAGGGAGCTGAAGCTTCGACTGGGGATCCCTGCCAGAACCGGGCTGCCAGCAACAGGGGCGGAGACTGCCGCCAAGGCCTGCCAGAGACATCAGCTGATGGGAGCCTGGACTGGAGGAGGAGAGCTGGGCTCTGCAGCAGTGAAGAGGGGCAGATTCTGGGGCTAAGGCCAGCTTGGAGCCAGGGGGCCACTTACCCTGACTGCACAAGACATTACCGAGGGAAAATAAGCCCACCCTGCATCCTGAGAGCTGGGCCATGTCTGTATGTCTCTGTGTGTTTCTGCACTCACGTGCAATTTATTGTGTTTGACCGGGAAGTTATTTATTTTCATAGATAATATGAATATTCTCTTTTACATAGAGAATGTGCACACACACACGTGCACACATATATTTTTGGTTTTGCGATTATTTGTTTAAACGTGAGTCTTGTATGTGGTGTGCAAGTGTACAAATTTGTGCACTTGATCTTTGTGCACCCAAAGGTCAGAGGTCAGCCTCCGTCATCCCTGAAGAGCAATGTTCATGCTGTTTTTGAGACAGCGTTTCTGACCTGGTGCGCTCCAGTTTTACCCTGGCTGGCTAGTGTGTCCTGGGGGTCTGCCTGTCTCTGACTCCCCAGAGCTGGCGTTGTAAGTGCTGCACACCACAACGCTCAGCTCCTTTTGTGTGGGCTCTGGGGCTTGAACTCATGCCTGATGCTTACAAAGGCAGCATTTTCCCTGCTGAGTCAGCTCTCTAGCCCTCGTTATACCTTTTTAAAGGTGTTAAGTTTTGAAACAAACCCCACTTTTTCCTAATTAACTCACAGATGAAAAGATCACACAGCTGGTTTCAGGACGGCACTAACACCAACGCCTACGCTGTGCCACACTCGGTGTGCCTCGGTGAACTCCTGGGCGTCAGAAGAGTGGCTGTGGGGCTTTGCTGGGGGTTTTATGCTTTCACTATCAGTGATGTCTTCATGCACTTAGTTACCACACACAAAACATTTAAAAAAAATGATAGAGTTGAAACTAGAAAAAAACAGTAGGCTTTATGTCCCCTTTCGTGACTTGAGTCCTTCCTCATCATCTAAGTGTTCCCTTCATTCTATGAGGGCTATGCTGTATCCACACTTACAGCTGTCTACCTGTATATACCTATGTGCATTAGAGGCTACGATCTGCGTCTGAGGGAGAACAGGTTTTTTGTTGTTGTTGTTGCTGTTCATTTGTTTTCTGTTTTCATTTTAGAGAAGATTTTGAGTGACCCCGATTGACCTGGAATTCACTGTGTACTGGAGGATGACCTTGAACTCCTGACCTTCCCGAGACGACAGGACCGCACCACCTGCCTGGCATATGCCATGCTATGGACGGATCCTGGGGCCTCTTTCATGCAAGGCAAGTTCCCTACCACCAATGAGGCCACATACTGATCCTCCTGACTCCTGCTTCTACCTCCTCACAACTGGAATGACAGGTGTGCATTGCCATGCCTCGATCAAGTGTGAGTCTTGTGTTTCAGCTTGTGTATATAGGTGGACCCACATCTGACCATCATGGAGGAGCCACAAGTGATTGTACACACTGGGACTCTCAGCATTCAGGGCAGGGAGGCAGGATCATCAAAAGTGTGAGGTTAACCTGGACTAAAAACTTTTTTCAGCTGAGAAGGATGAGATTAGAACATTCATAGGACAGTGTGTGCAAACTGAAGATAAGTATGTTGACATGCGGCAGACTCTGGGAGAGAAATGTTGCACATTTTCTTTCACATGTGCAGTCTAGAGTTGAATATACACTTATGCTTACATGTATGTAGGTCATGAAAATACGAAGAGAGGCTGCACAGAGTTTGAGGCCAGCCTGGGTTACATGAACTGTCAGAGACAGAGGGAGAGGGAGAGGGAGTGTGATAGTATGGGAGAGAATGAAGTCTAAAGCAAGGGAGTGGAGGAAATGAATGGTTATTTGCATATGTCTGCATATAAAAGTCATAGAAGCAGAAATGGGGACTGTTTGAAGGGAGGTAGGGTCAAACAAGAGAAGAGAGTGGATTGGGAGGGCATGGAGATACAAGTAGAGTAAAATATAATATGTATGTTGGAAAAGTTTACAGTGCACTACATCTTTTTGTATGAGAAAAAAATAGAATAGGTGGTTTTGAAAGACTGCTTTCAAATCCATGTCCAGAAAGCTTGCTCTTGGCCACGCATGTGCTGCCCCCTGGCGGTAGAAGCCCTACGTTTGCCTTCGTTCTGACCGATCCCTAAAGCCCTACCTAGTTCCGGACATTCTCAGGAGCCTACATTAGGGCAAACTCGTCTCACACAGCCCTCCTCCCCCATAATAAAACTATGAAGAGTCTACGAAACTTAGGGAACACAGTACTGAAAGCAAATCCCAGAACGGTGTGGGGGGCATACGATTTCCCACCACCGTATTTGTAAACCCGGGACGTTTCTAGACTCCCCTTCACTCTCCAGCACTTAACCGGTTCCCAAGGTCTCTCTCTGATCTTCTCTGCGTCCTATGTGAGTGACCACCATCTTCTCTCCCTGGAAGGGAAGGAGAGGGAGGAGAGGGAAGCGCAGGGAGAAAAGGAAGGAGGGAGGGCTGGGGATGGGGTGGTTACAGAAGAGAGAAACTGAAAGGAGCCCGGAGAGAAGGACCCAAAGCCTCTCCGCAGCTGTAGTCCAAGAATCGCTTGTGTGATGGCTAGTTTATCAACAGCAAACAGGTTGAAATAAACTTTATAAGACACATATTCACCTTAAATAAGGGTGCAACATAGGCTAGCAACTCTGTTTACAGCTGTGGCTGTTATCTAGTCAGTTGGAGTTGGTGACTTAACACCTCCCCCACTTCCCTTTTCTGTCCCCCTCCCCTCTAGACAGGGCTTTCTCTGGGTAGCTCTGGCTATCCTAGAACTCGCTCTGTAAACCAGGCTGGCCTTGAACTAAGAGATCCACCTGCCTCTGCCTCCAGAGTGCTGGAATTAAAGGTGTACACCACCACTACCCGGGGGACTTAATCCCTTTTAAAACCGTTAAATATTTCTGTAAAATATCCCTCATTCCTTCCCTATGTGGTGCTCTCTGTGCAGTTCAGTAAGTTCAGAGCAAAACACTTTGTTAGGGACACACATAGACAAAGGGACAGAGTCAAAAGACAGCGTTCAGTCAGGCACTGGTTCAGAGGCATACAAGGAAGAGTCAGGAGAGCTGGAAGACATAAGGGGAGAAGAGGAAGAGAATTCAAATCTGACCTCTCAATAAGATTACTCCAAAGAGGAATGCTCAAATTAGTTTTTTACTTAATTCATATCACTTTAATTTCTTAATTGATGCTGATGCATTATTGGTGACTCTTGAAAACTGACTCCTTTTACCAACAGGGCATCAGTCTAGTCCACCAGGCATGTTCTAATGTCCTAAGTGGCTGCCTGAAACCACGGCAATACCTACCCCAAACAAACTTTTTCTTATACCTGTGATAATGTTCCATTTATCAGTTAGACATAGTCAGAAATCAACAACTATAGTCAGCAATAAAACAGGACAATTCATGCTGAGCATGGTGATACATGGCTGTCTTCTCAGTATTGGGAGATTGAGGCAGGAGGATCAGAAGTTTGAGGCCAGTCTGGGAGCATGAACACTCTTTCAAAAAGACAAAACAAGGACTGGTAAGATGGTTCTTGCCCCCAAGCCTGAGGACTCCTGGAACCCACACAGTGGAAGGAAAGAACCGAATCCCCCAAATTATTTCTGACCTCCATGCTTGAGTTTTGTGTGGTGTGCATGTTTTGTGTGTATGTTCATGTGCACACACTGCTCTCCCAGAGGATCTGAGCTGGAGTCCTAGCATCCTCACCAGATAGCTTATCACCACCCATGACTGCAGCTTCAGAGATTCCAACTTCCTCTCCTGGCTTCCGAGGGCACTTTGTACTCATGTGCTCTCATCCCCCACATAAATAAAACATAAAATAAATCTTAAAAGACTTAAGCCAATGAGTTGGCTCAGTAGGGAAAGGTGCTTGCTGCGAAGTCTGACGATCTGAGTCTGAGTCTCAGGACCCATGTGATGGAAGGAGAAAACTGATGTTTGCGAGTTGTCCTTTGCTCCTCACACACATGTATGTGTGTGACACCACACATGCACACCTGTTCTCCACACACATGTATGTGTGTGACACTACATATGCACACCTATTCTCCACACACATGTGCACACCACACATGCACATTTACTCTCCACACAATGTACACATGTGCACACCACACACGCACACCTGTTCTCCACACACATGTATGTGTGTGACACCACACATGCACACCTGTTCTCCACACACATGTACATGTGTGACACCACACACACACACACCTGCTCTCCACACGCATGCACACATCACACCTGCTCTTCACACACATAGACATAAAGGCATGTAATAAAAGAAATTTAAAAATAAACGAATGAATGAATAAAATAAAAACTCAAACATAAAAAACAACAAAGACAAAAGTAATTGATTGCAATAGGCAGTAATTTAAAAGATACTTTGTGCTATGCAGGATCTTCAGACCTAGACTGACAGTGGATAGAGAAAAGGATGAAAACCTCAGAGAAACAGGGACAGTAGGATTAGCTGAGAAATGGGTACAGCATGAAATCTTTCTTTCTTTTTCCTTTCTTTCTTTCTCTCCTTCCTTCCTTCCTTCTTTCCTTTCTTTCTTTTTCTTTCTAGAAAAGGATTTATTTCTCTTTATTTCATGTATGTGTTTTTCCCACATGCATGTACACCACATGTGCACTGGGCATGCAGTGCCCTCAGAGGTCAAAATGAGTTTTGCACTCTCTAGAGTTGGAGTTACAGGTGGTTGTGAGCCACCCCGTGAGAGTGCTGGCAACTGAATCTTGGTCCTCTATAAAGAATATCAAGTGCTCTCAACCGCTGAGCCATCTCTCCGGCTCCGCTGGGCTTTCTTTTGAGGTACAACACAGGAAGTCTCTGTGCCATATGTTTTATGGGTGGGGACGGCTCAGGAAGCAAGACTTCACCACAAGAACACAGAACAAAGGAAAAGGCGGAGTCAATAATGTTTTCTGAGCTACAATGTGCCAGGCACCAAGTTCAAAGATTTCACGTGCATGACCTCAAGACCTTTCTCTCACACAGGTGCTCAAAGAGAGGCCACGAGTGTTCGTGCTAGGACCTGTAGTCACACAGAAGCTCGGGAGCACTAGGATTCAAAGGCATGCCTATGCAAAATGACACTCCAGCACTCACAACAGGACCCAGCAAGTGCAAGCACATTCCTAGCTCTGTGTTAGGAGTTGAGGAGACCTGGGATGCAGAGACAGTCCAGCCCAGATACACTGAGGAGTTTGCAGTTAACTGTGTGCGTTTTTATGCACGTGTATGTGGTGGTGTGTGCAGAAATGTGCATGCATGTGGAAGCGGGAGGTTGACATTGTCTTCCACAATTGCTTTCCTCCTCATTTTTAAATTAGACCAATTGTTAATTTGTATGTACGTGTGCGCGTACATGCCATGGAGTATGTGTGGAGGTCAGAGGACAACTTGCAGTTCTCTCCTTCCAATTTGTGGGATAGAACTCATGACGTCAGGCTTAACCTCAGGTAAGCCATCTTTCCAGCCCCCACCTTACTTTTGAGACAAGCTCTCACTGAACTCGAAACTCACCAATGCAGCAAGACTGGTTGGTTAGAGAGCCCCCAGAGACCTGTCTTTGCCTCCGCAACCCTGGGTCAGCACCATGCTCAATTTATTTCCCATGAGTGCAGGCGATCTGAACCCAGCTCCCCATGCTATCTCCCCAGGCTCTTCAAGAGTCATGAAGAAGCTGTCTCTTATGGAAATTTATAGTCACAAGAAAGGCGCTCAAAGGTGACAGAACTCACACTTTCCTTCCTTTGCAGAACCAGCGTGACTCTCCTGGAGGGTCAGCCCTGTGGTGTGACATTCAACATCTGCCTCCCACCAACTCACTGCCTCCATCGAAGCGGCTCTCAACCCACTTCTGCATGGCTCTGGGGGTCACCTCCTGCACCTAGAGTGCTTGACGTCAACAGAGAATACTAGGGACTGAGGAAGCTGCAGGCCTGGATGGGGTATAAGGTACAACATGCCTCCCTACTTCAGTTCACTCAAGCAGTTACTGTGGGAGGCTCTTCATGTGGGACCCTGAAGGAAGCCACCAGTAACTCCCCAAGGTTAAGAGCCCTTGCAGAAGACCTGGAAAGATCTGCTATTCAGCAGATGTCAGCCTTAAGTTTGCTCTGCAAGCTGGGGTCTCCTCGCCTGTGTAAGAGGCTTTGAAAGGTGAGGAGGTCAAGGCAGGGTGTGGTGGTATGCGTGCGTGCTTGTCATCCCAGAACTGGGGAGGCATGGGTAGGGACGCTGGGAGTTGGAGGCAAGTCTGGACTACATGGCGAGACCCAGACTCAAAAGCCAAACAAAGATAAAACACGAACACCTAAACTTCCTCCCTCATCCCCGACCCCTGTCCCCACACAGCTCTTGCCTACAAAGGGCTCCTTCAGACTCCAGCATGGGTCTCCTGTAGATCAGGCAGCCTTTGAACTCCCTCTGAAACTGAGGATGACCTTAAACTCCTGATCCTTCTGCCTCTACCTTCCAAGTGACGTTTGACAGGCATGCAACACCCCTCCTTGATTTATATAACGCTGGGGCTAAAACTCAGTGCTTTGCCCATGCTAAGCAAGCACCCCATCAATGAACCTATGCCCCCAGCACCCTCCAGGATTATTTTAGGACTGCTGATCTCTGCAAAGCAAACACAAGGGACAAACAGCTGCCTTACTCTCTCACGGTCATGACCTGGCAGTTAGTAGTCAATTTTGCTGTCTTGGGGGCTCTCAGGCCCATTACTGCTTTGTCCCAAAATGCCCATCTGTCCATGACTCCTCAAGATGCGTACTCACCCAATGGGTCTCGATTCTTGCTGAAGTAGGCGACTATCGTTGTTAACAGCTCTTGCAGCCCCCATGTCAGACAGCCAGAGTTGCCAGTGGCACATGGGCCAAGCTAACCACAGGGTGGTTCTACTTTGCCCAATTTCCTCTTTCTCAACCAACCGCTGTTTTGTCCCCAGCAGTTCTGTGCAGTGGGCAGCAGCCTCAGGGGTTTGCAAGGACGGTAGAAAATAGGCAGAGGTGGGTTGTGAACATCCAGGAGTCCACCCTCGACTCGTACCTGCTGTAGCTATCATGGGGAACTAGAGAGGCAGAGGAGGTTCAGCCCACTGAACCCCCACCCAATAGCTTCCTGTGGAGCCAACTGCTGAAGAGGAACGGGTGTGAGGGCCTCACCCTCACACATGGGTACACAAACAGAGACACATGTGACATGCAGGTCACAGGTCTCCGGAGAGACACACACCGGAGCACACATGGGGACAGAAATGTACGTGGGTGTGTGGAGCTATGGAGAGACGAGTGGAACCGAAGGCTGTGGTGGTAAATGTCTGACAGCTATTGTTCCTTTTAGCATCTGTCCAGTCTTCCAGTGTAAGCACCGTCACCATGGCTGACTCCAGTTCTTCAACTAATGCACCGTTACCAGAGCTGTTAGGGTTAGACCCTGAGCCCTCGGAGTCCCCTAACAAACCAGGTACAGAAACTCAGTCAGGGCTGGGGTCACTGGGTTAAATGCTTGCCCTGCAAGCAAGAGGCCCCGATTTCAGATGCCCTCTCCACCTGACTAAAAGCCTGGTGTGCCGAAGGCACTTGTGATAATCCCAGCACTGAGCTGGCAGACTCAGGAGGATACCAGGGGCCAACCAGCCTACACTAGTGAGCTCCAGGCTCGGTGAGAAACCTTGTCTTAAAAACTAAACTGGGAGCTGGGGGTGGTGGTGTACAATTTCACTATCAACACTGGGGAGGCAGAAGCAGGCAGATCTCTGAAGGCCAGCCAGATCTTCAGAGTGAATTCTAGGCCAACTGGGGTAAACAAGCCACAGTTAAAAAAAAAAAAATAGAAAAGCAAGTTAATTCAATGTGGCTGCGCTGGGAAGAGGAACAAAGAGACCCAGTGCTTCTTCCTACCTCTGCCCTCCAAGTCCATTTTTAGAGTTCTGACATTAGATTTAGGTTTATATAGAAGGCAGGAGGCATGCATGGGGCTGGAGAGATGGCTCAGTGGTTAGAGTGCTCGCTGCTCTTCTAGGGGACCTGAGCTTGTTACAGGACACCCACATTGGGTGGTTCACACTGCCTATAACTCCAGTGCTAGACGATCCTAGCCTGTCTGGACCTCTATGGGCACCTTCACACACATGCACACATCCATACACAGACAAACATACATACCCACAGGCACCTGCACACACATGCACATACCCACACACAAACACACATACCCATGGATACCTGCACACACATGCACATTTCCACACACCGATAAACACATAATTAAAAAATAAACAAATATTTAATAAAAAGTGATATGCAGAAATATGAGAGATGGCACAGTGGCTAGGGACTCTTACTGTTTTTTCAGAGGACACAGGTTCAGTTCCCAGCACCCACCTGGTAGTATGATAGCTCACCGCTGTTTGTAACACCAATTCTAGGGGTCAGATACGCTCTTCTGATCTTTTTGAGCTCCCGCAGTTACGTAGTCCACATACATATATCTAGGCACACACACAGATACATAAAATAAATGACAACTATTTTTAAAAAGATAAGCATAGCTAAGCAGTTCGGATCAAGGTGTGGTTCTCTCCTGACATCATGGTCTTGGCTCTAGCATCTTCTGCAACGTGATCTCAGAACTGTGTGAAATCTGAAAGACAAGCTCCCTGTCCGACTGGTCCACCTCCTTCCAGCTCGAAACTCCAGAGGAAGTCCCAGTTACTTGAGGTTTGTTATCTCAACAGTCAAACAGTCAAAGGGAGTGGCGCAAATGTTGCTTTAGAATATTCCTGGGCTAGGTGGGAATGCTCAACACATAAAGAATCTTGTCATCAAGCCTGCAGGTCCCAGTTTCAACTCCAGGACTCACCACATCTTGCAAAGAGAACTTCTGCAAATTGTCCTCTGACCTCCACAGATGTGTGTGTACACACACACACTCGTGTGTGTGGGGGAATAACAACAACAACAACAATAATAATATGGACTATCTTCAGTCCTGCCAGGACGGGCCCACCAGGGAATGTCAAGGTGAGAAGGGTTTTTTTTTGAGATAGGGTTTCTCTGTGTAACAGCCCTAGCTGTCCTAGAACTTGTTCTTGTAGACCAGGCTGGCCCTGAACTCATAGGGATCCACCTGTTTCTGTCTCCCAAGTGCTAGGATTAAAGGCATGTACTACCACTGCCCAGCTAAACATTGCTGTTTTAAGACAGGGTCTTTCTAAGTTACTCAGGTTGTCCTTGAACTCATTTGTAGTTCAGACAGATTCCTAATTTACATGAGTCTTGCCTCACTCTATAATGACAGGCATGTGTCTCCATGCCTAACTATGTTTTTGACAGTGTGTGTGTGTGTGTGTGTGTGTGTGTGTGTGTGCGCGCACGCGCGTGTGCACGTGTCCTTGATGAGGTCAGGCTATGCCTTTAAGATGAGTAATCTTGATTGTGAATTTAACCACATTTGGAATTAACTAAAACCCAAGCAGCTGGGCACACCTGTGAGGGGGTTTCCTTAACTGGATTATTTGTGGCAGAAAGAACCACCCTAAATATGGGTTCTATCTTCTGGAGGTAAGATACGTAAAAAGACATGAAAGAAGGGATCTTTTTGTTGTGGAATAATCTTTATGTACACCGTAAAGATGTGTCTTTGCCAAGGTGCTTTCTGATTGGTTTAGTAAAGAGCTGAATGGCCAATAGCTAGGTAGGAAAGGGTTAGGCAGGACTTCTAGACAGAGAGAGAGCTCAGGGGAGAATAAAGGCGAGTTGCCAGCCAGATGCAGAGGGAGTAAGACATGCAGGAGGAGATGTAAAAGCCACGAGCCACATGGCAGCACATAGGTGAACAGAAATGGGTTAAGTTGTAAGAGTTAGTTAGAAACAAGCCTAAGCTAAGGCCGAGCTTATATAATTAATAGTAAGCCTTTGTGTTATTTGGGACAGAGAAAGACTTGGTACACTTTTTACTTTTTGTCCACGTTCCCTCACTTTCACTGGCAGGTTCATCTACCCTGCTGCTCAGACATTACTTCCCTGGTATTAGAACTGACTTCCAACTTAGACTGGAGACCAGCAAAAGGCTTCTACCCAGAAATGCTCTAGGACTCCAGCACCGGACATTCAGTCTTGACTGAACAAATACTGGATCCTTGGCCTTTCCATTGGGACACAGTCACTATTGGACCACCCAAGCCGTAACCTGTAAGCCACTCTAATAAGACTGTCTGTGTGTGTGTGTGTGTCTGTGTGTGTGTGTGTTCACTTGTTCTATCATTTCTGCTCCTTTAGAGAACTTTGACTAATACAACCCTATTCCGAGTTACTCCATGTTGTATAAAACAGTGGTTTTTCAGGCTGTGCCTTGCCCTAGGAGACCCGGTTTTACAAGGAGTCCTTGACTGTATTTTCAGGAAGCCAGGACCTGCACCACCCAGCACAGATGGATGCATGACTTATTCCCGAGAACAGCAAGGTGCTGCCCTTTATGTTTACTTGGGTGAACGGAAATTTTGGTTTCAGATGTTCATATTAAAATCATATTAGGGAGACACGGCCCAAGAACTTATCAGACACACCAGACTCAGGTAAAGGTGTAACTCCTTCAACTGGACCCCATAAAGTGATGGGCACCCAACAGGGTGGTGAAATAGCCCCACACCAACCTATATCAGACACCTGATGTGTATGTCAAGGCTGAGGACACCCTGACTGTCCTTTGATCTCATCTGGACTTGGACTCCCCCCTGTTGACTCAACCTACTCGGTGGTTGCCGGTCCACCTGTTTGCTCATTTGGTCTGACCCACTATTTCCTGCTCTTCCTGGTTCCGTGGACTTCACTGTTTGCTGTCAATCCTGACTCAGGCAGCCTCCGCGGTACCTCTCTCCTGACTCTGCTGTGATTCGTTATCTTGTCACTGTGGACTCCTAGCCTGAAGTAGAATAAGGCAGAAAAGACCAATTATTAGTTCCTGGTTTGTAAACTTCTTTGGTGACTCACTTAAAGCCCTGCTTGTACTGTCTGTTCGCGCGGCCGACTTCACCTGTTACCGGGAACGGAACAATCTGGAGAAAAAGCCGAAGCAGTGGATTATCGCCCTTAACAGCCTGCCCGAGTGCCATGGACGCTTCAGTAACATCTTGCTTGCTTTTCTGCCCCACCTTGTGGTTTTAGAGCGTAAAATGAGAACACAAACTGGATCCGGGGTCGAAGTCTTTCAGGAGCTTCTAGTGGCCAAGGGAACTGTGAGACCCAGGACCAGAGTCTTTGAGAGGAAGAAGACAAGACTGGGCTGGAAGTCTGGATCCGGTGAGGCCCCTGGGGATAGGCAGGGGTGCGGGCTTGGTCATCCCACAGGAGATTGCATCTGAAGCCTTGATGGGATACCAAGATGGCACTGGTCTCCAAGGAAAAGGTAGATTGTCTTTGGAGGAACAGACAAATCAGGAATTTAAAATGGGAATGTGTGCCTTCTGAATGAATGGTGAATGAATGTGGGGACGCTTGTTATGGTCCCATGGCTCTGAGGCTACAGAACCAGATTGGGCCCTAACCTGTGGGTCCACTGAGGTAATTTCAACTAGATGAGCCCTCACCTTCCAGAACAGGAGACTGAGCACAGAATTATAAGTGTGTCCCTAAGACAAGACCTCTTAAGTCACGAAGAGGTGGCTGGGTAGACGAGAACCTGCTTGAGGGAGAAGCTGGTCTTCTCACCCCAGCCTATGCACCAACAGGGCTAGCTACATCTACTCCATACTCCCAACTCCTAATTCAGGAACTCCTCTCCTCATGGGGTCTACATAGTTCTGTTGTGAGACCTGTGCAGTCCTACAAACTTTCCTCAATACTTTTAAAAGAGGGGCTGCTGCTGCGGGATAAAGATAAGGCCTCCACATTGAAGACTGTGACATTAATTGGCCTTCCTTTGGCGTTGGCTGGCCAGCAGATGAAACTCCAGTTTTGACTCTGATTAACAGAGTTCAAGAGTTCTGTATGGGACACCTGGCCACACAGATCAATTTTCATATATTGATTCATTGAGTCTGTTGACCCAAGAGCTTCCAGAATGACGGCTCTACCAGAACCTTCTCAACCCTGGACCATACTGACTACAAAGACTGTTAAGCTTGAAGACACGAGCTTTCCCATTAGCTTCAGCAGAGGATGAAATTTTGCCCATGAGGCCACCTCCCTACTGGCTCTGATCGCAAGTGCCAGCCACATGGCTCTGAGGCAGTTGCAAGACTCCTTGAACCTTATCCCTCCAATGGCATCCACCCCAGCCCAATGCTCACCAGCCTCATCCTGCCAGCCTGCTCTGCCGGACTCACCAGATACATGGGGATGTTCACCAGGTCAGGTCAATTGTGTTCACAGGAGGAGTTCTTTCCAGTGTGCCACTGAGGAAAATGCCAGGCCCTCCCTCCATCCAAGAAGATGACAGTTACGGCTCCAGGCCCTAAATCCAACCACACGCTTGTCTGAAGAGGAGGGAGAGCCCATCCATGATTGTAGAGAAATTATAAAAGAGATTTTTCTCCTCACAGCCTGACTCAAAGGATGAGTCATTCCCCAATTCAGATACGAAACTTTTTATTGATGGGAGCTGAAGCCTCCAACAGGGGAAAGAACCTTTCACACCAAAAGACGCAAAGCAGCAATATATAGAGAAAGGGGACTGTGTATCCCAGGGGGCAAAAACAAACAGGCAGACAGACAGACAAACCTAGAGACCATACCATATGGGGGCTAGAAGCCCAGCTGTGGCAGTGGTGCACTGGCAGACTCACACAGAGTCAAGGCTGAGTGAGTCAGGGGACACCAACTGGCAGTCACAGGCTGCCCTCACACGAAGATATAGCCCAGAAGTCCCTAGGAGCTGTTTCCCCCTACCAGAGGTATATTTAATAACTGTCAAAGGGGCTACTAGAAACCAGGAGTGATGGCTGGTTACTTCAGCTCTCAGCCTAATCCGACAAGCTCATGAAACAAGGCTCTGAAAAAACTGCCGTACATGAATTTTTGGTAGCAGAGATACTCGGTGGTCCCAGGGTTGCCAATACTGACCCAACAAGCTAGCAAAGCCTGTTTGCAGCATGCTCAGAACTATCATAAGCACAGACACTTTTGAGCATTCTAGAAATGGTCTTTACCGACATTCAGTCCAGCAGAGGGTATTGATATTTGCCGCTATGGTGTGCACTTTTTCAGACCAGCTAGAAGCTCTTTTTATCTGCAGAGAATTAACTTGGAACTTAACACATGGAACTACCCTCAACAATCAAACCAGTCAAGAGGTTGAAAAAAAAAACTTTTAACATGGTACTGGTCAATATCGCCAAGAAACAGACCTCCCCAGGCAGACATTCTGTTTAGGATGTATTATGTACCCTGTAAATGTGGTGACTCTATTTTTGAGATCATGATTGGCCACCCACCTCCACTGCTCCCAAAGGACTCAAAGGACCTCTGAGAGTATGGACACACCTTCCTCCAGTGGTTCTTGAAAGACCTGGCTGACACTGCACAACATTTGCCCACTCCCTCAGCTCTTAAAGTTGCATGTGTCAAGCAGTGGATATATTACACCCATACCAAGGCTGCTTTGGTCCTGAGCCAGGAAGGGACAAGGCGAGCCCATCCAACCTGCATCTGAAACTGATCAGCTCAAAATGACCTTGAAATGGGACCACAGTTCAGCTTCTATTCTGCTTCCAGATGTCCTTCTTGATCCTGTGGACACAAGTCTGTGCAGTCCTCACTCAGCCTCTCTGATCCTGTCACATAAATTAGTCTGGAGGGCAACCTTGTTCCAGGACAACTCCAATTCCTAGATACCCATCAATATAAGTAACTGCTCCCAGAGGGGTTCTGCTTTATCTTCTCTAGGTGGTGCTTCTACCGAGAAATAGGCCAGCCATGGGGCATACTGTGATGGAACTATCTACACCAGTAAAACAGGCTGTGATTCCTTTTAGAGACAGTCCTAGCTAGTGACAACTTGTGGACAAGCAGTCTGACAACAAAAGTGACTGTGGATTGTGGGGGAGCCTATTGGTCTTATCTTAAATACTGGTATGTATTGGGTGATATTTTGATTGCTTTCTGATGTTCCTGAGACTGTCAGTAAAATTTGCTCTGAATCAGAGAGTAGAGTTAGCTACTAGTTGACCAAATTAATCATAGAGGCTTTGGAGGATTGAGGACAGAAAGAGAGACACAGGAAATAGTAGGACAGGGAAGTAGTAGAGAGGGTCTCTGCTTTTTTGAATTGAGGAAGGGGAAAGAGAAGGTCACTGTGGTTTCTATGCTGCTTCTCTGATCATTTAGGTTCTTACCCCATATCTGACTCCTGAGTTTTTATTGATAAAGAAGAATATTTCTTTACACTGTGTGAATATGTGTCATTGTGATTGGTTTAATAAAAAGCTAGGTGGTCAATAGCTTAGGATGTAAAGGTGAGACTTCTGGATGGAAAGAGCTCTGGGAAGAAGAAAGGCAGTTTCCAACAAACATAACAGAAACAGGTAGGTAGGGGGAGCAGTAAAAGTCATGAGTCACATGGCAACATGTAGATGAATAGAAGTGGGTTAATTTAAGTTGTAAGAGCCAGTGGGATAAGTCTTCATTACAGGTTGATCTTCCATAATTAATAATAACTCTCACCCTTAAAGAAAAAATGAAAAATTCCCTTAATAAATGGAGGAAAAGGCAAACAAAAAATTTTAAGAAATCAGCAAATCTTGTAAACAAAGCCAAGAAAACCAAGAAAATACAATCAAACAGGTGAAGCAAACAGTTCAACCAGTTCAAGACTTGAAAAGTGAAATAGAAAACACAAACCAAGGGAATTCTGGAAATGAAAAATCTGGGTAAATGAACAGGAACTACAGATGCAAGCATAACCAACAGAATTCAAGAGATGGAAGACAGAATCTCGGAGTTAAAGAAAACAATAGCAGAAATAGATTCATTGGTCAAAGAAAATGTTAAATCCAACAGATTCTTAACACAAAACATTCAGGAAATCTGGGACACCATGAAAAAACAAAACTAAGAATAATAGGGGTAGATGAAGAAGAACTCTAGATCAAAGACAAAATATATTCAGCAAAATCGTAGAAGAAAACTTTCCCAACCTAAAGAAAGATATGTCTATAAAGGGACAAGAAACTTACAGAACACCAAATAGACTGGACCAAAAAAAAGTCTCATCACCATATAATAATTGAAACACTAAACATACAGAATAGGGAAAGAATATTAAGAGCTGCAAATGAAAAAGCCAAGTAACATATAAAGGTAGACCTATCAGAGTTACAATTACATCTTACTTCTGAATGGAAACAATGAAAGTCAGAAGGTCCTGGACAGATGTTCTGAAAACACTAAGAAACCACGGATGCAAGCCCAGACTATTATACCCAGCAAATCTTTCAATCACCATAGACAGAGAAAACAAGATAGTTCATGACAAAACCAGATTTAAACAATACCTATCCACAAATTCAGCCTTATAGAAAGTACTAGAAGAAAACTCCAACCCAAGGAAGTTAGCTGCACAGTCAATAGATAACCTCATATCAACAAACTCCAAAGAAGGGAAACACACACACACACACACACACACACACACACACACACACAACCACCGAAAAATAACAGAAATTAACAATCACTGGCCGTTATTGTCTCTTAATTTCAATGGACTCAGTTTACATATAAAAAAAATGGGGTGCTGATCTGAACAGAGAATTCTCAACAGAAGAACTTCGAATGGCCAAAAGACACTTAAGGTCATGCTCAACATCCTTAGCGATCAGGGAAATGCAAATCAAAACAACTATGAGATACCATTTTACACCGGTCAGATTAACTAAAGTCAAAAACACCAATGATAGACTATGCTGGAGAGGATGTGGAGAGAGGGGAACACTCATCCATTGTTATCCTCCTGGAGATTGGAAGTAGACAAGAGTGCCAGGCAACCTCGGATGCATGGGGGGGGGTTGTTGGAAGGGGAGAGGATTAGAGAGAAGGGAGTAGGGGAGGAATGGGGAAAGCTCGGGGGATTGGGATGGGGGGGAGGGAGGAAGGATGGATATGTGATCAGGGAAGTATATATCTCAACTAAGGGAGTCATTTTAGGGTTTACAAGAGACTTGATTATAAAGGGGATCCCAGGTCCAAGGAGAGATCCCCAGATTGTTCTCTGGACAGAGGAGAGGGTGCCTGAACCGGCCTTGGCCCATAACCATACTGATGAATATTTTGCTTATCACCATAGAACCTTCATCTGGCGATGGATGGAGATTGAGACAGAGACCCACATTGGAACACTGGACTTAACTCCCTAGGTCCAAATGAGAAGCAGAAGGAGAGAGAACGTGAGCAAAGAAGGCAAGATCAGAGGGAACCTTCACCCGTTGATGGATGGAGATTGAGACAGAGACCCACATTGGAGCACTGGACTGAGCCCCCAAGGTCTAAATGAGGAGCAGAAGGAGGGAGAACATGAACAAGAAAGGCAGGACCGTGAGGAGTGCGTTCACCTACTGATACAAGGGGAGTGATCTAATGAGAGTTCACCAAGGCCAATTGGACTGGGATCCAACCAGATTCTCTGAATGTGGCTGGTACGGGGTCTTTCTGAAAAGCCATTGACAATGACACTGGGACTTGTTTCCTCTGCATATACTGGATTTTTGGGATCCAGTCTGTTAGGATGCTCACCTTCCTGTACCTGGAGGGAGGGGAAGGAACTTGAACTTCCCACAGGGCAGGAAACCCTAACTGCTTTTAGGGATGGAGAGGGAGGAGGAGAGGGAGTGGGGGGAGTGGGAGGGTGTTGGGAGGAGGGGCGGAAATGGAAACTTTTATAAATTAATAAACTTTTATAAATTAAAAAAAGTAAATAATTTCTACAATAAAAAATGACACAGACTAACAGAATGGATACAAAAACAGGATCCGTTCTTCTACTGCACACAAAAAAACACCTAAACCTCAAAGACAGACATTATCTCAGAGTAAAGGGATGGGAAAAGATTTTCCAGTCAAATGGACCTAAGAAACAAGTGGGTGTAGCTATCCAAATATCTAACAAAATATACTTCAAACTAAAATCAATCAAAAGAGGTGGAGAAGGACGCTTTATACTGTTAACAGAAACAGTCTATCAAGATGAAGTCTCAATCCTGAACTTTTATGCTCCAAATACAAGAGCATCCACATATGTAAAAGAAACATTATTAAAGCTTAAATTGTACATCAAACCCCACATACTAATAGTGGGAGATTTCAACACCCCATTATCCCCAATGGACAGGTCAATCAGATAGAAACTTAACAGAGAAATAAGACAGCTATCATATGTCATGACTCAAATGAACTTAACAGACATCTATAGAACATTCTACCCAAACACAGCCTTCTGGAACCTTCTCTAAAACTGACCACATACTCAGTAACAGAGCAAATCACTACAGATACAAAAAATTGGAATAATCCCCTGTATCTTTTCAGATCACATTGGCTTAAAGTTAGAATTCAACGACAACACTAATAACAGAAAGCCTACAAACTCATGGAAACTGAACAATGCTTAGCTGAATCACCCTGGGTTAAGGAAGAAAAACAAAAATTAAAGACTTCCTAGAATTCTGTGAAAATGAAGGCACAACATACCCAAACCTTTTGAACACTATGATCAGTGTTAAGAGGAAAGTTTATAGCACTAAGTGCCTACATAAAGAAAGTCTAGAAATCTCACACTAGTGACTTAACAGCATACCTGAAAGCTCTAGAACAAAAAGAAACAGACTTGCCCAGGAGAAGTAGAAGACAGGAAAGAATCAAATTGAGGACTGAAATAAATAAAATAGAAACAAAGAAAAAAATGTAAAGAATCAATGAAGCAAAGAAGTGATTTTTCGAGAAAATCAACAAGATAGGCAAATCCTTATCCAAACTAACCAAAAGGCAGAGAACATGCAAATTAACAAAATCATAAATGAAAAGGGGGACATAACAACAGACATTGAAGAAATCCAGAGATTCATTAGGTCATACTACAAAAGCCTGTACTCCACAAAATTAAAAAATGTAAAGGACAATTTTTTAGATAGGTACAACATACAAAAATTAAATCAAGACCAGATGAACAATTTAGATAGACTTATCAGCCCTAAGGAAATAGAAGCAGTCATTGAAAGTCTCCCAACCAAAAAATGCCTAGGGTCAGTTTATTTCAGTGCAGAATTTTACCAGAACTTCAAAGAAGAGCTAATACCTATATTTCTCAAATTGTTCCACACAAAAGAAACAGAGGAACATTGCCAAACACTTTTTATGAGGCTACAGTTATGTTGATACCCAAACTACACTGAGATGCAACTAAGAGAGAGAATTACAGACCAGTCTCCCTCATGAACATTGATGTAAGAATACTCAATAAAATACTGGCAAACTGAATCCAGGAACACATAAAAAAATCATCCACTATGATCAAATTGGCTTCATCCCACAGATGCAGGGATGGTTAAACTTATGAAAATATGTCAATGTAATCCACCAAATAAATAAACTAAAAGAAAAAAAGCCATATGATCATTTCTTTAGATGCTGAAAAAACTTTTGACAAAATTCAACACTCCTTCATAATAAAGATCTTGAAGAGATCAAAGATACAAGAAACATATCTCAACAAAATAAAAGCAATATACAAGAATAGGAGAGAGGAAGAAGGAATTGGACAAGAATTTATACCTCAATAAAAACAATTTTAAAAATTCAAACAAAAAATAAAAGCAATAGACAGTAAGCCAACAGTTGACATCAAATCAAATGAAGAGAAACTCAAAGTGATTCCATTAAAATAAGGAACAAAACAGGATGTCCACTCTTTCCATATCTATTCAATATAGTACTCGAAGTTCTAGCTAGAGCAACAAAACAATAAAAAGAGATCAAGGGGATACAAAAATTAGGAAGGATGAAGTCAAAATTTCACTATTTGCAGAAGATGTGATAGTATGCATAAGTGACCCAAAAAATTCTACCAGGGTACTCCTACAGCTGATAAAAATCTTTAGGTAATGTGACAGGATACAAGATCAACTAAAAAAAAATCAGTACCCCTCCTATATACAAACGATAAAAGGGCTGATAAAGAAATCAGAGAAACATCACCTTTCACAATAGACACAAATAACATAAAATATCTTGGGGTAGCACTAACCAAAAAAGTGAAAGACCTATACAATAAGAACTTTAAGTCTTTGAAGAAAGAAATTGAAGAAGATATCAGAAAATGAAAAGCTCTCCCATGCTCTTGGATAGGTAGGATCAACATAATAAAAATGGCAATCTTACCAAAAGTAATATACAAGTTCAATGCAATCCCCATCAAAACCCCAGTAAAATTCTTCACAGACCTCGAAAGAACAACATTCAACTTCATATGGGAAAACAAAAAACCCAGGATAGTCAAAACAGTCCAGTACAATAAAAGAACTTCTGGAGGCATCATCATCCCTAACATCAAACTCTGTTAGCTAGAGTAATGAAAACAGCTTGGTACTGACATAAAAACAGATAGGTAGACCAATCAAATCGAATCAAAGACTCAGATATTAATCCACACACCTATGAATGTCTGATTTTTGATGAAGAAGCTAAAATTATACAATAGAAAAAAGAAAACATTGTCAACAAATGGTGCTTGCAGAACTGAATGTTGACATGTAGAAGAATGCAAATAGGTTCATATCTATCACCATGCACAAAACTCAAGTCCAAATGGATCAGAGACCTCAACATAAATCCAGTCACATTGAACCTCATAGAAAAGAAAGTGAGAAGTAGCCTTGAACACATGGGCACAGGAGACTACTTCCTATATATAACACCAGTAGCACAGACACTGAGAACAACAATAAATAAATGGGACATCCTGAAACTGAGAAGCTTCTGTAAGATAAAGGACACAGTCAATAAGATAAAACAACAACCAACTGAATGAGAAAAGATCTTTACCAACCCCACATCAGACAAAGGACTGATCTCCAAAATACATAAAGAACTCAAGAACCTAGACATCATAATACCAATTAATCCAATTAAAATTACAGATCTAAACAGAGAATTCTTAACAGTAGAATCTCAAATGGTCAAAACACCCTTAAGGAATTGCTCAACATCCTTAGCAATCAAGGAAATGCAAATCAAAATGACTCTGAGATACCACCTTATACCAGTCAGAATGACTAAGATAAAAAAAAAAAACACCAATGATAATTTATGCTGGAGAGGATGTGGAGTAAGGAGAACACTCCTCCATTGATGGTGAAAGTGCAAACTCATAAGTCACTTTGGAAATCAGTATGGTAATGTAGTGGCATTTCATTTGTATTTTAATAAATAAAGCTTGCCTGAAGATCAGAAAGTAAAACAACCCCATTGGTCAGTCTTACAGACAAGGCAGTGGTAACATACACCTTTAATCCCAATAGCCACACTAGTTGCCATAGCAATTGGGCAGTGCATGCCTTTAATCCCAGCCCTAGAGAGGATTATAAAATGGGAGGAGACAGCTCTCAGTCTTATTCTGAGAGTCCTGGAGGTAGAATCACCATTTTTGGAGTGAGGTCGAGGTAAGAACCAGTATCAGACTGCTTTGCTTTTCTGGTCTTCAAGTTGAACCCCAATTTCTCTCTCTGAGTTTTAATTAATCATGCTTTGTTGTGGTTTCTCAGAAAATTGGGAATCAATATACCTTAAGACCCAGCAATATCAATCTTGGACATATACCCAAAGGATGTATACTCATACGACAATGACATTTGCTCAACTGTGTTCTTAGCAGCATTATTCATAATAGCTAGAACCTGGAAACAACCTACATGTTCCTCAGCCAAAGAAATAAATAAAGAAAATGTGGTACATTTACACAATGTACTCAGTGGCAAAAAATAAACAAAACAAAAAACAGATGACATCTTGAAATTTTCAGGCAAATGGATGAAACTAGGAAAAAACCATCATGAGTGAGGTAACCCAGACAACAAGAGAAACACAGTATGTACTCACTCATAAGTGGATATTAGACATAAAACAAACAATAACCAGCTTATAGTCCATGACCCCAGAGAAGCTAGGTAACAAAGGGAACCCTAAGAGAACTATATATGGATATATTTAGATCCCCCTGCGAAGGGGAAATAGACAAGATCTCCTGAGTTAAATGGGAGTATGGGGTGGGAGAAAAGGGGAAGCAGAGGGGAGAAAGGGAGGCAGGAGGAGAATGTGAGGGAATGGGATGGTTGAGATGGGGGAGAACAGAAAATAAGAGCAAGGAGAGAGATATCTTGATTTAGGAAGTCATTATGGGACTAGCAAGAACACTAACATTAGAGAAATTTCCAGAAATCCACAAGGATGACCCCACTGAAGACCCTAAGCAATGGTGGAGAGGGTACCTGAACTGGCCTTCTCTTGTAATCAGATTGATGACTACCTTAATTGTTATCACAGGACCTTCATCCAGCTTCTGATGGAAGCAGATGAGGAAATACACAACTAAGCACTGGGCTAAGTTCCCAGAGTCCAGTTAAAGAGAGGGAGGAGCGATAATATGAGCAAAGGGGCCAAGACCATGACGGGGACACCCACAGAAACACCTGACCTGAGCTAGTGGGAGCTCACTGACTTGAGACTGACAGTGGGGGAACATGCATAGGACTAAACTAGGCCCTCTGAATGTGGGTGACAGTTGTGTGGCTGGGGCAGACTGTGGGATCATTGGCAGTGGGACTAGGGCTTATCCTTAGTGCTTGAACTGGCTTTTTGAAGCCCATTCTCTTTGGAGAGATGCCTTGCTCAGCCTAGAAATAGAGAGGAGGGCCGTGGTCCTATCTCAAAGTGATGTGCCAGATTTTGTTGACTTCCCATGGGAAGCCTTACCCTCTCTGAGTAGTGGATGAGGGGTGGAGTGGCGGGAAGTTGCAGGGAGTGGGAAGAGGGAAGAGAGTGGGAACTGGGATTGGTATGTAAAATAAGAAAAGATTGTTTTAAAATAAAAATAAAATAATAGTAAGTCTCCATGTATTTGTGAGTGTGTGTGTGTGTGTGTGTGTGTGAGAGAGAGAGAGATAGAGAGAAAGAGAGAGAGAGAGAGAGAGAGAGAGAGAGAGAGAGAGTTGGCAGTCCAAAGAAAAATCCGTCTGCAGTCATGTGTGGACTTCTCCTTGACGGAAGCAGAGAAAAGAAGCTCCTACAGTGGGTCAGGAGTTAAGGTCATACTGGGCCTTTTGTTGGGGGAGACCCAGGTAGGAATAATATGAGAACTGATCATAGAGTACTAATATGGGAACTGAGCATAGAAAAGCCCTTCTTAAAAAAAATTTCTTAAAATGTTCCTTTATCCATGTCAGGATCGCTGAGTATGCTCGCAATCAAGCCAGTTTCTTAATACTGGAGTAGGATTAAGTAAGCAAAGCCTGACTAACATGGTGACCATATCAAAAATAATGTATTATATGCTTGAAAATCACAGAGGGCAAATTGCTTCCTCGGAAAAGATAGATGCATGAGCTAAAAGTATGTGGTAATTATATAATTTAAGAATCTAAACACATCAAAACTTAGCATAGGGGTTTAGGCATGGCTTAATAGCAGAGCCCCTCCCTAGAATCTAGAAACTAGCAGAGACTCACCTCTGCCAGTGAAGGGCTGGGGTATGGCCCAGGGTAGGGCCCCTGCCTCGAATCCCCCAGTGAGGGACAGGGATGAGGCTCAGGCACTGTGTTGAGGAATATTTGTTTACACTGTAATGATGTGTCTCTGCCTAAGGTGCCTTCTGGCTGGTTTAAGAAACAGCTAAATGGCCAATAACTAGGCAGGAGAGGATAGGCAAGACTTTTGGGCAGAGAGAGAGACTGGGAGAGGAATGGAGCTGGGCAAATTCTGCCAGCAGACTTGGAGCAGATTAGATGAGCCAAACGGAGAAGAGGCAACCAAGTCACATGGTAGAGCATAGCTTAAACATATAGGTTAATTAAGTTATAAGAGCCAGTTGGGAAAAAGCCAAAGTGGGCACATTTGGAAGAAGAACAAATTAGGAGGTCCAGTGACCTCAGCTTCATCTCTGGGGTCCTGACAGCAAAGGGGTGCAGAGCTCAATGGCCCTATTCGAGCTGTGGTCCTGTCCATCATTATTAACCCGTCACTGCTGGTCTCTCCTGCGAGGGGGGTGACATGTTGTCAGCCTGTGTGGGGGTGTCTTCCTGGGAGACCAGGTCTCCTTTCGACTGACCCTGCAGTGGTTCTCACGTGAGTCTCTTAAAGTCACAGACGCTTGGTCCCGGAAGCAGCTCCACACAAACACCAGTACGGTATTTCAAACATGTCTCCAGGGACACACAGGGGACTGTCCAGAAAAACTAAAACAACACTCACATGCACGAACGCACGCACGTGGGAGGCAGCAGGAGACCCAGCAACACACAGATTTGCATGTATACATTCTGTGGTTAGTTATTTCTTCAATGAAAAGAACACATATTTATTTTTGAGACTGGGTCTAAAGCAGTCCAGGTTGGTCTCCAACTCCATATATAGCTGAGGATGACTGAGTTCCTGATCCTGCTGCCTCCACCTCCTGAGTGCTGAGATGACAGGTGAGTACTGCCTTGTCTGGTTTTATTCAGAATTCAGTGCTTCATGGCGGCTAGGCAAGCACTCTACCAACTGAGTCACACTCCCAGTCTGCAACATGTCCTTACTAAGCACCCACTTGTTCTGGGTACTGTCTGCTGAACAAGACAGATGCCCTGAAGTGGGTCACAGGTCAGTGCAGGACACAAACCGTGACCTAGGAAACATCTGGGAGGCACAGGCATATGGTGTGGAAGACTGACAGGAAGTACACAGGGTGAAGGGACACAGGCTGGGTCGGGAAGGCTGTTGCCTCAGCCTGGAAGGTCAGTAAAGGCCATTTGAGCTGAGACCTAAAGGCTGTTAAGAAGCTAAACTTTCTGGGAAAAGTCATCAGAGAGCAGGATGTGGGTGGGGCAAGACAGCCCGGAGGCCTGACTGAGTTCAGTCCTCAGCAGCTGCGTGAAAAGTGAGTGTGGTTGTGTGTGCCTGGAACCCCAGGACTGGGACACGGCCAGACAATCAGTCTGAGAAGGCGAGCTCGAGCTTCGGTGAGAGATACTGAGATGGCTCAGGGGGTAAAGGCGTTTGCCATCAGCTGGACAAACAGTAGCATCTCCAGAACCCATGGGGGAAGGAGAGAACCAATTCTCACAAATTATCCCCTGACCTCCACAAGTGTGTTGTGCACATGTGTGCATGTACACCATAAACACACACATAATAAATAAATGTACTACCAGGCCTGCAGCAGCCCTCTCCTCTGAGACGCTCATAATATCCATCCTACTAAGACCTTGTCTGTGAGTGCTTAGCTAAAGACTTCCCAGTGCCATTCTCTGCCTCCTCAGGTGAGTGGGAGGGACTGGCTACAGGCTTCTGTTGTGAACCGCCACCCCTACTCAGAGAGCGATAGGAAGGGGCTCTGCCACATGAGCCATTTTCCAACCCACTCCACGGTGTCCGTCTGTGGGCTGGGCCTCCTCTGAGCTCACCACTGGTGTCATGCTGGGTTGGCTGAGAATGAACATTCCTGGGACTCACTGACCCATGAATGAGCGCCAAGCTCTGTAAGAGACTCTAAGACACTGTCTCAAAAAATAAGGTAGAGAACATTTGAGGAAGACACCCTTGGACGTTTGCTGCGGGAGTATCTTCCGCTGCTTCAGCCAATAGTCGCTGGAGCAGGAGGCGGAACCAAGTGCCGGAACCAAGAGGCCAAGCCGAGGCTTGCCCCTCTTCTTTTATAGAGAAATATACTATGCCCCAGTGGGCTGGTATTTCAGTGGCTATTGGCTGATGGAGCAGAAGGCGCTCCCGCAGCACTGTGGGCTCGTGCTTCAGCGACTATTGGCTGAAGCAACAGAAGATACTCCCGCAGCACCTCCCCCTTTTGTTTAAGTAAGAGAGTTCCAAGCCTACTACGAAATTATATACGGTAAGTACAAACCTACAAAATTATATACAATAAGTACAAATATCCTATTTTAACTAGCTAAAGTCTTGTATAATAAATAACTTGGCCAAGTCATGAGAGAAAAGTAGCTACATTTATCTAGTCTTCAACCCCCATAGAAGACCCGAGAAGGGAAATAATGTTACCTGAGTAATTAGGAAGTGCAATCAAAGAACTTCCAAAACATGCAACAAATCACAGAGACAACTGGCTACCTGGGCAATCACCAAAGACCTGTTTGCAGCGTTGAAGCAACCAACTGTGACTAAGGCCTAGAATAACTGACAGATTATTTTTAACAGGCAAGAGATTTTTTTCAAAACCATCTTACCCTGTCTTGGCAAGATTTAACAGTTCTGTTTATCCATTTCCAGATTTTATCCATTTCCGGATTTTAACAGGCAAGAGATTTTTCAAAACCATCTCACCCTGTCTTGGTAAGATTTGACAGTTCTGCTTATCCATTTCCGGATACCATGTATTTGTCAGTAGTTGAGGTATGGGCAGTTCCTTGCCCAGAGGCCAGTTTTGTCAAGAAGACAAGCTTCAAGTGGAGTGTCTTGGTGCTCAACAATCTCTCGGGAATAGGTCGGTGTTGCCAGGAGTGATTGTGTCTCACTACACAGAACTCTAAGATTGCGACTATTGGCTGAAGCAGCGGAAGGTACTCCTGCAGCAGACGTTTATACACAGAAACGCACACAGGCACAGGCAGACGGACAGATCACACACACACACACACACACACACACACACACACACACACACACACACACCTCTTAGGTGTCTTTTTTAAGTGTTGCCAATCATTGCTACTATGCCTATCCCCAGTGTGACCACCAGAGGGCGGGACTGTCTCCTGGATTATGTTCTCACAGCCTTGCAATCACAGAAAAGGAGAAAACTGTTGGATGTGGAATCTCAAAGACCTTACAGGACCAGGTGTAGCCAGAGCTGGGGCATGAGTTTCAAGACACTTTTCCCTTGCCCTTTTGGTAAAGGCTTCACAGAATGAAATATTTCTATGTTGTCAGGAAAGAAGCCCCTCGCCACCATGGGTTAAAGATAAAATAAGAACAATTAATACAGATCTCAGAGGCGATCCACACAATTTTTACAGCTTAGAGATGAATTTGTTTCTTTCTCTGAGATGGGTGTCAGACATGGTGATGCAGGCCTTACTGGTGTTACAGCTAGCACTGGAGATGGTGAGGCAAATCGATCTTTGATACAGCTAGATCCAGTCAGTCTCAAAAGTACACTCCCCCAGTGACCTCCCACAAAGCAACAACAAAACCTGCCCAGGCCAACAAACAACCCACTACTACCACCACCACAACAACAGATGGCCTCCACACTCATGCTGTGACATGTATGCCCGCCCCAACAAATAGTCAAGAAACAAAGAAATATTTTTAAAATGAGATATATGGTGGCGCACACCTTTAATCCCAGCGCTCAGGAGGCACAGGTAGACGGATCTCTGTGAGTTCAAGACCAGCCTGGTCTACAAGAGCTAGTTCAAGAACAGGCTCCAAAGCTACAGAGAGACTCTGTCTTGAAAAACAAACAAACAAACAAAAAAAAAAGAGAGAGGGGGAGATAAAGGTTAAAAATAAACTGAAAAGTGAATATAACCTCTCTCTATTTCACACACATATACACTCACATTTAAGGAAATATTTTTGTTTAGTCTTTAAGCATTATTATTAATATTATTATTACTTACATATTGTACTTATTACATACAGTAATATGTATGTACATATTGTACTTACACAGTACAAGGTGGCCTCAGACTCATGACCTCCTACATCCACTTCTCTAGAGTTGATATTGCAAGCCTGTGCCACCAGCCCTCGGCTTGGGAAATAATTTTTAAAATTATCAGGGAAAATACTATTGAGGGGGAAAAAAACCCAACAAGTATATATCACTCCCTTTCAGCTTTTTTTGGAGATTTTGGATTAAGGACTGAGAATTCACCCTGTTTTTGAAAGATGATTTGAATGGGTGGGTAGGATGGCTCAGTAGGTAAAGGTACTTGCTGTCAAGCCTGATGACCTGGTTTGACCCCTGGGCCTCACTTGGTGGAAGAAAAGACCAATTCTCGCAAGTTGTTTTCTGATTTCCACACGTGTGCTGTGCCACTTGTACACATGCATGCATACAGATGAACTAATTAAAATGCAATAAATAAAAAGAATTAAAAAGTGATTAGAGAAATGTGTATGCAAGTCACATTTCAAAGCTGGACAACTCCCTCTATTGCCCTCCCCCTTACTTTTGGTGACAAGGTCTCCAACTAAATCCAATATTGTGGATTGGCAAGACTGACTGACTAGTGAACTCAGGGATCCTCCCATTTCTGACTGTCTTCCATATGCTGCCCCTGCAGTACTGGGGTTATGGGCGCACACTGACATTTCTAGCTTCTCATATGGGCACTGGAGATTCTCATTCAAGTCCTCTCGCTTGCAGGGCAAGCAATTTATTCACTGAGCCATCTCACTAGAGCGCACCATGCACACACACACATTAATCCCTGTTAACTGCTATATCGGTTGCAGCCACCAGAGTGAAATGCTGTCCCATGGTTTCTCCTCTGGGTAACATGGTTCCTAGCCAGAAGGATTAGATAATGAAGGGAATTTACGAATTGGTAAGAAAGTGCAGGAAGTTTCATCCTGGGTTTCATCCCCGGAATACCATCACCCAGGCCTGGTGGGACACACCTGACATCTGAGCACTTGGGAGGTGGAAGCAGGAAGATAAGGAGTTTGAGGTCAGCGTGGGCCACATGAGGCCCTGTCTTTAAAAAAGAGGAAAAACGAAGAGGAGGAGAAGAAGACAATGTAAGCAGAACGTAGTGAGGTTTTCAACAAGCGTGTCCATGAAAAGCGCTAGTCTAACCGCCAAAGACAGTGTTGAAATGGAGTGGCCGGAGCCCAGAGAGTTAAATCTCAGTCATAACGGGTTGCTGATGCCACGCTTGGGAGTACAGCCAGAGAAACCACAGAGAGACGTGGATTATCATCTTGTTGTAGCTGAAATTAGATTGGAATTTAGAAAATTCATCTGTAAAATTTACATATTTAATTTGTATGCGATTTTCCAGACACTGTCATAAAATATGTAAAAACAAAATAATTAAAAACACGGGGGGGGGGAGGGTCGGTGAGGTAAAAGTGACTGACATCACGTGACTGCTGTGACCGACCCATGACGGTCTGAACTCAGGGCCTGGAGCCGCATGGCGGAAGGGGAGAGCAACAGCCTCAAATAGTCCTCTGACCTCCACAAACTACAGCACTCAGCACCCACCCCATCCACCCCCACCTCTACATATGACAAATAAAATGTAACAACATTTAAAACAAAACCCCCAAATCCACTGGGCTGGAGAGGTGGCTCAGCGGGTAAGTCACTTGCCGTTTAGCCTAATGACCCGAGTTCAGAGCCCCAGAACTCATGTAAAAGCCGAATAGAGAAGCACATATCTGCCATCCTAGGATTCTAGCAGTGAGATGGGAGGCAGAGTCCTTGGAGGCCCCAGACAATGGCAAACTAGAGGTACAGGGAATCTCAAAGACTGTTCAAACCATCCCAAGATAGAGTTCTCAGCACAAAGGAGAGTTATTTGTCCCAGAAGGACAAAGGGTAGGAATAAGAGGCAAAGACGGGAGATAGAGGAGTAGGGAAAAGGGGAAAGAAACAGGGAGGGGGAAGAGATATTTGTCCTGGAGGGACAAAGGGCTATCAGGTTACAGAGGAGAGTAACAGTTGCCCATAGGCAAATGGCAGCTTAGAAAGGTAAGATGGGAACCCCATGTTAGGACGAGGTGTTTAATTTTGATTGGGCATGTTAATTAGGGTAGCCAAAGGGGGCCTTTGATTGCCGAACTTTAATACTTTGGTAGCTGAATCTTGGTAGGCAGCCTCAGGAGGAGGAAGTGACCAAATAAGGGAATAGACCTTGCCGGCTAGCTTTAGGAATGGAATCTACTGGATTTTAGCAAGGCAGA
The DNA here is from genome assembly GCF_982192425.1 of Myodes glareolus. Lineage (NCBI taxonomy): Eukaryota > Metazoa > Chordata > Mammalia > Rodentia > Cricetidae > Myodes > Myodes glareolus. Next base: position 92,296,672 of record NC_142027.1, on the reverse strand, counting down.
AGAAATGGGGAAGAAGGGCAAGGCCTGCCAGAGCCCTGCTTGTGCTTACCTGGCCCAGGCTGGAGTCCCTACAAGAGGCACCCCACAGAAGGTGAAGATTGTCTCCCTATCCTCTGACCTCCACAGACAATACACATAGTACACACGTGCCTGCACTTACACATACCTCCACATCACACGTGTGTGCGTGAACACACACCCCACCCTAGATTTCATACATAAAGGAAGCATGTGACATTTGTCTATCTGAGTCGGTCTTACTTTACTTAACATAGTGATTTCCAGTTTCTTCCATTGGTCTGCAAAGGCCATAATCCACCCTTCCACCCTTCTTATTCGAACCCATATATATATATACATACATATTATCTTCATACGTTACATGTTGATAGACATTTAGCCTGACTCTGTCTCTTAGCTACTGTGAATAGCACAGCAATAAGCATTGCTCCTGTTTGCTTCTTGTTGCTGGGACAAGCACAGTGACCCAAAAGATCTCAGGGAGGAGAAGGCTTATTTCCTCTTGTAGGTTACAGTCCACGGTGGAGTGAAGCCAAGGCAGGAGCTGAAGCAGAGGCCGTATGGGAATGCTACTTATATGGCTTTGCTCCTCGTAGAATCCAGGACCCCTTGCCTAGGGATGGCACTTCCCACAGTAGGCTCGGACCTCCCACATCAACCAGTAATCAAGAAAATGCCCTACAGGCTCAGTCACAGGTCAATCTGATGGAGGCAATTCTTCAGTTGAGCTTCCTTCTTCCCAGGTGTGTTGGTTGACAACCAAGAGGAGCCACCACACACGTATGTACCGTATCTCTGTAATATGGTGTGTGCATGTGTGTGTGTGTGTGTGTGTGTGTGTGTGTGTGTGTGTGTGAATGTATGCTAGCATGTGCTCTCTTGTGTGAACTGCCATTAGAAGGCGTTAGGTGTTCCTCTTTCTGGTTCCCTGCTCCTTCCTTTGAGGCAGGGTCTCAGTCTGGGAAGGACATAGCTGGGTCACACAGCGGAACTATTTTCAGCCCCCTGAGGGGTTCCATGCTGTCCTCCACAGCAGCTGCACCAGTTTACGTTCCCACAAGCCGTGGATAAAGGACCTTTTCCCCAAGGGACCGTTTTGTGATAAACCCTGAATCGTCAAGGACTGGTTTCCTAGGTCAGAGAGTTACTTGAGGTTGGGGACAGCAGGACCTTTCTCCCCATGTCTTAGGCTGAGGACTCACTCCACCCCCTTTGCTGTTCCTGGACTGTCAGGGAAACCACAGAAGACTCCAGAGCCTCAACAGGAAAACCATGTCTTAATATAACTGGAAACTTAAGGTCCCCATAACTCAATGTCCACGACTTAAAGCCACTTCTATGGCTGTTTATGAATTGTTTGAGTGCCTTCCATGGGGCTTATCCCAACTCGCTCTGTCTTTGTAGCTGTCCTGAGAGGCAGGTCTCAGTGGTATCATTTTTCAGAAGTGGAAGCTGAGAATGTTTGAGGAAGGCTCTGTGCCGTGTTTCCCGGAGGCTGCTGTGGTAGACCCCCTCAGAGACTGTCCTTGTTAGAGTTACTATTTCTGTGATTAAAACCATGATCAGAGGTGATTTGGGAAGGAAAATGCACTGCGGGAAGTCAGGATGAGAACTGGAGGCAGAAACTGATGCAGAGGCCCCGGAGGGGTGCTGCCTATAGGCTTGCTCCCTAAGGCTAGCTCAGCCAGCTTTCATACCGTACTCAGAACCACCTGCCCAGGGGTGGCAACCTGAACCCATGGGAGGAAAGGTCCCGAATGGTGAGGGAGAGGACCAGGGATGAAAAATAAAGAAGACAGACAGCTGGGACAGGAAATCTTGAGTAATCCGATGACGTAAGCTTATTAAGCAGTACAACACCTTTTCTGTTATTTGTAGGGGGGGGTTTGGGCCAAGTTTAGCAAAGAGAACACAGGGTACCTCAGACACTGATAACCACAGCCTTTCAAGGGAGAGAGCTGGGTTCTCATGAACTGTGCCCTTAAGCCCTTTGAGGCTGGGGGCCCTACAGTCCGTTGCCCCACAGTCTGGTCTTGCCAAGTCTGCTCTGGTAAGCACACAGAACTAGATAAACTCCCTTTATCCTTTCATCGGTGCCTCTGAGAAAGCCTTGGATCAGTCTCTCAACAGGGATGCACTGACCAGAAATGGTCCCTCCTACATTGATCATCAACCAAGAAAACACACCATGGGCTTGCCCACAGGCCAAACTGTGGGGACTTTTTCTCAGCTAAAGTTCCTTCTTCCCAAATGATTCTAGCTTGTGTCAAGTTGACATAAAACTAGCCATCACAGAGACTTTGGCTGTTAAAAATGTACTGGTGACACATGCCTTCAGTCCTAGCACTTGGGTGGTAGAGGCAGGCACAGTTCTGTGCACTGGAGGTCAGCCAGGGCTATGTAGTGTTACAAACAAACAAAATGTACTGAGAGGAGACGGAGATGTAGCTCAGTTCATAGAGTGTTTGTCTGGTGTGTTCAAAGCTCCTCCGGGTTTCATCCCCAGCATTGCATACATTTGGTGCTGTGGTGCTCACCTGGAATTCCAACACTGGAGGATGGAGACAAGAGGATCAGAAGTTCAAGGTCACCCTCAGCTACGTAATGGGGCTGTGGTCAGCCTAGACTACATGAGAACACGTGACCAGACAAAATTCACTGAGAGAGAAAGGCTCTGGCTGGTTGTGTTAGCCATAGTAGCTGGGAGCCTTCACCCTAATTCCTGACTGACTTTCATTGTTTCTGCTACTGCTGTGGACTTGTGAAACCACAGATTGTTATAATTATAATTATGCTGGCCTGCCCTGTCACCTGGGTGCAAGCTCCGCCCACTCCCAATCTCCGCCTTCCTGCTGAGGCAAGTTGATCTTGACCTCCTCTTTTCCTCTCAGTCCCTCCCTCCCTCCCTCCCTCTCTCTCTCTCTCTCTCTCTCTCTCTCTCTCTCTCTGTGCCCATCCTTCTGAAGAGGCAGCCTCTGCCTTCTCCTCCTCTCCCTTTTCTCTTTCCTCCCTTTCTCTGTCCCTCTATCTCTCTCCCCTCCATAAGCCACTACCCTTATACCCTTCCAATCCCCACTCAATAAACTCTATACCCAAACTCTGTCTGCATGGCATATCTGTCTGTCTTCCACCCACTGTGGTCTCTCTCACCCTCAGAGGAACCTGCTGGGGTCACCCCATGCTGCTGTAAATCACAACACAGATGGAGATGTGTTCCGTGCACCATCGCCCTTCCCCCTTCTTTCCTCTCCCTCTTTTCCTTTCCTCCCCTTTCTCCCTCTTCCTCATTCTTCTCCTTTCTCTCTCTCCCTCTATTAGTCAGGGTTCTCTTAAGGAACAGAACTGGTAGAATGAATGAATTTGTATCTATATCTGTATCGGTATCAATGAACATGGGGGTTTATTAGAGGGGCTTACAGGCTGTGGTCTACCTATCAATAGAAAGTCTAAGAATCCAGCGTTCAATCCATGAGGCTGGATGTCTCAGCTGATCTTTAGTATGTGCTGGAATCTCAAAGAAGCAGGCTCTAATGCCAGTGAAGGAAAGAACTTGCCAACAAGGACAGACAGGCAGGCAAAGAACAAGAGCTTCCTTCTTCCATGTCTTTTATATAGACTGCCAATCAGAGGGTATGGCCCAGATTTAAGGCGGGTCTTCCCATTCAAATGACTCAATCAAAAAAAAAAAAAAAACCCTCACAGGTGTACCCACCCTCTTGGGTTTTAGTTAATTCTAGATGGAGTCAAGCTGACAACCAAGAGCTACTCCACTCCTCCCCTTCTCTCTTTGCTTTTCCTCATCTGTCTCCACTCGCTCTCCCTCCCTCTCTTCTTCCTGTTCTTCTACCCCTCAGATGGGGCACTGCTGTGTTGCACAAATCGGCCTCCAATCACTGGGCTCATCGACACTAGGGATAAGGATGGGCATTCAGAGGCACTGGCTCAAATCTTCAGGCTCTTGTGTCCCAGGAAAAAGAAGTTTATAAATGGCTAGAATACTTCAGGTAATTAAAAAAGGGGAACGTACAGCTCAGGATGGGAGGGGCCAGTGAGCTGCCCAAAAATGCTATGCCACCCCTCTGAGTTTTGTGGGTTCAGGGAAGGACTTCGGTCTCTCTCTGCCCACTGGCTTCCTTCCTATGTTAATCTTGATGCTGTCTGGATCTCTGCTCTCCTGCTACAGCGGTCAGAGTGGATGGCAGTACAGAAGTGTGTCACTGCCCAGTTCTTCACTCTCATTCTTCACTAGGCTTCTACAGACTTTAAAATTACATTTATTGTGTGTGTGTGTGTGTGTGTGTGTGTGTGTGTGTGTATGCCCGCACATGTGTGTACATGCCAAGGTATAAGTATGTATTAAGGTCAGAGGACAATGTGCTGAAGTCAGTTCTCTCCTTCCTCTGTGTGGGATACAAAAGGGAGGGAGCATGGGGCAGTCTCATTGAGGGCTGTGGTGCAGCACCTCTGTTTAGCATATTTGCTTAGTGCACGGGAAGAAGGCCTGGCATTGGTCCTTGGCCAAGAAAAAAAACTAAAACCGAAAAAACCAACAACAGAAAAACAAAACAAGAAAGGAAGGAAGGGAGGAAGGAAAAAGTAATTCAGACAAAGTGACAGACAGTGAGCTCCCTGACTCAGACCCCTTTCAGTTTCTCGATTCTGACTCTGTGAAGCTGATGATGCAAACCCTCTTTAAGGGGAGAAGAGAAAGCTGTTTAGTTTGAAGTCACATGTTTAGTCACATGTTGAAGTCACATGTTTAGTTTGAAGTCACATGTACGTGTGACTGTGACCTGGGGACATCGATTTGGGTCGCCTCAAACATCATGTGCAAATGAGATAGTAATTTCATGACCTTTTTACAGTAGCAGATCAGTAACAATACAGTAATGAATCAAGGTGCTTTTCAGACACCTTGGTGGGCACGTCAAGCAGGTAGGTTAAACAAAGACAGTTTGGTGCTGCCTGACAATACTCAGCCCTCTGCTTGGTGGAAAACTAGGATTTTGTTGTTAATACCTACCAAAAGATTTTTGTCTTGTTAGTCGGGATGTTAGGTATGGTACAGAGTGGGGCATGGAATGGCTATCTAGTGAGCTGGAGGTGGCCCAAGATAAATTGTAATTAGGCCCTGGATCTCCAGCATTGGGACCTCTTCTCATGACTGAAATTCTCATGAGCCAATCAGCCTTTGAAGGCACAGTTTCTTCCCATGGATTCTCAGTAGCAATACGCCCTGTTGGTCACATCATATTTTGTGCATACTGAAGGTGATATTACTCATTAAGTATTATAATATAATATCCACATAACTAGGAAGGCTCGCCCCTAGGATCTGATGTAGATGAGGCTGAGTTATAGGCAGGGCAGCAGTCTTCAGGAGAGAGGAATAGCTGAGGCCAATAAGAAAGAAACCCCCATCACATAAAAACTATTAGCTATCATGACCTGTATCTTAGTTCCTCTTTTCTTTTGTACTCTATGTCTGACATATTTACATGTGACATATAATAAGAGTATTATGCCTAAAATTAAAATAATCAAGAACACTGTCTAGTCTAATGGAGTGAAGATAACACATGGAGGAAATATGTATTTTAAATAAACCAAATTTGCATTTTAAGAAGCTAGATTTGTATGTTTCCCCTGTATTTATAGTTATTTGTACCCTATGAATTATCTTATATGAATTATTCATATTTGGAGCATTTTAAAAAATCTATTATCTTGGCCAGACAGTGGTGGCACATGCCTTTAATCCCAGAACTCAGGAGGCAGAGGCAGGTGGCTCTCTGGTGAGTTTGAAGCCAGCCTGGTCTACAAGAGCTAGTTCTAGGACAGCTAGGACTACTACACAGAGAAACCCAGTATTGAAAAAACAAAACAAAGCAATCTATTGACTTTAAATTTTAGCTTTTAAAATTCTTTTTAGATTTACTTTATTTTATGTGTGTGGGTGTTCTACCGCATGTGTTTCTGTGCACCTCCTGTGTGCACTACCCTCAACGGCAGGAAGAGGGAGGGTCTCGGATCCCCTGGAAATGGACTTACAGACAGTTGTGAGCTGACCTGTGGGTGCTGGATTGAACCTGGATCTTCTGCAAGAGTAGTCAACGCTCTAAAAAGCTGAGCTATCACTGAAGTCCCCTGAACTTTAATTCCTCTTTTGTCCAGTTTGGTCTTGTGGTCGTAACTTCACATGAATTGGTTACCTATCACTCTAGGGAAGATTGATGCTGACTATTCAGATTAACATAGCTCTTCTCTGTGGACACGGATGTGATCTGTTTTACCACACTGGGAGCACAGCAGATTCAGTTTGGACAGTGTTGTGAAATATTCCTTTACACTGTGTGAAGATATGTCAGCTAAATGGTCAATAACTAGGCAGGATTTTCAGGCAGAGAGAACTCTGGGATGAAGAAGGGTGGAGATACCAGGAGAAGTCAGCCAGATGCTGAATGAGTTAGATTTACAAAATGGAATAGAGGTAAAAGTCTCATGTTAGGTAGGCCATAGATTAAGAGGTATGGGTTGATTTAAGTTATAAGAGCTAGAGCTAGTTAGAAATAAGCCTAAGCTATTGGCCAAGTTTTCATAATTAATAATAAATTTCCATGTCATGATTTAGGAGCTAGTTGATAGGACAGAAAAATCCACCTACAGGACAGTGAAGCAAAAGAAGCCACATTATAGAAGAAATTAAATAACTATATAATATTTTTAAAAACTTTATTTTAATAAGATTTTATGTACCAAATATTAACAACACTGACAGAAGCAAGAGTTCAGCCCTAGTCAGAACTTTATAGTTTTTGTAGGCATAACCAAATCTTGCTTTTCATTTTACAGGTTAGAAATGAAAATGTTGACTGGAGAGATGGCTTAGTGATGACAAGGACCCAAGCTTGGTTCTGGTTCCCAGCACCCACATCTGTAACTCCAGTTCTAGGAGATCCAGCTCTCTCTTTCTGCCTCCAAGGACACTTCACACAGGTGGTGCACAGACATACATGGAAGCAAATACTTATTCACGTAGAATAAAAACAAAACTAAAGGAAGGGAAGCGGAAATGAGTTAACAGGAGACATTGCTGTAGTATTGTCCACGTGCTTTTCATTAGAAAAATACAAATACTGGGAATTTTTGTTTTTGTTTATGTGTTTTTGACACAAGGTCTAGCCATGTGACCAGGCTAGCCTCCAACTCATAGAGATCCAGTTGTCTCTGCCTCCTGAGTGCTGAGATTAAAGGCGTGTGCCACCACACCAGAACAGTCATTGTTGAACTGGTTTTTAATTGTACTATGGACATCTTAGATATTAACTTAATCAAGGAGCATCAGCTCCTAAGATATAGGATGCAAATGCTGCTGTTATCAAAGACTAGTGTCTTTGTATAATTTGTACAGGAAGAGTTGACCCAAAAAATCTTTGGGTATCTCTAGCTAGAGTAAATGCAGTTAAAGTTGGTTTGTTTAGCATCTAAGTAGCCTTTAGCACCTTTGACAGTGTCTAATTTGTTGTGTTGATTGGGCCATATATATTATACTATATGTTATTATATGCTATTATGTATATGATGAAGATATATGGTAATATGTGGTATTTTATCATGTCTTATCTATAATATATAATATATAGCAACATAAAATAATGTAATTATATACTAATATATTATAATAAATATGTAGTACATATTAATAGTAAAAAATGTTTGTAGAGGAAGACTTCTAAGGAATTAGATTTAGAATATTGCTACCCCAAATGGAGTTTCCTTTGAGAGATTTGAAATACGTTTTTGACAATTTATAAACAAGATTAAAAATGTCCAAATTATACTGAATAATGAGAAAAAATTAAAACAAAAATAGTGAAAACACATGAATGTTTTAAACGTAAAAACTATTTTTAAGCAAGGTAGAGGTTTTGGGTAAGCAAACAAATAATAAAAAACATTTTTAATAGAAGACATATTCTCATTTGTAACGTCACTTAAACCCAGGCTACCATTATCTTATCTGTTAGGAAGATGCCAAGTGAAATATGAATTATCATATATAATTTTAACACGTTAATTAACATAAAGTGTGATGGAAATGTTCAGTTAGTTCGGAGGTGAAGACGTGCATGGTCCAGCATTTCTGAACTCCACAGGGATGTGTTCTTAGGTGAAGTTGGCATGTTTGATATGGGACAGTTCATCACCTGGGGTTTGGCAGACACAAGTATTTGGATGAAGTCCTTTTTCTTCTGTCAGAGCAGAGTCTTTGATGCAATACTCTTTCTCCTAATCCTTTGAGGAAGGCTAATTTATAATAGTATATATTGGTTAGTAGAGAGGTCCCATATAGTTTTTATTTAATTTTTTATAGGCTGTCAAGTACTTATTTTATGTGGAGATGATGGAAATTTTCCGAAAGGAACACATTTTTAATTTAATTTTTTGAGATTTTATTTTTATTTTATGAATATAAGTATTTGCTTGAATGTATTTAGCCTGTATACTACATGTGTGGGAACTGAGTTACAGACAGCACCTTGTGGGTGCTGTGAACGGAATCTGGGTTCTCAGAGCAGCCAGTGCTCTTAACAACCGAGCTATCTCTCCAGGCTCCAAAAAGAGTAAATATTAAAGACAAAATTATAGTTAATTTTGATAATTTATCAGTATTATTTGTTTATCTATAAGATCTAATTTTATAGATGGTTTTAAAATTTGTCCATTAAAATAAGTTCCAGTCAGCATGACACTTGGCAGGAATGCCCAAATAAGAATAAATTTCTAATCAATAAGAATAAATTTCTAATCAGAACTTCTCCCATGGTGAAGGCAATGACTGTCCAACAAGCAAAGGCTTTACTCAGCGGGAAAACAAACACAACACTTAAAAATAAAATCTAATCACTGGTTTTAAATGTTACATTCAGTAAAGAATTTTAAAATATCACTTAAGAAAAACACTGTTTGTTGTGAACAGAATGTCATCTCTGGTAATCCCACCCAACGAAAGTAAAGACTATCACCCAAACTCTTGGGTCAAATTATGCAAGATTTATTTTCTGTCAGATGAGGCTATCTCTCTAAAGTGGGTTTCAGAAAATCACATTGAGTATAAGAAAAAGCAGGGCTTATAAAGCCCCCAAACTTCAACACTAGTCAGTTTTTGAGGGTTTTGGTCATGTAGGAACTTGGCAGAACATCTTTTCTTACCAAGATGGAGGTCATGGCATAGGGTGTGGAACATGTCAAATCCAAGAAAATGGATCAAGACCTGGTCAAACACAAATTTACAGAAAACAGGAATTTATTTTGAACTTGTAACAAGATGGCTTTTAATCTTAAGATGGAGTCAGGCTGGTCCATTAATCTCAGCTATTGAATTTTGACCTTAAGTTAAGAACCATTACCTTATACTCAACTTAGTTATATCCAGCTTCTGTAAGTTTTATTTTTTACAATCTTTCTAAAACTTAAGCCTTAATTTAGCCTAACATTGTTCTCTTCTGTTTCTATCCCAGAACCATTTTCATCTCACTGTTCAAAGTTCTTTCCATTCAAAAGCACTTTTCTTTAAAAATTCTTTACAAAAAATATATTTTATACCTATAACCTTTATATCTTCTTTCTCAAAACTTGATGTTTTTGTTTTTGTCTTTATTTTCTTAATAAAAATTAGAAGATATTTTAATAAGATAAGTTTAAATGAAAACTCAGAAAACTGTACCTAAAATATAGAAACCATGTATGTGATATCTTAAATATTTTTTCTTTTTTCTGTACTCTGTTCTCATACAATACATCTGAACCACAGCCTTCCCTCCCTCCACTCCCCCCAGTTCCACAGTATCTTAAATATTTAACAGTCACAAATATATGTAAAATACATTAGTGGTCTTTTAAAAGCTAATTTTAAATTAATTATTTGTTAAAGATTTTAAGGCATGTTGGAATTGTTTGTCTCTAAACAAAAACATTCATTTTTCATTAGGATCTGAGACATAGGAAGCAGAGTAAAGTGTGATCTTGACTATATTTCTTTTGAGTCACCTGTTTGTCTTAAGTATGTTAATCATTGAACAAGTATTTACCTAAAATACTTTATCTTTGTTTAAAAACAGCCACTCAGCACTTGAAAGGCAGAGGCCATTAGATCTCTGAGTTAAAGGCCAGCCTGATCTACATAGCGAGTTCCAGAACATCCAGGGTCTCATAGTGAGACCCTGTCTCAAAAACAAACACAAAAACCAACCAAACAAAAAACTAAAAAGAGGGATGAAGAATTATACCAAATATATTATGATGCAATGCATTAAGATTATCTATAAACTTTAAGATATTTTTGTAAGTCTTGAAGCAGGTTTTTAAAAAATGGCGATGAAAAAATTGTTTAGTATTGTCTCTTACATAGTCCTACTAAAGATACAGATCTGGGAAAATCTGTTTGTTAACTTGTTCATTTATTTGAAAGAGGCAGTCATTGAAACTATCCTTAAAATCCTTCAAATTCTTGCGTTTATGCGCATACATATGTACAGTAACTGCTCAGACCTTGGAATGAAGGCATTTTGCAGCTCAGTGTAAAGTAATTATCCAGCAGAAAGCATTGCACCTGGTGCAGGAATGCGTATCTCATAAATTAATCCATATCCTCAAGCAATAGAAACCATGTAGAACCAAAATTGAGACAAGGGTCAAGGAAATAGCATCATGACCAGAGCTTTTGTATATACGTAATGACACATAAGATAGATTTTTTTTTTTGAGACAGGGTCTCTCTACATAACCCTGTAGAGGCAAACTTTCTCTGTCCTGCCAGCCAACTCCTAAATCACCACACAGAGACTTATTATTAATTATTAATGCTTGGCCAATAGCTTAGGCTCTTACAACTTAATTTAACCCATTTCTATTCATTTACATACTGCCATGTGACTCATGGCTTATTACCTCATTTTCTACACATCCTGTCCTTTCTTGGTCTGACTAGCCACTCCTTGCTCCTTCCCAGCATTCTCTCAGTCTGGCTCTACCGCTTAACCTCTTTCTGCCTAGTTCTTGGCCAGTTGGCTCTTTATTAAACCAAATGAGAGCAAAACAACATCACAATGTTCAAAAAGGTTTATTCTACACCTTTCCCTCTTTTTGTCTAATTAAAAATGAAGACTTTAACTTTAACATAGTAAAATTATATACAACAAAAACAGTTATCAGGTAAGAATTACAAACACCTCCTCCCACAAAGCCACATTTCCTTGTAGTGCCACTTGCTATGGGAGCCATTTTCTTTCAAACTACCACACACACTTATCTAAATTTCCTAGTAGCTTGGTTTTGAACAGTTGCAAAGATGTAAGTAGTTAGACACACATCTTAAACCAGCTTTTGTTAATTTGCATAGACCTTTATAACCTTAAAATTTTTGTCTTCCTGTACAGTATATTCTAAAACAGAGTTTAATCACATATATAGTATGTTGTAGCAAATATAAACTTAGATTTTTATCATCATGCAAAAATTCATACTAATCTAAAATGCTTTTTTGTGACAACTTGTTGGCTTTTTAATTTTTTTTTAATTTTATGTTTGTTTTGCCTGCAGGTATGTCTGTGTGAGAATGTCAAATTCCCTGCAGCTGAATTTACAGAGGATTTTGAGCTGTGATGTGGGTGCTGGGAACTGAACCCCGGTCCTCTGAAAGAGCAGCAAGTGCTCTTAACCACTGAGTCATCTCTCCAGCCCTCCAATTCAAAATGTTTGAGACTTGTTACTTCCTTAGTTTAAAAGGAGACACGGTGATAATCAGAGAGTTCATTAGGACTAAGAAGTTTTATAATTGTTGTTTTATGTCACATGGTCATCTGAAGATGGCAGAGTCATATGGTATGTATGTACTCTCTAACCTTAGTAAAGATACCTGCCTGTCATGTGACTGCTTACATCCTGATGAGTTTACTAGCCAAGATGGAGGAGGACAACATGGTTACTACCTAAAAAAATCTGTTGATCTATTTTTTTTAATGAGAATTAAATTCAAGTTACATACACACACATACATAGAGTTGAATCTGAGTTACATACACACATACACACAGAGTTGAGTCCAAGTTAATACACACACACAGAGTTGTATCCACAGAGATGAATCTAAGTTAACACACATACACACACACACACACACACACACACCCTAAACAAGGGTTGAATCACACACATAAATATATCCATTTATAGATTTTTAATTATAAGATTTTTGTTATAAGTTTAAAGCCAAATTTTGTTCCAGATTTTATATTTTTAAAATCTTATCCAATGAGCAATTTACAAATCCTGAGATAAGAGTTTATAGCATAATCTTAAGAAATTTGTTTGAGAACAGAGCACAGATAAATCATAGACATAAAGGATTTTTAAGAGTGGAATGTAGAACCTCAGAGATAATAGACTTTGGGATCATTCCTTTGTGTGGTTGCAGAAGCTGTTATAATCTGGGAGAATTTGGAAGTCAATTGTGCGCTTTTTTTGGGCATTGATCTGTCCTGAGGCCAAGCTGTTATAAAATCCAAGTTCATGGAGGAAGGGAGGCAGAGAGTTGCGAAACAGGACAGCGTGCGGATGTGTTCCTATAAGCTCCAAGAGGAGTTGAGAGCGGAAGCAACAGGACTGCAGGCTGGAGCCAGAGATAGCAGGAGAGTGTAGGGAAAAGGGAACAGGAAGTATCCTGCGTAGAGAGGTCCATAGGAGGGCAGAGCTGGAGAGAAAGTTATCCACATGGTGGGAGCCACAGAGATAGAAGCTGGCTCCAGGAGCCAGAGAGACACTTATGGCATAGGACATTTGCCATAACATATGGGTTAAGAGACACGGAGAAACAACCAGGACCTGAGAAACATGGTGAACAACTCCTAGGGGGAGGCAAGGAAGTTTGCTAAGTATAGGTCCAGGAAAGCAGAAAGAGAGAGAGAGAGCAGATAGCTCTGAGTGGGAGGAAGCAAGGAAAAAAGAAAACATCTTAGGCTGCCAAAGGCAGTCATGCAGCTCCTGAGCCAGGAAGCAGGAGAGAAGGGAGATATCTACATGGGCAAAGCCGGCTGCAGGAGCCAGAGAAGCACAGAGGTACCCATGTGCAGGGCAACACAGGCCAGAAGGAAGGGGGAGCTGAAGAATCAGATTTTAGAATTTGGAATCAAACTCACAAACAAATGATCCATATATATCTCAGAAGATTTAGACTAGCAACTTGATTTGGAGTGGGCATTGCAGGGGAGAACATGTGTGTGCTAGGTGTGTGCGTGATGGAACTGGCCTGCTAAGTGGCTTCTACCACACACTCCAGCAGGATCTGGCTCCAGTTCCCACTTTGCAACATACTTACAGATCATTCAACCTTTAACTCAAAGAAGGAACATTGAAAATAAATAGGGAATGGGGACCTCCAGATGAAAAGTTTTCACACCCCGATAAACCTCTCCACCAACGCAATAGTCCAAATCAGACCAAATCAAACTGAATTAGAAAAAAAGCCCAGATTTAGTGGATACCAACGCTCCTGGGTGACCTTCCAGTCCCCCCTCACCCCTCTACCCCCCCACCCCCCCCACCCCAGAGAGGAGCCTGGGAAGGAAGACCGAAAACCATGTGTTTGTTCTCTGGGGGGCGGTTTAAATACCCTGTGGAAGTGGTCTTGGGCATCTCTGGGGAAGGGGGTCACCATTTGGCTGGCTTTCTCAGAGGTAGAGGCTGGACTGAAGCAACTCCCAGGGGAGGGGGTTTGGGATAGGACTTTCTACCCAGACATTCCAGACTCTTTGAATATATATGGATGCCAGGGGCTGAGGTGATGCTTCCAACCAAACATCCCAGACTCTTTGGGATGACAGTGGCTTGCGATGGAACTTCCACCCAAACAAGGAGGTATGTATTGATGAAGTTGCCACAGGTGAGGAAGAGGGGACAGTCTAAGGCCTGAAAAAAGGAGTCCCAAGAAGAACTCATGGCGACCAAAAAGGAAAGGAACAAGCCATTCAGTGGGCGTCATTTCTCTGGTCGGGGCCAGAGCTAAAAACCCTGTGGTATGGCACCTGGTACCAGGACTTTCAAATGAAGCCAAAACGTGAAAACAGAGCTCAAAAAGTGAAGCCTTACCCAAGGGAAATGGTCAGAGATGGGGTTGGTGAAGAGGGTCAGCGGTAGCCTCGAAGACAGTGGCTGGGTGTTTCTCCACCTGCAAGAATGCCAGAGGGACGCTAGACGCTCAACAGTCACTTCCTTGGATTCAGGAAAACCTTTACAAACAAAAGGAAAACTTACCAACTGTTGTTGGATGCTGTGAGTGTTCAGCGATTAGTGAGCCAGGAGGACTGGAGATAAGGAATCAGGTCCCAGTGTGGCCTAGACCCCGAAGTGGGGAGTATGCAGGCACTAGGATGGCCTACAGAGTCATCAGCACCACTAAGGGTTTATGCTATGGAGTACCTTGGTGGATCAGACCCAAGGAATGCTGCAGAGATATATCACACAGCAGATCTCACACAAGAGATTTATTGTGATGCTGAGGACCTTTTAGAGGGCGTGCGTGTTGCATTTGGTGGCTGGTGGCTGCTGGCAGAGTTGCTGAAAACAGACTGGGGCTAACAACCAATAGTCTTTCTCCTCATATCTTTGGAGTTAACAGCATCTTTAGGATGTGAAAGTGGCTTTAGTAGCACGCAAGCCTAAAAGGTGCAGCTTGCCATTTGGACTTAAGGGAATATCTTCCTCTTTTTAAAGCTAATTTGCTCAAGATGCTTCTACTGATGAAAATGTTTCTCTCAGTGTTACTTTAGATCAAAGTTTGTGTTTGTATCTAAAAGAAAAAGGGACTCTTTCAATCTGCAATATGGTTTCTTCCTGCATCTGACAATGCTGGCCAGTCTTTTTTATCTTGGATCTGGCAACACAGACCTGTCTCACATAGCCACGTACCCAGTATTTAGTCATTACTAATGCTCAAGTAACCATTTTATCCCTCAAGGCATTCCTAGAGGCCCTCTGTTCTGTCCAGAGAAAAGTTCAAAGACACTGATACACACGACCTCCCATAAAGTGAGAAAAGCAGAGTTTATCTATTTGGAACTTAAAAGTTTTAGAATTCAGCTCCTTCTCAGAACATCATAGAGGAAGTCTGCAGAGAGCCCCTCCCCCTTGAATAAGCTATTGTCTCTGCCAAGGTGTCACTCCCTAAGCCATTGTCTCTGGGTGGGAAGGCAGGAAGCAGAGGGTGTCAGGAGAAGAAACAGAAATAGTTGTTCCTAACCTGCTAAGTAGGGGAGGTCACTCTCCCCTGGGCCTCAGCTGCCGTCTTGGAGGCAAGAGACTGCCACAGATGATCCTGTGGGACCAAAGCAGGAACAATATATCTTGCAGGTTAAGGTTTCTGTTTGTAGTTAAAGAATATGTTCCTCTTTGTCCTGTGTTGAATCCTCATAAGTTAAGGTTTCTATTTGTAATTAAGAATAAGTTTTTGTTTTTCAGATCTGCTGTAAACAGCAAAACATGCTTTTGACCTACACTAAACTTGAGACCCCATTCTCATGTTATTTGTCTTCACATTCGTTCCTTTCCTATACCATTGAGTCTTTCTAACATTGTGTAACAGACAAGTCTCATCCCTGAAAACACTTTATCTATCCTGTAAAAGGGACTTCAAGTGGCCAGCCGGAGCTGCTTTCTAAAATCCTGACACAGAGTCAGACAGCTGACTGGTCAGTCCTGGGTACACCCCAATATACAATATACAGCTTGCCTTAATTGGACAATCATGGATTTGGTCTTTTTTTCCTTGTGATTCTCAGGGTTTTTTTTTGTTGTTGTTGTTGTTGCTTTGTTTTGTTTTTTTCCTTCCTTCCTTCCTTCCTTCCTTCCTTCCTTCCTTCCTTCCTTCCTCCCTTCTTTCTTTCTTTCTTTCTTTTTTGAAACAGGGTTTCTTTGTGTAACAGCTCTGGCTGTCCTGGAACTATGGAACTAGCTCTGTAGACCAGGCTGGCCCCAAACTCCCAGAAATCTGCCTGCCTCTGCCTCCAAGTGCTGGGATTAAAGGTGTACGCTACCACTGCCTGGAGTGATTTTTAAGATTAACAAGTCAGGGATTTTCTATTTTACATCCCAATTAAAGCAGGTTGCCCATTCATTATTTTTTTGTTTTCTTTCTGTTTGGTTCTCCACCCTCCCCTGCCTCCACAAAGACGTTGCCAGGCAAATTACTTTTCTTTGTTAGTGTGTTCCTTTGTGTAACACTGATATTCTTTTTTTCAACATCCTCTGTGCCCTATGCAGGTAGACAGATGGAACAGGAATAACTTATATTGATGGAGTCTTCCAGGCTCAGGAAAACACACATTGCATATTCTTTCATTTGTGGATCCCAACTTAGAACCTTTAGGTGTGTGTGTGGCCTGGGGTACCTGTGGAGGCCAGGAAAGTAGGTAGTGGGTCATGAGAGCATGAGGAGAAAGAGCTTAAGTAAGCCTAATAGATATTTTTAATTAATAGATTAATTCATGCTTGTGGCTGTGGGTTTGCCATATCACATGTGTTGAGGTCAGAAGTCAATTCTGAGTCAATTCTCTTCTTCTACCACGTGGGTCACCGGGGATGGAACTCAGGCTGTTGGTCTTGCTGGCAAGCACCTTTCTACTCATTTCCACCTCAAGATTTATTTTATCACCCATCTATGCTAGAAGAGATGAGGGGAGGGGTTACCTATGTCTTGCTGTCAGAATGAGCCATGCGGTGTTACCAGCAAGTGACTGATACCTGCATCACTCAGTCATACATGATCATCCTGTGAGGTACTGACCGTGCCACGCACACAGCTGTCATTTGTTGATATGCTATACCTGATTTGGGAGACACGGAACTATTATTATTATAATAATTAGAGAGAAGATAGCCCAGGGTGGCCTTGAACTCCTGATCTTGCTGTCTCCACCTCTCAAGTGCTGGGATAACAGAGCTCTGTTAGCTTCTGGGAATTACCTCTATTAAGTTGTTCTGTGGGAATGTGAGGTGTTTTCTTAGTTGATAATTGATGTTGGTGGTGGGGAGAGTAGATCACTCTTGAGGCAGTATCATCCCTAGGCAGGAGGTCTTTGTATAAGAAAGCAGGCTGAGCAAGCCAAAGGAAGCAAGCCAGTAAGCCATGTTCCTCCATGGTTTCTGTTCCAAACTTCTACTCTGATTTCCCTCAGTGATGGACTTTGTCCTGGAGGTATAAACCAAACAAACCCCTTCCTTCCCAAGTTGTTTGGGACATGGTGCATAATAGCAACAGGAAGCACATGGGGACAATAGGAATGTATGCACCACTACACCTGGTGTCACATGGGGACAATAGGTATGTATGTACCACTACACCTGGTGTCACATGGGGACAATAGGTATGTATGCACCACTACACCTGGTGTCACATGGGGACAATAGGTATGTATGCACCACTACACCTGGTGTCACATGGGGATAATAGGTATGTATGCACCACTACACCTGGTGTACATGGGGACAATAGGTATGTATGCACCACTACACCTGGTGTACATGGGGATAATAGGTATGTATGCACCACTACACCTGGTGTCACGTGGGGACAATAGGTATGTATGCACCACTACACCTGGTGTACATGGGGATAATAGGTATGTATGCACCACTACACCTGGTGTCACGTGGGGACAATAGGTATGTATGCACCACTACACCTGGTGTACATGGGGATAATAGGTATGTATGCACCACTACACCTGGTGTCACGTGGGGACAATAGGTATGTATGCACCACTACACCTGGTGTCACGTGGGGACAATAGGTATGTATGCACCACTACACCTGGTGTACATGGGGATAATAGGTATGTATGCACCACTACACCTGGTGTCACGTGGGGACAATAGGTATGTATGCACCACTACACCTGGTGTACATGGGGATAATAGGTATGTATGCACCACTACACCTGGTGTCACGTGGGGACAATAGGTATGTATGCACCACTACACCTGGTGTCACATGGGGACAATAGGTATGTATGCACCACTACACCTGGTGTCACGTGGGGACAATAGGTATGTATGCACCACCACACCTGGTGTACATGGTGCTGAGACAGAGCCCAGGGATAGGCAAGCACTCCATGAATTGAGCCACACCTCCAGCCTAGAGCTTCAGGTTTGTGCCCCTACAGAAATAGGGAACCATGGGAGGGTTTCTGAGGAAGAACGTTAAAGCTGAGGTTTTGTATTTGAAATCTTCCTCTGGCTGGGCCTGAGGAGAATGTTAAGAAAGACAGTGGGATCCTGGAGGCTGAGATGCTGGGATTCTGGGGGTGGGGTGGGGAGTGGGGAGTAGCGGGCACAGTAACTGTGCTGGCAAGAGAGAAGACATTTTAAAGAGAGATGCTGATGCTATCTGACTATTGGAACAATGGACACAGAGAAGTGAAATTTGTTAGGAATCCCATGTTGGGGCAGGAAGGCTGAAGTCTTGGTGCAGCCAGAGGGGAGCTGGTCTCACGGGAAGAGATTTCCCCTGCTCCTAAATCATTGGGAGAGATTTCACACACATTTAAGGAGTTCTCTTCTTTATTATTTGTGTGTTTGTAGCGAGTGTGGGGACATGTCTCAGTTTGGGTTTCTATTGCTGTGAAGAGATACCACGATCAAGATAACTCTTATAAAGGAGAGCATTTAATTGAGGTGGTGGCTCACAGTTTCAGGGATTTAGCCCATTATCATCATGGCAGGACATGGTGTGTTGTGGGAGTAACTTCCGCTGTCTCAACCAATAGTCGCTGAAATACGAGCCCACAGTGCAGCGGGGAGCGACTTCCGCTCCGTCAGCCAATAGCTGCTAAAATACCAGCCCACTGGGGCGTGGTATATTTCTCTTTTAAAAAGAGAAACAGATCCGGATCAGGCCCTCTTGGTTCCGGCTCTTGGTTCCGGTGCTTGCTCCTGGCTCCTGCTCCCGGCTCCTGCAACTTGGCTCCCTTCCTGACGGTTTATGGTGTATGTAAGTTTTACCCCCCAAAATAAATAACCCCTTAAAACATAACTGGTGTGGGATTGATTCGCCGATAATGGTGGGGCTGAGAGTATGGTGATGTGAGGCAGGCACGGTGCTGGAGAAGTAACTGAGAAGTCCACATCTTAATCTTAAGGCAACAGAAAGTGGTCTACGGTACTGGGCATGGCTTGAGCATATATGAGACCTCAAAGCCCGCCTCTACAGGAACACAGCTCCTCTAACAAGATCACACCTACTCCAACAAGGCCACACCTCCTAATAGTGCCACACCTTTTGTGGGCCATTTTCTTTCAAACTACTTCAGGTGGTTGGTCAGAGACAATTTGTGGAGTTGGTTCTGGGCGCTGAAGGCAGGTCATCAGGCTTTTGCTACAAGCACCTTTACCAGCTAAGTCATCTCCCCAGCCCAGATTACACACATTTCTGATAACTTGTTAAACCACCTTGAAGGAAACTAGAGCCTGGACAGCGATGGGTTAGTGATGGGCAGGATCCTTCCTAGACCAGGCTCTCTCTGTTTTTCTTCCCAATGTGGTCTCATTGAATAAATCTCCTTTCTCTGGTTTTCGTTCTGGCTCTCCGTGTGTGTGTGTGTGTTGGTGTGCATGGTGGAGAGGTGGAAGACAACTTCCAGTGCCACCCTCACCCTCAGGAAGGCCGTTCATCTCCTCTGAGACAAGTTTTCACATGTTGGGGCTTGGCGTAGGAGGTTCTTCTGTTTGTGTGTTGCTTTTATCGGTTGAATAAAGATACTGCCTTGGCCTTTGATAGGGCAGCCCTCAAAGGTAGGTGGGGAAGACAGAACAGAATTCTGGGAGGAAGAAAGCAGAGACAGGCAGATACCATGAAACTCCTGTCTGAGACTGACACTGGTTAGAATATTTCCTGGTAAGCCACGACCTCGTGGTGTTACACAGATTGGTAAAAATGGGTTAGATCAGGATGTGAGAGATGGCCAAGAAGAGGCTCGATATAATGGCCAGGCAGTAATTTAATTAATACAATTTCTGTGTGGTTATTTCGGGGGTTAAGCTAGCCGGGTGGTGGGATGCAACCTGCTCCTCCTACTACAGGGGCTCACTGATCAGGCTATGCTGACTGGCCGACAAGCTTAGGGACCTTTCTCTGCTTCTCTAGCATTGGGAATACAAGTGTATACCACCCATGGCATTTTTATGAGATTTCTGGGGGTATCAAACTCAGATTCTCATACTTGCAAGGCAAGTGCTTTATGGCCACACTATCCTTTCACACTTGCTTGTCTCTTTAGTGGGAGTCCTGGGGATGAGTGGCTGAGATTATCATCCTTTTGGGATTGCCAGAGGCCAGGCTTATGTCCTAAAGGCTTCATCAATAATATTACTGTCGTTTAGGGGACAGGTCCTGAAGATATATGAAGGAAAAAAGAAGGCTGAATCTGAATGCACAGATACTCGGCAGGCAGTTCTGTTGGTGTAACGCTGTCTAACATGCATGAGGCTCTGGATGCATGCATGAGGCACTGCATAGACTGGGCATGGGGAGCATATCTGTCATCCTAGCCCCCAGGAGGTGAAGACAGAAGGATCAGAAATTCAAGGCCAGCCTTGACTCTCTAACAGGCAGTGTGAGCTGGATTTTATGCTTTCTTTGAGGTGTGGAAGTGAGGATGGTGCCTGGCTCTCTGTCTGATTTACCCAAGGACACAGTCAAGAGGGGATGTTTTCTAGGGTCAGCAATTTGGGCCTACTGGCCTCAGTTTCCACCGTCTTGTGGGGGTAGCTCCCTATCCACCTCCTGACATTTGCATTTCCTGTACCTGGAATTTTCCAGCCAGTTCTCTGGTTTTTCTGGAAAAGTCTCTGTGTATCTCCACCCCAGCAGCTAGCTCACAAGGATGACCTGTACTGATGGCCTTCCTTTTCCTCTGTGTGTGCCAGGGACTCTGGGAACTCTGAAGGAAGGGCATGGTGTCCAGGGACAGGGAGGTCCCAGATGTGAAGGTCTCTCTTGCAAGGTTCCCACAGACTCAGAATCCAGTCATCTGACTGCAAGAACTAGTTCTCGGAGGCCAGGACAACTTCAATGGGGGCTGGAATATCCCCAGAATTGCAGTGGGTCCTGGGACATTCCCAGGACTTCAGTGGGACCTGAGTCCGTCTCCAGCCCCAAACTTTGTTCTTATCAGCTCCCCTTTCAACCCTCATTGACAAGTTCACTGATTGTTGCACAGCTGCACTCCTTCCTGACAGCAGAACCAAACCTCTTCTAACATGAACTAAAGGCAGCTGTTCTCTCAGCA
Source organism: Myodes glareolus (assembly GCF_982192425.1). NCBI lineage: Eukaryota > Metazoa > Chordata > Mammalia > Rodentia > Cricetidae > Myodes > Myodes glareolus. The sequence goes on along the minus strand of NC_142027.1, from coordinate 92,275,310 downwards.
TCTTCCAGGCCTTAGAATTGAGACAAACTTGTAGCCTGAAAACTACTGAGTTCTCAGCTCTCCAGTGTGAAGGTCCATATCATGTAAGCCAACCTAATACATCCCCTTCTAATATATATATATTCCATCCACTCTGTTCTCCTAGAGAAACTCACTAATACGTAACTCAAGTATGGAAAATAAGAAGATTCCCTAAATTGGAAGAAAATAAAGACAAAACATAAAACTAGAACCAAAGAAGGCTTAGAGAATAGCTGAGAGACCCAGACCCCTGAAGGGTGCTTCTGGGCAGAAACAGCATTCCAAAGGAGCCAGACGTGCTCCCAGGTGCCCAGATCACTAAGATATCCCAGCCCCCAAGCTGTCCTGGGGGATATTCCAACCCCCAAGCAGTCCTGGGGATATCCCAGTCCCCAAGCAGTTCTGGGTATATCCCAGTCCCCAAGCAGTCCTGGGAATATTCCAGGTCCCACTGCAGTCCTAGCAATGTCCCAGGACCTACTGCAATTCTGGGGATGTTCCAGATCTTGAAATAGAGAGTGTGTTCAAGGGGCACCCAATGGCTGTGAAGGTGCTAATGGGGAGGGAGGAGGATCAGGGTCAGGTTCAGCTAGTAGGAGATATGAGGGTGGGAACAAGGGTGAGATTGGAGTTTGAGGGTGCTTGGTCATGGTCATGGGGGTGTAGGGCCAACATTCAAAAGTATAGACAGACAGGTACCTAGAGACATAGGCTCACAGACCCACACAAAGGTAGAAATGCTGGTGCCAGATAGTTATGAACCTAGGTGTCCAGAGAGGTCTAGGGTAGATGTGGTTATGTCTATTGGTACTTAGAGATCTAGCCCATGTCTGGTCTGCTATCTGTCATCTATCTGTCTGTCTATCTTCCTATCTATCTATCTATCTATCTATCTATCTATCTATCTATCTATCTATCTATCTATCTATCTTCTATCTATCATCTATCTGTCCATCATCTTCCACTAAATTGTCCATCAATTCAATGTGTTTATCCATCTATCTATCCTGTCTCTTTCTTTAATTTATCTCCTTAGTCCCTAAAGTGTTTTTGAATGGCTTTCTTTCCTTCTTCCCACCTCCTCCTATTCTTCCTCCTTCTTCTTGCCTGTTCCTTTTCCAAATGTGGCTATTGGGTAAGATAGAGTCAGTTGGTGCCTGGGCTAGAAGTTTTGGGAGAATACAAAAACAATGTTGAAGTCCAGCTGCTTTCCTGACAGGTGGGTGTGGGTGGCCCTGGGTTACAACAGGGGATCTGAAAAAAATAACTCCAAGCCTATTGTTTCTCCAAACATAGCCTTCCTGAGTCATACTGGGGAGGATCCTCCAGTAGGTGCTTGTATCACACATTTAAGTCCAGATTACTTCTCAAGCTCCCCCTTCCAGGATGCTACGATGACTCTCAAGCTCCCCCTTCCAGGATGCTACAATGACTCTCAAGCTCCCCTTCCAGGATGCTACAATGACGCTCAAGCTCCCCCTTCCAGGATGCTACAATGACTCTCAAGCTCCCCTTCCAGGATGCTGCTGCAGTGACTCTAAAGCTCCCCCTTCCAGGATGCTATGATGACTCTCAAGTTCCCCCCTTTCAGAATCCAGTCTCAACAACTGTCATATCTACAGTGTATGACTTTGTGCCAGTCCTGGGGCTTAGCTGTTCTAAATGGCATTTTTATGCGTTACTCTTGACCAACAGGACCCACTATACTTCTTCCACTTGCAGTTGGCCTTTGACTGCAGACCATTATTCCGGGGGGCCTACACTTATCAATGCATCTCTTTCATCTTTTCCCCATCTCCTCCTCTATGTTCTCCTCCCTCCTCCTACTCTATCGCTTCCTCATCTCCCCATCTCCTCCTTTATCTTCTCCTTTCTCTTTTCATCTTCTCCTCTTTGATTAGCCCCTCTTCCTCTTTCATGTCCTCCTCCAACCCATCTCTTCCACATCTTTCTCTATCCCTTCTTCCTTCATCTCCTTATCCTCCCATTTCCTGTTTATCTCCTGGCTCCATCTCTTCTTGTTCCATCTCCTTCCCCATCTGCTCATCCTCCTCCAATGTCCACAATAGCCCTAGTCACAAGAGTTAAAAGGTGACTACAACACAAACGCCCACCAAGAAGAGCAGATAAACAAAATGTGCTGTGTGTGTCTGTGTGTGTCTGTGTCTGTGTGTGTGTGTGTGTGTGTGTGTGTGTGTGTGTGTGAGACAGTGTTAACTCAAGAAGGAAGACAGCTCTGATACCTGCTTCTATATGGTTGAACTTTGAGGACAGAGTGCTCAATAAAAAGGGCATACATAAAAGAACACACATTACATGATTCCAAACATAGGAGGTTCCTAAGTCACCAGAACCACAGAGATAGAAAGTCGGGTCGTGGGGGTGGGGAGAGAGATGAGGGGTTAGTGCTGAGCGTTCACAGTTTAGGAAGGTGAAAGATACGAGGTGCTGTTGGCTGTACACCTGAGAATGTGTTTAATGTCACTGGATCCTAAATGTTTAAGTAGCAAATTTAATTTTTAATTTTAATTTAAAAGTCTTTTTTTAAAATTTGCTCTTGACAATTTAATACGTGTCTATATTGATACGTATACAATGTATCTTGGTCATACCTAGTGCAGGTTCTTTCTCCCAGTGTCCTTTTGGTCCCGGCATGTTCCTCTTCTTTTGAGTGCTCCCACTAGGTAACCCATAAGACCTAATTAGTGCTTCCTATTGGAATGGTGAACAATTGTGTTGGTTCAGTCTTGCCCACGTAGGTTCATGAGTGCAGTGCCCGTGTCATGTCCAGAAGACAGCATTCACAGCATTCCTCTCCATCCTCTCATTCTGCCTCTCTGCGGCAGCATACCCTGACCTTTGTGGGTTGATATAGACGTCCCGTTTTTGGCAGATCATTCTGCCTCTCTGCTGCAGCATACCCTGACCTTTGTGGGGTTGATATAGACGTCCCGTTTTTGGCAGATCATTCTGCCTCTCTGATGCAGCATACCCTGACCTTTGTGGGGTTGATATAGATGTTCTGTTTATGGCATTCACTCATCATACTTATACCTCAGGCCAGTTATGAGTCTGTGCATCTATTGCTGTCCACTGCAGAGACAAATTCTCTGGCCAATGTTGAGGGTGGCACTAAGTACTCAGTGTTAGCCTTCAGGCACACCTGGCCCTGCCCTTCGGGGACCTGGCAGAGTGCATCACACCAGCATGCAGGGCAGGCAGTACCCCATCTCTTTAAAAGGTGGAGCTCTGCCTACCTCTTCCTCTTCTCCCTCTTTCTTTTTCTCTCTTGCCCTCTCCCTCTCTTTCTCGTTCCATGAAGCTGCTCTATGCCTTCTTTCTCTCTCTCCCTTCACCCTTCCCTTCCCACACTTCCTTCCCTTCCCCCAATAAAACTCCCCATGTAAGCTCTGTCTGCAAGGCCTTTCTGCCTCTAGCCCTCCATCTGTCCCTCACCCACCGTGGGACTCCATGAACCCACCAAGGTTCATCTCCTGCCATTTTATAACACTCAGCATATTCTACTACATTTAGAAGAGGCCTAGATCAGTGGTTCTCAACATGTGGGCTGCAACCCCTTTGGGGGTCGAACAACACTTTCACAGGGGTCGAAAACATAGATATTTACATTTTAATTCATAACAGTAGCGACATTCTAGTCATCAAGTACCAACTAAAATAATCTTATGGTTGGGGTCACCACAACATAAAGAACTGTATTAAAGGGTCACAGCATTAAGAAGGCTGAGAACAACTCATCTAGCTCTTTTCAGTTTTCACCCCTAATATCTGACTCTGGGTTTCAATTATTAAGACCAAGTAGAATTTGTGCTGCACACTGGGGAGGCAGAGTTGGGGGGGGCTGTGAGGGGCAAGATGACACAAAGGGGAAAAGCTGCCCCCAGATTCAGACATGCAGGAGTGAAAGCCACGAGGTGGGCGCTCACAGAGACCAAGCATGAGTTGTGAGCTAACGGAATCGACCTGGTGGTCTTTTCTTCCTCTTTAGATGGGTAGGGAAGCACTAGTGGGGTGTATCTGAGGCAGAGGTGTGTGCATGTGTGTGGGGGTGTGCACCGTTCCTGGAACCGAGGGTGGAAAAGTGTGACTCCGCTTATGGGTTGTGGGAGGGGCTGCAGTTGGTGGGTAATTAGGGAAAGAATATTCTCAGATTCAGGAGCTTTCCTGTGTGTGCTGAGGTGCTGAGTTACGGGTTTTTTTGGTGACTGGAAAGCTTTGTGGGCTTCCTGTGACCCAGTCCACAGAAGGTGCAGAGCTGGAGATGGAGTGAAGTGGGGCTGTCACCTTCAGGGGTGGAAGAAGAAGCTGAGGTGTTTCTTAGGGTAAAGAATGAGTGGTGGGTAGGTGTGACCCTGTTGGGGTAGGTGTGTCACTGTAGCAGTGGGCTTTGAGGTCTTCTCAAGCGAGGCCTCATACAGCAGTCTCCTTCTACTGTCTGTGCACCAGATGTGAACCTGTCAGCAACTCCAGCACCATGTCTGCCTGCAGGCTGCTATATCCCATGATGACAATGGACTAAACCTCTGAAACTGTAAGCCACCCTCAATTAAATATTTTCCTTTGTAAGAGTGGCAGTGGTCACAGTGTCTCTTCACAGCAGTAGAAACCCTAACTGAGACCCCATTTATGGTGAATAGAGGTCCCTAAGCATGAGTGAGCAGGAGCCTCTCTGGTGGGATATAACAGTGGCCGTGTGCCCAGCAGTGCTGGGTCAGAGGAGCTGTTGCACGGTCGTCTCATTGGCGCTCCCCCCCGTTTGCACGCCTATCAGAAGTGAGTACGCGTCCTCTTTCTATAGATCCATGCCATCTCTTTTTACTTTTATTTTTTTTTTTGTTGTTGTTATTTGTTTTTATTTTTGAGATGAGGTCTCACTATGTAGCTATGACTGTTGTAGAACTCACCCTTAGACCAGGCTGCCCTCGAACTCTCTGAGCTCCATCTGCCTGCCTCCCGAGGGCTGGGGTTAACGGCGTGCACCAGCATAGCAGGCTGACATTTAGTTTCTTGATCTTAGCCTTTTTGACTGAAATGAGATGGAACCCCAAAATAACTTTCTGTTAACTCCCACAATGACAGCTCAGTTTCTTAGAGGCAGAGTAAAACCCTATTTATTTATTTATTTATTGAGGTAGGGTTTCCTTTTTATGTAGCCCTGGCTGTCCCGGAATTCACTCTGTAGACCCGGCTAGCCTCGAACTCACAGAGATCTGCCTGCCTCCGCCTCCCAATTGCTGGGATTAAAGGTGTGTGCCACCACTGCCTGGCCATAATGTATTTCATGATATTGAGGTTTTTCTTTTGTTTTTATTCCCCTCCACTCCCCGAGCAGTGGCAACATTAGTGTTAAAGAAGGGTGTGAGTGCAGGCCAGACTTTCTACCATATGTCCCCTAGGCAAACACATTCAGCCAAGGACTCCCACTATCAATATGTCATAGGGCCCCTTCTTGGCCCTCCTGCCCATAATCTTATTATTACTTTTTAAAAATCACATTTAGTTGCTGTATTTTGTTCACAGTCATCCTTGCTGACTGAATTATCTTTATAACTTCCTTTGCGCATGTGCTAATTGCCTGCTTTCCAGCCTTAGCAGGTCAGCGGCACAGATGATAACAGGAATTTACCACCTAAAGCGGTTGTGACACTCACTGAGTAGGGTGTGTTTAAGAGGCAGAGGCAGGACAGCCATGAGTTCAAGTCCATCAAGGGTTATAGCTCCACCCCATCAGTTGCAGTAACACCACTTCAATGTGCACTCAAACTACACCTGCTGCCAGGTTAACTTGACCGGAGCGATGGTGGATCAATCAAGAGTGTTTACTGCTCTTGCAGAAGACCAGAGTTTGGTTCCCAGGACCCCCCATGAAGCAGCTCACAGCTGCCTCTGACTCCAGAACCAGGTGGTCCAGTGCCTTCCAGACCCCAAGGGCACTGCACGAAGATAGCTCATATAAACTCACAAAGGTACAGACACATCTTCATGGCTCCTCTTCCAGACATGACAGTTGTGGTTCCCTGCACAAGACCTGGAAAAAGTCAAGCCAGTAAAAAAATCTCAGCATGGAAGGGGGAGGGCTCCTGAGGCAACACCCTTATTAGGGGAGTTAGTGGCAATTGATGGCCCCTATAGAAGGGAAACTCTCCTCTGGGGGTGTGGCTGCTGGGAGGTGGCCCCACACCCATGCACATAAAGGCAGCACTAATTGGACTCAGGGAGTTATTTGTAACAATTTAAATAAAAAGATAAGAAACTGGAAGGGAGGAGAAGTGGAGATTCTAGGGGGAGTTGGAGGAAAGTAATGATGGATGGATATGATCAAATACACTGTATAGGGGCTACAGCAATAACTTAGCGGCCAAGGCTTTTTGCTGCTCTTGAGGAGGAGGACTTGAGTTCAGTTCCCAGCACTCATGTTGCACAACCACAAGTGCTTATAATTCAGGGGGTCTGACACCTTCTTCTGGATGCTGCGGGTACTGCACCCATGTGTGCAAACCCATACATGAGCACACATAATTAAAAATAAGTATCAAAAATACTTTGAATAGATGTATAAAACTTCAAAAATATGGGGCTGGAGAAATGGCTCAGCAGTTAAGAGCACTGATTGCTCTTCCAGAGGACCCGGGTTCAATTCCCAGCACCCACATGGCAGCTCACAACTGTCTGAAAATCCAGTTCCAGGGGATCTGACACCTTCACACCAATGAACATAAAATAAAGATAAATAAATCATTAAAAAATTAAAAAAAACTTCAAAAATAAAATATATTATTTAAAAAAGAATAACAGTTTTTCCAAAGCTTTCCTGTCTTAAACAACAAAGAGTCCTGTCTTAATTGCTGAGATATTTTTTTTTGAGTATTTAAGTTTCCTTGTGTGATAGCTGATATTGACTGCCAGATTGACAGGGTCTAGAGTCTCCTAGGCATGTCTGTGAGGGGCTATCTTAATTAGATTAACTGAGGTAGGGAGACCCAGATTAACTGAGGGCAGCTCCATCCTCTGGACTTGAGTCCTAGTGCATGGAAGGGAGCAAGTGGGCCCAGCACCAGCATTCATTGCTCTCTGTCTCCCGAGTGCAGATTCAATGTCATAAAGTCACGTCACACTCCTGCCATCATGTCATCAAGGCCAGGAGAGACTGTCTCCTTCC